>NW_027103911.1:0-247927 GCF_902728285.1 Clytia hemisphaerica
AAGAAGCAATACAACTTGTGTCTTCTCGCAATTAATCATGATTTTTGATAAAAATATGTTATTCGTAGTACAGTGGAGCCTCTAATTAGCGGACACCATTGGGGAAACAGATTAGAGTCCGCTAATTAGAGTGTTCGCCTTTTGGAGACTTTTTTATGAGGATTTGACTAGAAACTGAGAATGAGAAAATAACATTTTTCAATTCGGTTTTTTTTATGAACCTTCCATGAGGCTGATTATGTCAAAAAGTTTGGATAGAAACATGTAAGAAAAAAACATTTAAGGCTCAAAAAGCCGATTTCTTAAGAAACATTGAGGCTGCTTGGTAAAACTAGTTTCTTAAAAACAACAATAAAAAAACGTGTATGGTAAAAATAAGTGCGAGATTGACCTGATATTGTACGAAAAATTGGCCAAAAGCCCCTATTTTTAAGATTTTGAGACAAAGAAGCATTCACAAAAATTTTCCGAAAAGGTAAAAGATACACCATCTAGTGCAGAAAAATTTTCAAAACGTTTTTCTTCGCCGAAAATTTTCAATGCAATTTTTGAATTTTCAGATTCAGGAACAGTTGGCCTAACAGAAAATGTATATAGTGCCATAGTTTTGTTGGTTATAAATTATGAAAAATTCACTATGGTCATAGCCCTTAAGTGAGAACTTCTGTTACTAGTAGAGGCCACTATGTCTTCCCGTGTGCAGCAGCTTGTGCAAAGGGATTTTATGATTGAATATTGTTCCTTGAATGTAGAAGATCAAAATTTGAGAGGTGGGGCCGGGTGTGACTACCCGTTGCCATGGAAACTGACGTCATTGGTTACTATGGCAACCAAAATAAAAAGTCGTCAAAATTGAAAATTTTTTGTTTCAGTCGAAAGAGCATGAAAAACTGATAAAGAAAAAGGTCACAACCTATATCTGAAAATGAATATATCAGGAGATATTAAGGAAATAAGGCAAAATGACGTCATAAAACGATGACGTCATCGAACAATAAAAATTTGCCAAAATTCAAAAACTTTTGGTTTTTTGGAAAGAGTACCTTCCAGTGAACAAAAAATATTATTACGAAAAAGTCTGAAAATCCTTTTTAAGAAGTCTATGAGCCAAAATTGATATTTTTAAATTTTGCCTGTAATGTGTTTGGGCAAGCTCCAATCTTCGACAGGCAAAAAATGAAATTGTCAATTTTGGCCAATAGACTTTTTTTAACGAATTTTCAAACGTTTTCGTAATAATATTTTATGTTCCCTGGAGGGTCTTTTTTCCAAAAAACCAAAAATTTTCGAATTTTGGCAAATTTTTATTTTTCGATGACGTCATCGTTTTATGACGTCATTTTGCCTTATTTCTTTAATATCTCCTGATATATTCATTTTCAGATATAGGTTGTGACCTTTTTCTTTATCAGTTTTTAATGCTCTTTCGAATGAAACAAAAATTTTTCAATTTTGACGAATTTTTATTTTGGTTGCCATAGTAACCAATGACGTCAGTTTCCATGGCAACGGGTGGTCACTTCCGGCCCCACCTCTCAAATTTTGATCTTCTACATTCAAGGAGCAATATTCAATCATAAAATCCCTTTGCACAAGCTGCTGCACACGGGAAGCTTTTTCGCGACATAGTGGCCCCTACTATACCCCCAATATAACTAAACCAATAAAATAACGAAGCTGTGAAACAGATTCTGTTTCAAATGTCGGTGTTATATTTTAAAAACAAACTGTAAATATGTACATGTTTTCAGTAAATGGTTCAATAACCTAAGGCATAAATTATCAGCATGGAATAAGGTTGAACCTTAGCGCTTTATTAGCTTACATTTGGTAGAAAACAAAACCTCGAAAATTGATTTTTAAACAAAAGAAGACAAGAAAACCAGTCCCTACTATGATTAATAATACCTTAAAATAAAAATAAATTCTATTGTTTTTGGAAAATAAGAAATAATTGTCACTTTAACGAGTCACTTTTAAAATCGCCTCGGAAAGGGTTGAATATTTGCACCAGGTGGTACTACACGTGTGAATTCCAAGCGTCCATCCCTCAATTGAATGGAGGGTGGTACTTGTATTGTAACAGCTTGAGATCCAGCAGGTGGGAAACCTTGCTGAATGGTGACACCTGGTGGTGGTACACGGGTCAAACCTCGGAAAGCATCGGCAGGTGGTGGGTTGACGTGAGGTGCAGCTTGTACGATACCGGGTAATGGTCGTGAAGCCATCTCAGCTGCAAGTGGATGAAGACCACGCCTTTCAGTCATGGAGACAGGCTCGGGACGTCCAGCTCTTGGGCCGCTTGAATTTTGACGATTGATACCTCGGTCGATTGGTTTGGAATCGTGGCGATAACCTTCTCTTCGTTCTTCACGAGGTCTGTCATCACGGCGATGCTCACGAGATGGTTCGTAACGGGCATTCGAGGCTGCTAGTTTACCCCGATCGACGTACGATTCTTTACGTTCTGTCGCGTAAGAGTCTTTACGATGTCCAGTTGGTGCGTAAGGGTCTTTACGATCAGCGGTGTAGGGATCTTTACGATCAAAACTTTCACGCCTTTGATAAGGTTCTTTTCTACCGTCAGGATGATACGAATCTTTTCTTTCCGGTTCTCTTCGAGCATCACGTCGCTCTTCGTAACGCTCTCGTCTCTCGTCCCCTCTTGGGTCGCGACGCTCACCCTCGCGATAATTAGCACCATCTCTCGATTCACGGCGTTCTGAGGGATGCGCACCATGGCGATCATCTGGTCGACGGTTGTCTAGTTTGTACGGATTACCGTCTCGTTGCGGTTCTCTATGGCTTTCACGCTGTGGTAATGGTTCACGGCGGATCTCACGTGTTGGCTCTCTATGGTGGCTGTCTCTAGCTGCTTCTCTGTGGTATCCGTCTCTATCCTTGTCTTCACCTCTGGCGTCATCGTAACCACGGTGCTCTTCGCGTCCGTAACCTGCTCCACCTCGAGGTTCATTTTCAGCTTGAGACCCAAGGATTCCAGTCAAGCCTGCACGTCCGAGAACATCGGATAACGTTTTAGGAGCGTTTGGATTTGGAGCATTTAACCAGGGTTTTCCTCTTTCTCTCTCGTATTCTGATGGGCGGTCATTATATCGGGGATCGCTTTTTCCCTCGTATTGGGGACGGTGCGGAGAGCGCTCGCGGGTTTGCGGATAACGGTCAACAACACGTCGAATATCGGCACCTTCTTTAGGAGCTGGTTCGTATCTTCGAGAATCACGTCTACGAACTTCATTTTCGCGTTGATAAGGTCGTTCATTGCGAGAGTCTACTACAGTTCTACGATAGGCCATGTCGTAAACATCATCTTGAAGGTTGCCACGAGCGTCGGTAGGATTGGCTGCACCTCCGAAGAAAGGCTTTCTCGTATCTTGAGGTGGCTCATCGCGATAACTACGTTTATTATCAGGGTATCGATGATCGCCAGCAGCCGGTCGTTTGATACCTGGATTCATTCCTCTATCCATTGGTCTACGTTCACGCTCCATGCGCTCTCTTTCGAGACGTTCGTTCTCCAATCGAAGTCTTTCCTTTTCAATTCGTTCAATACGTGCTTCACGTTCAAGTCTCTCTCTTTCTAATCTTTCGCGTTCTTGTCTTTCACGTTCCATACGTTCAGCTTCTAGTCGTTCTCTTTCTTTTCGTTCGCGGTCAAGACGCTCTCGTTCGAGACGTTCTCTTTCGATTTGCTCTCTCTCGCGTTCCCTTTCTCTGCGCTCCTTCTCTTCCTTTTCTTTACGTTCACGAATGAAACGTTCTCTCTCCTTTTCACGTTCTCGCTCACGAGCTTTCTCCAATTCTCGTTGTTTTTCTCGTTCTTTTCGGACGCGTTCGGCTTCCTTTCGTGCACGCTCTCGTCTTTCTTTTTCACGTTTTTCTTGTTCTTTTTGACGTTCTTCGCGCAGTTTCTTTTCTCGTTCTCGTTCTTTGGCTCGACGCTCTTCCCGTAACTTACGCTCTTTTTCAATTTTCTCAGCTCTCTCTTTTTCAAGTTCCTCGATCGATTTAGACGGTTTTTTGGGTTCAGATTTCTCTTGAGAATCTCTATCAGATTTCTTAGAAGAATCTGTCTTTTTATCTTTATCTTTCGAAGCGCTGCGGTGACTGCTACTGGTACATTTCGAAGGCGAACTACGTCTCGAGCTACTCTTCGAGTCTTTCTTAGATGGTGAGCTAGCTTTGGAAGAGCTCTCTTTCTTGGAAGATGAAGACGTACTGCTTCGGGAGGAAGAAGTTTTACGATCTTTATCCTTACTGATATCGGATTTGCTTTCAGCTTTACGGCTATCGGATTTGCTTTCAGCTTTACTGTCAGATTTTTTATCGTCTTTGTGTCTAGAACTAATGCTCTTATGCTTTTCCGAATCTCGTTTCGAGGAAGACGACGAGCCGGTCTTTTTGGAATCGTCACGCGATGATCGGTGAGACGAACGAGTTTCTCCACTCCTTCGGTAAGATCTTGAAGCTAAAAACAAATAGTAGTAGTAGATAGAGAAAAGAGATGTTCTGGACGATCACCTCACCTGATGATCTTACCCGATGTATAATACCCTATGATACCCGAAAAACAAAACACACAAAAAACAAAACAGAATTCAGTAAAATTATCCAAGATAAAGATTTATTAAGCCACCTCATGTTTCATTTACTTTATTCAGCTTTTCAAACATTGAAAAATGGAGTGCTTACATCGACTGCTGGTAGATGAACGACTGGAACGCGATTTGTCATCTGATTTCTTGTCACCTGGAAAAAAGAGGAAATCAAAATAGAATTTGAAATGAAACCCTAGCGACAAAGAAATTCTTATGATAACGATAACTCTTGGAGGATCATATTATTCAAAAAAGTAGTTTCCTGGATGGAATACAGCAGCCTCTCTCTAATTCGATCTCCAGGGGACAAAGACTTTTCTTCGAGTAATAGAGAGTATTTTAATATACTTTCCAGATCAGGGGGACCAACATTTTGGTTTGAATTACAGAAGGATTCCAAAAATAGGACTTCGAATTAGCGAGAGTTTAGTGTATTTGGAAAGATAAAGCTTGAGTATTAGTAGATTAATTGATCCCCTTTACATTAAAAAATCCTGCTTGCACTTGCACGAAAAATGAGTTGTAGTGGTTTCTCTATTTATAAGGGAAAATTGGCAGATCTTGATCTGAACGCAGTTTCTTCCTTGGGAAAGACTTTCCGCAACACTTTTCTGTTTCAATATTTGTTAAGTTTCACTTTTGGCAGAGAAGTGGAATCAGCCGATTTTTCGAACGGAGAAGAGGAATTTGACGAAAGAAAAAAGATTGATCAAATTTTCGGTGACAGAATTCTTGTTCTCGTTTAAGTCAAGTCAGGTTAAGTAGAAATTGGGAAAATTAACTGAATGGCACGGTCGGATACCCCCTGAAACCCCCTTTGTCAGAAGTACTTCATAAAATATTTCTAATAGCACTTGCTAATATATTCAATTTTAATACTTTCAATAGCACTTGCACACAAGACGCAACAAAATCACAGAGGGGACCCCATCGACTCTATTGTATAGTTAAAAATGATACTGGATGCTCAACGGCGCTTCTAATTGAAAAAGGAACAGATTTTAAAACAAGTGTTTAGCTTAGAGTGCCCCCATATCCCTGGCACAAATTATTCTTGCTATGCGCGAAAAATTACTGGCAGCTGGCCAAATTTTAACATTATCATAGTGCGGAAAGGGGTCTGACCCCCCCTGTTAAATGATCCCCCCTTCTTGGCATCCCCCAACCTTTAAAAATGCCTATCCCCAAGGGTTTTGGGCTAAATTTTCGAAAATATATAGTGCATAGTGCAATCCGATAATCCCCTTGTTGCTGCTACCCCCTTCTAAAAATCGATCCCATTGTTTTCTCTCTCTATTTGTTTATGGTAAAAAGACTACTCAAACAGAAAAACTTCCTTTCATGCAGACCAAATTTCATTACAGTGCTGGAAAATAATCTACAATATATGTAAGCCCCCCCTTCTTAAACGATCCCCCCTCCTTGCTACCCCCTTTTTAATGAAGATTTCTTCACTTTTTTGTCAACCCCTCCTTAAGAAAGGGGGGGGGTCCGAACTATGATTATGTGAAATCTTTCGTAACTTTACGGAAAATTTTTTGCATATTGTTAAAATTTGCCATAAAACTACAATCCGTGCCATAATATATTTGCACTTTTGGCTAATTTACCATTTTTCGAAAATTGAAGTTCGAGCGAGAATGTCAATTTCAGGCCCTCAACTTGATTTCATCGACTATTTCGATCTGGGAGGGATTTATTGGTTTCTAGGCTATATTTCAAGCCCTACTGGACCATTTTTGAACTTTTGGATCCTCAGATCCTAAGGTCCTAAGTCTCAAGTCTAGCGTTAAAACTCTACCCTTCGAACCTACTTTAGAGCACTTACAAATCGATTGTGGTTTCAAAACACCCCGGTGAATTTCCCTTTTGTGCCAAGTATTTTGTCCCTGATTGTAGCACAGACAAGTTTCATTTCTAGCTAACAAAGGATGAAAACTATACACCTTTCATTAATTTGGAAAAAGCGTGTAGGCATATCTTGTTGCCGTCCACTGCTACGAGTAGTGAAGAGATTTGTTTTTGACTATATTTCATTTATAAAGTCACTGAGCTTTTCTTAACTTGTTATTGTTATTAACGATTCTATTAACTATTCTATTTCCTTGAAAATATCAAATGTATAGATGGTAAAAGTTTGAAGCCAAAGACCCTCATTCCCAACTCCATGGAAAAGGTATATTAAATATATTGATACATACTTGATTTTAAAACAGGTTTCTTTGCAGGTGTTGGATCAGTTTTTGCCTGAAGAAGAAAAAATATTAGAGCTTTAAAACAAAGTGTTATAACTACCTAATACAACCAATGAACAAGACGACTTAAAGTCGAAAATTTCGCCTAAAGTTTAAACTGCATGGGAAAAAAACAAGAAGTAGAGATGAAAGCTAATCTGAAGTCTACTTTACATCGAGCCTTGATGAAACAATTTTATATGAACAACGAGGCTCAAAATCGCTAAAAAGATAAGATCAAGTTACGAACAATGGTTGTTTAATTCTTAAGAGCTAATAACTGAAGGGCATATCACCATCTATAAAGAGTTATTAATTTGATTCTTATAGAAAAGAAAAACCTTATCAGGGAAAACTTCGTCGGGGAAAAGTGACGAAATTTTGGCCAAGTGACGAATATTTTTCCCCGACGAAGTTTTCCCCGATAATGTAAATATGTTCATATTGCGCGCCATCCCTTGATTACTTTGTAAGAACTAATTACCGAAGGCTATATCACCTTCTACCGAGAGTTATTGATTAGATTCTTATAAAGTATATACTTATAAGAAAAATAAATATGCTCATATTGTGGACCATCCCTTATTTACTTTGTAAGAATTAATTACCGAAAGGTATATCACAGTCTATCAAGAGTTATTGATTTGATTCCTATAAAGTATATGCTTATAAAAAAAAAAATATGCTAATATTGTGCGCCATCCCTTGTTTACTTTGTAAGAACTAACTACCGAAAGGTATATCGCCGACTATCAAGAATTATTGATTTGATTCTTATAAAGTATATGCTTATAAGAAAAATTAATATGCTCATATTGTGTGCCATCCCTTGTTTATCTTGTAAGAGCTAATTACCGAAAGGTATATCACAGTCTATCAAGAGTTGTTGATTTGATTCTTATAAAGTATATGTTTATAAGAAAAATAAATATAATCATATTGAGCGCCATCCCTTATTCACTTTTTAAGAACTAATTACCGAAAGGCATATCACAGTCTATCAAAAGTTATTGATTTGATTCTTATAAAGTGTATGCTTATAAGAAAAATAAATATGCTCCTATCGTGCACCAACTATCTGTTTACTTGTTGATTTGATTCTTATAAAGTATATGCTTATAAGAAAAATAAATATGATCATATCGTGCGCCATCCCTTGTTTACTTTGTAAGAACTAATTACCGAAAGGTATATCACCGTTTATCAAGAGTTATTGATTTGATTCTTATAAAGTATATGCTTATAAGAAAATAAAGAAAAAATCCAAACTCTGAAGATAAAGACACAAAGATATATGACGTAATCCAAAGAAAACCCGCGAAAATCGTCCGTGGTTATACGAGTGTGTAATTTGTAAATTAAATTTAGTGAGTTTGTCCACCTTATCGAGTACTTTCGTTTTCTAATTTTTTTATTACACCGCCGCCGCCGCCGCGAAAGGCTATCGTAATACTTTCGCTAGGCGAAATTAATAAGGGAAATGATAGCAGAAATATTGATCAAACAAGCTGACCATCCTAATTTGAATTAGATTTAAAAAGAGGAGAAAGAGAAAGACGACATGGCACACCTTTTCAACTTCAATGGTCTTTTCATGAAGTACTGTTTTATGAACTTTTTCAATGCAAACTAAGGCTTCAGCTGGAGTTGTCATAGTAACAAAACCAAAACATTGGGATCCAGGTGTTTTTGCACTTGTAACAACTTTGGCACCAATGACCTAAAATATAAATAAAATTGATTACTTATTCTACTATTTTATATCTATTGTGTCAACTGAAATTGAATATTTCATAGAATATCTTAGATACTAGAAAGTGCAAGACAAAACACATTATTTTAAGTAAATTATGAAATTGAAGTAAGAATTATGATATATGCAGCCGTTCACCTTGCCATGGGCACTGAAAAGCTCTTTCAAATCGACAGCTTTTGTAATGGAGGATAATCCACTTATCCAAAGACATCTACTCAAGTCTTTCTTCTTTTCCTCTATGGTAACAGTCTTCTTCTCCCTTGTAGCACTAAAATGAAAAAACTAAAATTAAAATGTCTTTTTAAGAAAATTCTTTATATTAGCAGTGGAATCTGAGTTAGAGGAAGAAAAGTGAGAAGAAAATGTTTTTTGAGTTAACAAAACCAGCAAGGTTACACTAAACAGAGACCATAATCAGTTATTATATTATGAGGATATAATGATTTGAAAATCGATTACAGATTAATTGAATGTACCACACATTTCTGTGCATTTTAGTGTTGAAAATGGAAGAACCCTTAATTGCGAATTTTCTCCAAAACACTTAGTATGTGAATTGCAAGTGAATTATTGTTTCTTTAACAATGAGCCCCAATCAAAATATTGAGATGTAGGTGGATAGCCTGTAGATGGAAGAGTTGCAACGCTAAATGCTTATTTTGGCTTTTCAACCTTAAATTGATCCATTAACCTTTTAACTTTTTGACATTGAGATTGGACAAAACATACTTTTCATAAAAACTCTTTAAAGACTGTCAATCTATTTCTTTCTGGAGACTGGATAATTATTAACAAACACATTGAAAATATAAGCTCAAACTCATACAAATACCACCACCAAATACCTGATTGATAGATAACAAACCTTTTATCATTAACTTTGGCCTCATTAGAGCTTTTGGGCTTTTCAGCAGGTGTATCATTTTCAGATGTCAAATCAATAGGATTGTCTTTGGTTGAGTTGGTTTCGTTGGATGTTGCTTGTTCAGATTTCGATTCAGTAATTGTATCTTTAGGCTTAGTAGAGTCATTAGAAGTTTCATTTAGAGTTGTAGTTTTACTGTCTTTTTGGTCAGGGTGCTCAACTATATTCTCTTTTGTATCAGGAACAGATTCACTTTCATTTGAACTTTTATCAGTCTCTTTATCCTCAGCAGATTTACTTGAATCATCTCCTGACGTTTCTTTAATGTTATTCTCAGACAATCCTTTAGACTCAGCAACAACAGGTTCAGATACTTGCTCTGTTGGTTGTTCTGTAGTATGAATGTCATTTTCAGTAGATTGTTCATTAGTTTCTGTTTCATTTTCCTCTTCAATTTCTTTGTCAACATCCTCATATTCGTTTTCTCCCTCTCCCTCTTCCTCCTCTTCCTCGTTGTCAGATCCTTCACTTTCAATATTCTCATTTCCCTCATCAACATTTTCAGTTAGTTCGTTTTCGTCATTTTCCTCATTGGGAATTTCCTCCTCATTAGCAGCATCATCTAACTCCAAATCGTCATCCTCTTCAGCTTCGGTCTCTTGATCTTGATCACCCTCCATCTCTTGATCCTCCTCCTCTTGTTCTTCTTGGCAACCTTCAACGTCTTGCTCCTGATCCATTTCTTCCTCTTCTTCCTCATCCTCATCTTCAGCTGTCTCCTCTTCAGCTTCTGCTTCCTCATGGTCAGCTGTCTCCTCTTCGGCTTCCTCCTGGTCAGCCGCCTCCTCTTCACTTTCGATTTCTTCCTCTTGTTGATCGTCTACTAACGCTTCCTCCTCTTCATCTTGGTCAGCTTCTTGTTCTTCCTCTACATTGGCAGATTCTTCCTCTTCATCATTCATTTCAACATCACCGTTTTCAGTTTCTTGCTCATTTGCTATATCTTGATATGAACATTAATAGAATATAGTTTTACAATAAATACAGATTAAAATGACTTAAGACATTAAAACACTCAAGAATATTCCTGCTGTGAAGCTTGATGGTGGATAAAGCAAAACCAAATGATTCACATCAAAGCATTGTAGATGACAATATGAGAACAACAGTTCATTGATAAATCAATTAAGTCTGAATGAAGTATTTTTGAGATTTACAAGCAACAACTCTTCAACAAAGCAGCACGACAAGGGATTTAAACAGCAACGGTGCTTAATTCACTAAGAATTGTCTCTTTTAATGGACCAAAACTTCGTAAAAGTTCAAACCTGTTAAGCAAAACAGGTTGATAAAGCAGGATAAAGATGTTCTTTGGTTTATCATTGAATCAAACAGATCATTTCCATTTTCCAACTAAGTGAAGTTAGTTCCTCGTAGTTTTGAGACAACAGATTTGCGTCTATTGTTTGTCATTATATATTTCTTTTCATTTTCAACCAAGCAAGTAGTAATTTGAAATAGTTTGTAGTGAGCAGCAGTATTTTTGGTGATGAAGACAAAATCTTTCTTCAGCCAACCCTCATTGCTTCCAGAAAATCTTGTATATAATATTCTGTTATTGTTTATTTTGCCGGCACTGGTAATAATTTGTTTGAAATACCAAGTTCTTAAAACAAAAGCCTTGTTCAGCCAATCCTCAGTAGGTAACAATTGCTTCCAGAAAATCTTGTACATAATATTCTGTTATTGTTTATTTTGCCAGCACTAGCAATAATTTGTTTGAAATACCAAGTTCTTAAAAACATACAAAATGAAGCTTTCTCCTTTCAATGATTCATACAAATACAGTTTGTACCAGCAAAAAATTCATCTACCGGTTGTGCACTTATTCCATTACAACAAACGAGTCAAGGGACCCTTTTTTCCTTTTTCGGTGCAATCGTCGCATTCTCAGTGGAAAGCAAGCTCAACACTTCACAGCAGGAATGGGAAACTCTACTTAAATTTGAACGCCGTCAAAAATAAAGCCCAGAGAAAAAATTTTAAAGAATGAGTATGAATTTTTATGATCAACATTGACCTTTAAAAAGTATTTTAGTTGAAAAAATGTTCAGCTCTAGGATAGAAAAACTAAAAATTTCTAATTTAGTTATGATGCAAGCATGTGAAAGATTAACATCATATACTTCAAAATAAGGGCTCAACCAAGTCTATATCTAAATTTTAAGGTCTAGTGCCAGCACGTTCAAGATATTTTTTGATTCATACCTTCTCCCTCAGCCTCATTTTCTTCTTCTTCCACTTCTTCATCAACATCTCCTTCTAAATAAAAATATATAAAGAATCATAAATTATCCATACTTGATAATCTCAAAGGATACCCAGGCACAGACTGAAAACTAATAAAAAAGATCTAAGAGATTATCAAAACTTCTCATTTTTCCTGTTGAAAACATCAATTCCACAGAAAAATAATTTGAAATAACATACCTTTAAATTCAAGTTCATCTGCTTCTTCATCATCAACACCATTCCCATTAACCATCTGCTCTTCCTCTTCTTTATCCTCCTCTACAGCCTCATTGTCATCCTCAGTTTCTTCATTAATGCTGTCCTCAAGTAATGACTGAAAAGATAAAGCAACACTTTTATGTCTAAGTGAAATAAAAAAAATCTATTGTGGAACAAGACGCAAGTAATATCTTTCTAGAAAAACCTAACCATTAATCATTGCAACCATTTTTGACGACCATTATGTCTACAGACATAAATGAAAATGAAACATTCAAAAGTACAAAGAAAAAAAAGAAAAAGAAGAATCCAATTTCCATTATAATCAAGTACATTCTTAAACATTTTTTTAAATTTTTCAAGTATATTTTCAAAATTTTCAAGTATCTTGGATAAGTATATTCAAGTACATACTTGACTAAAATTTCACAAACAATATAAAGAAAAAGGGTGGTGAGTTATCCCGCGCTGGACACCAATCCAGGATTTGACCTCCGCGACATCATGAATGATAAAATCAAGTATATTCCAGTACTAGAGATTTTCATTTCCAGTAAATACTTGAAAAATAACACTTTTATCAAAATTTCAAGTATAATCAAGTATCAATTTTTTTCCCCAGTATATTCAAGTATTTTCAAGTATTTCCAGTATCGCTGGCCACCCTGAGAAGGTACAGATAGAAAAAAGACAATCAACAAAGATACAAACAATTGAAAGAATGACAAAATGAAGGTACAGAGCCAAGAGTCGGGTGAGTGAGACCTTGAGTATGCACTCTCTTCTATACTTGGGAGTCACCTGTCATTTTTACCAGAAATAATGCAGCAGACATTAAAAAGTTTGAAAAGTTGACCGAGAACTTGGTTCCGAGTCCCTGTGTCCATGCAGCAGCACAGAATAGAGAAAAAGAAGAAATAAACGTGGGGGGGGGGACCTTATAGCCAGGGAGGTTGGAAATTGTACTTCTGAAAACCCAAAAAAGGTAAATATAGGCTAAAATCAGGCTATTTAGAGCAAAATAAGGGGCTTTCTCTTTGACAGCTGAAAATATTCTTAAAAATTAATAAGCGGGGGAGGGGGTCCTAATAAGGTTCAAGGGGGGGGGGGGAAGATAAGATTGGAAAATGTTCGAAAAATTAACAAGCGGGGGGGGGGGAGTCCGTTTATTTGGAACCTGCAGAGTATTTTGTGGTCGAGAATCTATCCTGTACTGATGAAAAAAAATCTGCAATGCGTTTTTTCGGAACGCTGAAAAACTCTAATTTCAATCTTCCTTAAGAAAAAGAGGTTGTAGGTTGGGGGGGGGGGGGGGGGGGGGGGGGGGGGGGGGGGGGGGGGGGGGGGGGGGGGGGGGGGGGGGTAGATTTGGGGGTTAGGGGTCACTCTCATATCGATTTTTCCCGCAACTAACCTGGACTAACGTCAAATTGATGCTAATTTGAAAACCCCCCACCCTCTTAACGTCAAAGTTTAAAAATTATTAAAAATTGATGAAACTCTTAATTTTCTCCTTCACTTTCATCATTGTTTCGTCAGCCATCTTTAATTTCGCTATGGCTTGCTCAGTTTACATTTCAAAAATAATGCAGGGCTCGAAATAACGGTCGGACATCGGACATTGTCTGACCCAAATAGCTCCTTGTATGACCCAAAAATCATAATTTTCAAGCTAAAGCAACCCTGATCGGACATTTTGTCCGACCCACTTGGAATCTTTAATTCGAGGCTTGTAATGGAGATCATTTCTGAACTTTTTTTCGGAAAGAATAGCAGCATTTCACAAAAAAAAGACTGACCATCGGTGAAATTCAAGGGCTGTGCGGGCCGTCTAAACAAAAGGAGCACGAGACATAAACATCGGGCCGTTTGTTTTGGTTAAAATTGTTCTATAAAATAGCTAAGCAAACAAATACTCGTCAGTTAGAGCTATTCATATGTAACACCTTATAAAGCCTTCCTATATAACCTTTAAATTACAATGTATAGCAATGTGCCCTCCCAGTTATTACCATAATGGCTTTATGGCAACTCCTGAACTTGGGCACAAGATGCACGGTGTACCTTTAAATTACAAATTTTCAGCAGTCGTCCTCCTGGCCTAGCAGACAGGGCATTGGTTTGGGTATCTATAGGTTCTTGGTTCAAATTGGGCAGTTCCAGAAAAAATATCATTTTACTCCCTGTAGACTTTGACGATTAGGGTTTTTTTGGATTTTCTTTTTCACTTTTGCTTTGGAAATCCTGAGGAATTTTGAAAAGGTTCCGGAATATGCAGAATCTGTCTAATTATTTGTTCATTCGTATTGGGAAATCCATAAAAATTTGCTCCATTTTCCGGCTAAGTAGATATTGGAAATACACCTTTCCCGTAATTCGAAAACCTCTCAGAAATTGCCCGGGAAAATGTTATAAAATTGTTTGGGAGGTAAACGAACATGTTTTTGCCTGTGAGGGGTTAGGGAAAGTGGGTTTTCAGCTTCTAACTTTTGTTAGCAATCTTCTTTTGGTAAGAGATTTTCAGGGTGGTATAACAGTCTGGGAAATCCTCTCAATTGCACGCTTATGTTCCGAGGGCGTAAGCGCGCAATTGCATGGTTATAATTTACGCCCGCTCCTGCCCCGGTTGAAATTGCTTAGGGATTTCAAGGGGTTCAGAATTCTCTAATTCGGGCGAAGGCATGGTTTAATGGGCAATCCATTTTTACAGAATCTTCTTCTATGATAAATTTTGAGTAAAACTGCCCTAGGCTTTTGAAATTCAACAGAGCTTTCGGAAGGAATTGCATGTCAAAAATATAGGAAATTTTAAAGCGTGCAATTAGGGAGGTCGGGCCTTACGCGTGCGGCAGTAACAAAACATAGATTTTCGAAAAAAAATATTCAAGCTCACATACCTCAAGGAAGGAAACCTCTTTTAACATAAGTATTTTTTCCAAAGTGTAGAGAATTTATTCAGCTTTCTTTTGCAGAAAAAATCAGCACATCATGTCTTCATTTTCCTTCAAAATTTGAAAATGAGTACTCGCGGGTGAGTTTTTTCAAACTTCTTGTTCGCGGCACGGCAAAATTTTTTATTCGGGGGTTCTAAAATCCAAAGCGCTAGCCACCCGAAACAGCTATCGACCTGGAATTTTTTGCATCGCTCCACGCAATAATTTAGCTTTTGAGACGTACCACGTTCGTTGGTTGGAGCAACATATATTTTTCAGGAAGTCAAATTATGTGCTTAAAATGCGTTTTTTTCATTGAAAAAATTTATTTATTTTTTTTTATTTTATTTATTTGATAAAGCAGGTTAAAAAAAACGCAGACTAAGCTGATGTGGACCTGCAACTAAGGACTATATTACAAATGAAAAATAGTTCAAATGTATTAAAATTATGTATATGCTGTAAATAGAGATAAAAGAATTATTAGTGCAGAGATTTCTGAGGAATAGTTAACCAGAGTTAACATCTTTCCAAATGTAAAAAGTAAGAATCAAGCTGTTTCCGGTGGCAAGCGCTAAGGGAAAGATTATGGTGTAATTATCCCCGTTTCAGCTACATCTACGGAAAATAAAATTCGCACTAAACCTCCCGCGCGGAATTTTTCATAAAACACTTACGCTTTTGGTGCCGTAATGAAGGTACAAAATGGCTGGCGATGCGTGCACGAAAATGCTTGAAAAATTGAAAAAATTGAAAAAATGGCTTCAAAATGGAATATCTTTGGAACTTTAAAGAATTTGAAGGTAAATGACCCCTCTTTTTCTTCTAATGGTTATGGCTTTCCATTAAACTTGGTTTGGTATTCTAAAAGTAAGTTTGAAATTTCCTCTGACCACCCTAGTGCAATTGCACGCTTACCGCGAAAGCCGTCACCTGTCAATCTTGCTTAACGCTTACCGCCCGTTTCAGAACAATTTCGATAAGCGTGTAATTACACGCTTAAAAATTACACGCTTAAAAATACTGCCATTTTGATAACCATGCAATTGCGCGCTTACGGCCTCGGAACATAAGCGTGCAATTGAGAGGATTTGAACATGTTCAAAAATCTGAGGCAATGCATTGGACATCTCAAAATTCACTAAAATCGATTTTTTGCTATAAAATTGACATTTCCCAACATTGGGATCTGAAATTTTCAGAAAAGACCCGCTGCAATATTTAAAATGATACGGCTTTGTCAAAATGTCAAAATTTGCATTCAGTACAGAGAAATGATAAGAAAATAACATTGTTACTATTTTATCTCATGTGTGTAGTAATAAGTTAGTTCATCGCTAATAACTCACTTAATTGGTTAGAATTACCTATTTAGGTAGTCCCAATGTCTTCAGGCCAGTGCGTAACATAGGTAGAATTCAAGATTTTGATAAAAATGTAACATTGCATAAATAATGACAATTTCCTTCAACCTTTTCATTGTAACAGTGATTTACCAATGTTTGTAAGTGATTATGATGTATGTTTTGAATTAAAAGAATTATAGTGAATTTGAATTTAGTTCAATGACACAAAAAAATGATAAAATTGTAACAAACTCGTCAGTTTTTCAAGCTTCCGTCCGAAGATTTTTCTAATTCTGCCATATCTAATTTCTTTTTATCAAACCATTTAGCTTGGTCAATTTTTTAGCTGTTTGTGTATCATAAGAGGATTCGAAAAAATCATAAGCAAAGGTTTCAATGTTTCACTGGGATCTGTTCTTTCCCTTCGTCCATTCTTTGTGGCTTATCCAACTGAAAAGGAATTGTCTCTTTGTCTTTGTCAGCTATGTTTGAATAGTAGACTACTGTTGAACCGGTACAAAAACAAGCCAAAAAAAATGGTGACCAAACCACAGGGTCAGTGACCAGCTATTTTATGTCTGCTTCTGCGTTGTTACTAAAAGAGGTAACGAGTGGTAACGATGTGGTAACGAGGTGGTAACGAGGTAACGAGTGGTAACCAGTTGAAAACGGCGGCCCTAAGTCTCCAAATTTGAATTTCTCAATTCTGGTGTTTTTGCAACATATGCTGATGGCTCTTGAGGTTCTGCAGCAGCACCTGGCAGATCTGATGAATGTGCAGCAGGAATTGGAGATTTAGGCGAATGTTATGGTGGAGTTGATGGTTCTGGTGAATGTGATGGTAAAGTTGATTGTTTTGGTGAATGAAATGGTGGAATTGATGGTTCTGGTGAATGTGAATCAAAGATTGATGGTTCTGGATGTTCTGCATCAGGAGTTGGTGAATGTGCATCAGGAGTTGGTGGTTCTGATGAATGTGCAGCAGGAGTTGGTGGTTCTGGTGAATGTGCAGCAGGAGTTGTTGATTCTGGTGAATGCAATGGTGGAGTTGGTGGTTCTGGTGAATGTACAGTAGTAGTTGGTGATTCTGGTGAATGTGCACCACGAGTTGATGCTTCTGGTTAATGTACAGCAGGAGTTGGTTGTTCTGGTGAATGTGCAGCAGGAGTTGGTGGTTCTGGTGAATGTGCAGCAGGAGTTGGTGGTTCTGGTGAATGCACAGCAGGAGTTGGCGATTCTGGTGAATGCAATGGTGGAGTTGATGGTTCTGCTGAATGTGCAGCAGGAGTTGGTGGTTCCGGTGAATGTGCAGCAGGAGTTGGTGGTTCTGGTGAATGTGCAGCAGGAGTTGGTGGTTCTGGTGAATGTGCAGCAGGAGTTGGTGATTCTGGTGAGTGTGCAGCAGGAGTTGGTAGTTCTGGTGAATACAATGGTTGAGTTGGTGGTTCTGGTGAATGTACATCAGGAGTTGGTGGTTCTCGTGAATATAATGCTGGTGTTGATGGTTCTCGTGAATATAATGCTGGTGTTGATGGATCTGGTGAATGCAATGGTGGAGTTGGTGGTTCTGGTGAATATACAGCATGAGTTGGTTATTCTGGCGAATGTGCAGCAGGAGTTGGTGGTTCTGGTGAATGTGCAGCAGGAGTTGGTGGTTCTCGTGAATATAATGCTGGTGTTGATGGATCTGGTGAATATACAGCAGGAGTAGGTTATTCTGGCGAATGTGCAGTAGGAGTTGGTGATTCTGGTGAATGTACAGCATGAGTTGGTGGTTCTGGTGAATATAATACTGGTGTTGATCGATCTGGTGAATGCAATGGTGGAGTTGGTGGTTCTGGTGAATATACAGCAGGAGTTGGTTATTCTGGCGAATGTGCAGCAGGAGTTGGTGGTTCTGGTGAATGCAGGTTAATGTGATGGTGGCATTGATGGTTATAGTGAATGTGATGGTGTAATTGATTGCTCTGTAAAACCTTTTTCAAGTGTCACTTTCAATGGTTAAAACCTGGCAAGCTTATAATTGAGATATTTTACTTTAGAGTATTAAGACTTTTGAGTAGTCCAAATTTGTTTGCTACGTGCGTTACATTTTGATCAGATTTTGTACTTGAAAGTAATCTTCTCTTATAAAATATATGTTGATTTGGTAAGTGAAGGGTCCTGAATAGGTTATTTCTAAATCAGATGCCTTTATAAAGACAAAATAGTGATATTTATGTAACAATATTTATAAAGTTCCAAATCTTTTCATATATATGTTACAGTTTTATCAAACTTTTGGGATTTAACTATGTTTTTTTATGTCTTAATCCTACTTTTAAGTTCAGTTGGAAGTTTGAAGCAATCAATTACACCCTAGACCTTGTCTTCACAAATAATGAAGATCTTATACATGACTACTCAATTTTACCAGTGTTACAAAGCACTTCACATCACAGTATTGTTACGGTATCAACTAGGCTCAAAGTTCAAAATTTTGCTAGTGATGATGATAAACCAGAACCACGTTCCAAATTCAACGCTTTGAATTTCTTCTCAGATGAAATTGATTGGAATAAGTTAAAAGAAGAATTGAATCAAATTGACTGGGATGTAAAACTTTCTAACAGTGATGATCCACAAGAAATTCTTGAAAGTATCAATCAAATATGTTTGGACGTATGCAGAGGACGAATACCAGTCAGAACAACCAAAGATACCAGGAAGAAATCAAAGTTGAAAGATATCGCCGCTCTCTTACGAAAAGAAGAAGAAAAATTACAAAGCAATTTTTAAAATGCACGTCCCAATCAAAGAAGACTAAAATTACAAAGGAACTTTTGACAATTGAAAAGGACTTACAAAATTCATTTAGGGATTCCAAGTGTTATGTTGAAAATATAGCAATCAATTCCATAAAGAAAAACTCAAAATATTTCTTTGCTTATGCGAGAAAGAAAGCAAAGATAAAAACGAAAATTGGCCCTCTGCTGAACTCAAATGGTGAATTAACGCAACGAAGCAAAGAAATGGCTGAAATTCTGTCAAGACAATACGTTTCCGTCTTCAGTGCACCAAAACCATTCGATATAATGCAGAGTGAAAATGATGAAGTCAACGTAGATATCATTTCAGATCTACAAGTTACAGAAGATGATTTAATAAAAGCAATCAACGATCTGTCCCAAACTGCATCACCAGGTCCCGATGGTTTCCCTGCAATCTTTCTCAAACAATGCAAAGAAGAACTTTCTATTCCTCTTTGTATCCTCTGGAGACAAAGTTTGGACAAAGGGATTGTCCCAGACGAACTTAAAAGATGCACAATCACACCAATCTACAAAGGAGGTAGCAGATCACTGGCATCAAATTATAGACCAGTAGCCCTAACATCCCATGTCATCAAGATATTTGAAAAAGTACTCAGAGCACATATTGTAAAGCACATGGATGAAAATAATCTGTTCAATCCCAATCAACATGGATTCAGAAGCGGGCGTTCATGTTTGAGTCAGCTTTTGGAACAATATGACCTGATACTAAATATATTGGACGAAGATGCTAATGCGGATGTTGTGTACCTAGATTTTTCAAAGGCTTTGACAAAGTAGACCATTCAATTGTCCTACGAAAAATAAAGAAACTAGGAATAGATGGAAAATTATTACAGTGGCTAAAGTCCTTCCTAACAGAGAGAAAACAATCAGTGCTAGTGAATGGTGTCACTTCTGAATCACAACAGGTCATTTCAGGAGTCCCTCAAGGTAGTGTTTTGGGACCTTTGATTTTCCTCATATTGATTGGGGATATTGACAAGGAAGTGGTGCACAGCTTTCTAAAATCCTTCGCTGATGACACTCGCGCCACAAAGGAAGTCAAAACTCTAGAAGATGCTTTCCTACTTCAAAACGATCTTGATAGAATATATAAATGGACGGATGACAACAATATGAAGCTAAATGATATAAAATTTGAACTCTTGCGCTATGGAAAGAACCACGAGATCAAGACTCAAACAAGATATACATCACCCTCTGGTGTTGAGATTGAAACAAAAGATGTTGTGAAAGACCTTGGAATCCTGATGGACAGTAATTGCACATTTCAGAAGCAAATTACTGCAGTAATCGAAAAGGCTAAAAACTTAACATCTTGGATCCTGAGAACATTTTCTTCACGATCTTTGAATTGTATGATCGTACTATATAAATCATTAGTAATACCAATATTAGAATATTGCTCCGTTCTGTGGAGCCCAAATGCAGTTGGTCTCATTCAGAGACTTGAAGATATTCAAAAGTCCTTCTTACGAAAGATAAATGGCACCCCAAACAATTATTGGGAGTGTCTAAAACAGACAAAAATTTACTCACTTCAAAGGCGAAGAGAGCGCTACAGAATAATGTATGTCTGGAAGGTGATGGAAAATATTGTACCTGCTGTAAATGGTATCAAAACCACTGAAAACCCCCGGCTGGGCCGGATGTGTACACTGTCAATTCCAAAGAACCAAACATCAAAATTTAGAGACAGCACACTTGCAGTGCAAGGTGCAAAACTTTTTAATGCTATGCCAAAGAGCATCAGAAACCTCAAAAACATTTCTATCGATAAATTCAAAAGAGCCCTGGACACACACCTTAAGTCTATCCCAGATGAACCCCAAATCCATGGATATACTGGGTGCAGGAGAGCTAATTCCAATTCAATAATTGACATGAAAAATATCTGCTGAGATTCTTTTTCTCTCGACAGATTGATCACACAGAGGCGTGGTTCACCAAGAACCTTACCTGAAGCAGGATGCTCAAACAACCACACAAGTAACACAAGTAACACAAGTAAGTAACAATTCACAAAATATCATTCAATAATAAACTATTTTTTTGTATAAATTCACTTGATGATAAACCTATCTAATTTAGCCTAAAATTCAGCATCTTCACGGTGATATGTATTTTGTTACATTGTTATCTTATTCCTGTTGATAAAGAAAATTGAAACTTTTTGAAATCGATAGTTGGAATGCTATGAAGGGCTTAGTTTGATTTTTTTTGTCATAAACAATAAATCTTTCAAAAAAATGGATTGATAAAATTGCCCATTTCTTGCTAAAAAAGTGTTACAAGTTTATCATTAAATTGTATTGGAAACTAATTTCTTGGAAATAAGCTTAGAATACCCCCTTCTACCCATGTTGAAAATTTCAGAGCAATACGACAACTATAACTCAAGTTATTAAAGCTTTTATCATTTTTCAAAATTTCCCTTTGTTACATTTTTATCATTTTTTTGTTTTGGAGTAATTTAACTCTTGTTTCAGATGTAGTCAACTTTGTCTTGAATAAAGTATATATTTATAAAGAGGATTTATTTTTTGAAAGGACTGACAAAAAACCAAACATCTAACCAAACTTCAATAGATTTTATTGATAAAAATGTAACAAGAATCCAAATGTCCAAAAAACAGCCACATTTTGCCTCAGATTCTTGAACATGTTCATTTCCCAGACTGTATAATGTCATGAATAGATTGAACATACTAGGATTTGAGGGGACTTTGTACGACAGAACTTAAGAAAAGCTCAAAAAACCAACTTTCCCTGTAAGGAAACCCAGGCAAAAACGAGTTTGTTTACCTCCAGAGACCAAACGGTGGAGAGCATCAAATAATGCGCGAGCACTTGTTTTACGAATTACGGGAAAGGTGTATGGAAATTCCAAGATTTATCATTAAAAATTCTTGAATGTTACAGATCTGCAGAAATCCTGCCTGAAGTCTTTCAAAAGTAAATTGAAACGAAAATCCATGTTGTCCAAGGGGGTAAGAGACCATATATCTGGAACCACTCAACCCCCCCTTTGGTCACTTTTCGATACTTGAAAAGTGTCAAAGTGAAGCTTTAGGCGCTGTGGCGGTATAGTGGTCATTGACCTTGGTTACTGCACAGGCGACTGAGGTTCGATTCCCACTCGCAGCGGTTGGATGTGGCTGACCCTATCTAATGATGGATGATAGCACCCGCCCTATGGATAATACATAAAAATAATGGCAAACATGGTTACCTTTTCCAGACGTTTGACAAGGTCTGCTTTCAATCCAGACTTTTCCAAGCCTCGTTTCTCTAGCTCTTGCCTGAGGTCAACAACTTTCAGAGTTGGAAGCTTTTTCAAAACTTCTGCGGCAGGGCTTTCAGCCATATTTTCTATCTTTATTACCTAAAATAATAACTAATGGGAATTTTAATACAAGGGGTGTTTTTTATTACCAGTGTGCAGGTGAGCAAAGATGTAAAGATGATCCTTCTTCGGAAAACAAAATGGCTGCCGTCAAACAAGCCAACCTCGAAAAAACGTGCTGAGCAATACCAGCGCAAAATAAAAAAACTACCCGGATGATACTTCTCCGCAGAGACTGCTATTGCTTAGACTTTCAAAAAGAATCAGTGTGATTTAGCTAAAATTCTTGCAAGGGAGGAGATCCTTTATATTTTTTCAACGCGCGAAAGATAATCACGTGATATTCCGATGGCGGATTGGCGGGCGCCCACGCTAAAGCTCTAAAGGAGTGGGCCCACAGATCTGTAAAGCCCGAAGGGCTAGATTTGCGGCTTTTATCGAAAAGTGAAGTCTAGGTTTGGAAGGATTTCCTACCAAAGTCACGTGACTAAAATATGCAAATTCACTGGTTTGAGAGATGTGAAATAGCGTCTGCCGCCTACTTTTTTTGATCTCGCGCTCCGAAAACAACTAAAATGCTAGATCCTATCCCATCGGCACGAAATTTAAAAAGTCAAATTTTTGCTTCACTTTTTTTTGCTGGAGAAAGCTTAAAGTTGCCTATCTAGCCCTTCGGGCTTTACAGATATCTGTGGATGGGGACCACGTCTCTAGGCTTCATTCTAGTTTCTCTGGAAAATAGGTAAGCGGAGAAGAATTACGTAGGGCTTACTCAAATGGGTTACGAGAAATACGATGATTTCCCCGGGGCAGACTGTGTTTCCGCTACGGGGCCTATCCGTATGGAAAAGTAGTCTGACCAAGGGAATGATCGCTCCTCCCAATAACCCGCGACTGCAAAGATGGAATCGCCTTCGAGGGGATGAACTCGGTGGCAAAAGTACCTACCTAGAGAACTTGAAAGTGGCGATTCCCTGAGTTAAGAAAAGATAAAAACACAGAGAAATCAAAGCTAAGTTTTTCTGTTCTTAGTAAAGAATTGTGTTACAAAGACATGTGACTATATTCATTTTTGTATTAAAACACATTATTATTTCCTCAAAATCATTGCCCTTACCGTGAAAAGCACAGCTCAAAATCATATATTTACGCTGTGCCGACGAATCGAGATTCTATTCATCGCGCAATCAGCGAAGACAAAAGTAACCATGACGACCGTCCAAGATCTTGGATGAGCGTCATAGTCGATATTTTTATTCCCGTCGTTGAAAACACAACTTACAAAAAGTCATCAATGCTTTGTAAAAAGAGTCAGTGATAGAGAATCATAACATAAAGTCTGTCTATTATTTCGATTCAATTGAAGTGACATTTCCATAATTAAAAGTTAGTAATTACTGTTATACATTTGGGGATCATATAAAAGATTTCTTTCGAATAAACTAATTTCGATTACACTTGGAGGTTTCTGGGGAATTCGTAAATAGTAAACTGCATACTGATACAGTCTGCTAGACATTAATATGGTAATATTTGCTCCTCATCTTGATTTTTTCTACAGTGATTAGATTGACACATGCGCGATAAAATTTTTATTATTTGTCTTCAGAGGTTACTATATTCTTTGAAAACTTAACCTCTGATACTCAGGGTACATTGCCCTCGCTAAAATTAATCCACGTAAAGTTTTTGTCAGACGAGTATTCGCTAAAATTTATCCACGCGAAATTTTTTGAAATCGTGATTCGCTAAAATAAATCCAAAAAAAATCAAGATTTTCCTGACTCGCTAATATGCGCTAAAATTAATCTCGCTAAAATTTCTACGATTAAAGTAGTACCTAGGAAAGAAAAAAATATGATAAAAAATGTTTTCGTTTTTTGAACACGTATATACACGTTAAAAATAAGCTATATCCCCATGATATCTAAATGTATAAACAGCCTGACAGCCAGTACCCAGCACTAAGAAGATTGGAAGTAAAGTGATCTTGGTGGAAACTAAGAGGGCGTAGCTACGAAACCCTCTTCACTCTCGACGCCCTAGGGCGTAAGATAATAGAGACAAAAAAAATTTGAGAGTAAATCTAGACCGCGAGGGACGATTGAGAAAATAGGGAGTAGGACCTAGCCGAATCAAAACAAAACAAGGATAGATTGGAGATGAAGAATTCGAGAAATGGGTTGGTCTGTCTGGCATGTTGTGAGAAAAAGTGTATTCTATATGCACTAGGATATAGTGTTTTGCAATAAATTCATATTTTCTTATATAAATTTTTAATATACTATCAGGTAGGTTATGGAGAACTTTGAGTGTTATCATTTGCTATGCTCAGGGTGGAAAAAAGGCATAAGATGTTAAAGGTGGTAACATCACATTCGTGGCTGTGGTATTCTTTGGAGTCCATTAGCAACATAAATAAATCCTGGAACACACGGCTAAAAGGTTGGAATTTTATCGGGATTTTTAAGGTGCAACAGAAAGTCTTTGCCATGTACGATAACGCGGGTAGTAGCAATGAAATTTGAAATTTTCCATAGTTATCGGTGGCTGACAAACGACTAGGCAACAAACCACTGGTCAAAACAAAGAGTCCACGGAGGGTTTCCAGTCTCAAGTTAAGAGCTACGAGTTTCGTGCATAAGAAGCATACGCAATTTGACGTATGGGCAAGAAGGAGTGATAACACGTTTTGATACCATCATCGGTATACATTACAAAACTTGTTCTTTGCAGGTTTTCTTACCTAGTCCTTCCGCTTCCAGTTCTTTAGTTCGCAAGTGATGCTCTGAAGAAACGTTGTTGTCTGGAGATATTATCAACACGAGTTGAAAAAGGACGACCAGCGAAGCGAAGTTTTCTGTGTAAAACGGTGTGTTCACCGAGATAAGTTTCTTTACAAAGAAAAACAAGACGACTTGAAGTCGAAAATTTCGCCTAGAATTTGAACTACATGGGAAAACAAGAAGTAGATGAAGCTAATCTGAAATCTACTTTACATCGAGCCTTGATGAAACAATTTTACAACAAGAACAACGAGGCTTAAAATCGCTAAAAAAATAAGACCAATTTAAGAACAATTGTCGTTTAATTTTTAAAAACTCTCATAAAGTATATGCTTATAAAAAATAGATATGCTCTTATTACACGCCATCTCTTGTTTACTTTGTAAGAACTAATTACCGAAAGGTTTATCGCCATCTATCAAGAGTTATTGATTTGATTCTTATAAAGTAAATGCTTATAAGAAAAATAAAAATGCTCATATTGTACATCAACCCTTGTTTACTTTGTAAAAACTAATTACCGGAAGGTATATCATCGTCTATCAAGAGTTTTCTTATAAAGTATATGCTTATAAGAAAAATAAATATGCTCATATTGTGCGCCGTCCCTTGTTTACTTTGTAAGAACTAATTACCGAAAGGTATATTACCGTCTATTAAGAGTTATTGATTTGATTCTTATAAAGTAAATGCTTATAAGAAAAATAAATATGCTCATTTTGTGCCCCATCCCTTGTTTACTTTGTAAGAACTAATTACCGAAAGGTATATTACCGTCTATTAAGAGTTATTGATTTGATTCTTATAAAGTAAATGCTTATAAGAAAAATAAATATGCTCATTTTGTGCCCCATCCCTTGTTTACTTTGTAAGAACTAATTACCGAAAGGTATATCACCGTCTATCAAGAGTTATTGATTTGATTCTTATAAAGTATATGCTTATAAGAAAAATAAATATGCTCATATTGTGCGCCGTCCCTTGTTTACTTTGTAAGAACTAATTACCGAAAGGTATATCACCATCTTTCAGGAGCTATTGATTTGATTCTTATAAAATAAATGCTTATAAGAAAAATAAACATGCTCATATTGTGCCCCATCCCTTGTTTACTTTGTAAGAACTAATTACCGAAAGGTTTGTCACCGTATATCAAGAGTTATTGATTTGATTCTTATAAAGTATATGCTTATAAGAAAAATAAATATGCTCATATTGTGCCCCATCTCTTGTTTACTTTGTAAGAACTAATTACCGAAAGGTATATCACCGTCTATCAAGAGTTATTGATTTGATTCTTATAAAGTATATACTTATAAGAAAAATAAATATGCTTTTATTTTGCGTCATCCCTTGTTTACTTTGTAAGAACTAATTACCGAAAGGTTTGTCACCGTATATCAAGAGTTATTGATTTGATTCTTATAAAATATATGCTTATAAGAAAAATAAATATGCTCATATTGTGCCCCATCCCTTGTTTACTTTCTAAGAACTAATTACCGAAAGGTATATCACCGTCTATCAAGAGTTATTGATTTGATTCTTATAAAGTATATGCTTATAAGAAAAATAAATATGCTCATATTGTGCGCCGCCCCTTGTTTACTTTGTAAGAACTAATTACCGAAAGGTATATCAGCATCTTTCAGGAGCTATTGATTTGATTCTTATAAAATAAATGCTTATAAGAAAAATAAATATGCTCATATTGTGCGCCGTCCCTTGTTTACTTCGTAAGAACTAATTACCGAAAGGTATATCACCGTCTATCAAGAGTTATTGATTTGATTCTTATAAAGTATATGCTTATAAGAAAAATAAATATGCTTTTATTTTGCGTCATCCCTTGTTTACTTTGTAAGAACTAATTACCGAAAGGTATGTCACCGTCTATCAAGAGTTATTGATTTGATTCTTATAAAGTATATGCTTATAAGAAAATAAAGAAAAATCAAAACTGTGAAGCTAAAGAGACGCAAAAATATAATGACGTAATCCAAAGAAAACCTGCGAAGATCTTCCGTGGTTATACGAGCGTGTAATATGTAAATTGATTTTAGTGAGTTTGTCCACCGTATCAAGTACTTTCGTTTTCTAAATTTTCGTCCGATATCACACCATGCCTATCGTAATACTTTCGCTAAGGCGAAATTAAAAATAAAATATAATATTATAAAACATATTCTATTATAATTTTGATCAAAATATTTTACAAAAAAATCTACATGCAAATTGGATGGGATTAAGAATGTGTCAGACCTGTTGGATCAGGTAGACTACATGATCAAGACAAGCTTGAAGGATGCGCATTGGTAAACACCAATCCATCCGGAGAATCAAAAGTTTTCAAAAAGTTTACGAAATGTGTGTGTGTACTTGTACCAGTAACACGAATTTTTGAAAAATTTATGAGAGTACCATTGACTGTTCTATCGAGACTAATGATAAAATTAGTAGCAAAGTTACCTAACGACCTGCTATTTATTTGGTGTAATTCTTGGTGCAGAAATTAAGATTTTCGATAAATTGGCAAAAATCAGGACCGAAGCCATCCAAAGTCAAATGGAGTTCCTCGACAGGATGATAAACAGTAACCCTATCAGATGACAGAGTGGTTGAAGAATAAGAAGGCCTTAAAATATTAAGTCTTTTCAGAACATTCTTACAGTTTAGGAAGTTTGGCAAAATTGCAACCAAGTCTAACGGCCTTATCAATGGTAACTATACATTACAAGCGAGAGCATTGCAACAATACATGATCGAGATGCAACATCAAAACTAGGCTATTACGAGGAGGGAATGAAATTCTGAATGAAAAAACTGAAATGATGGGTGAACAGCATAGCATTGAGTCAAGACCAATGTAAAATCTGAATTTCATTTGGAGATTCTCAAATCTTAGATTTAAATCATACGTCTTTTATTCTGTTTTTATCAACAATCCAACAATCCGGCTTTGTATGAATGGTAAATGAATATGAAATACTCATGTTCAAATACTTAATTTAATCATGGTGCGATTCGATATCCCGGTGAAAGATTTTCATTCGATTACCAGGTCTTGCCCAGTTCTCTAAATCATGCTCACTGATATCGACCTCATTGAAACCGACTTCTTGTCCATGTTGCATTAAACGGCAAATCATTTTGACGAAAGGTGTTGTGTTATCCACGTTTAAAAGTTCGTTGATATTTTTCCATGCACAATCTTCGATTTCGTGAGGACACGGTGAAAGTTCGTATGTTAACGGGTTCAATCGACATATGTAGTAGAGATCGGATTGGTCGTAAAAAACACCGTGGTGTTGTCGGAAGCTCAAAATCGATTTGAATTCTGCGAAAATAAGACGAATTAAAATTATCTTATTTCTTGTTGATTAAGACTGAGAATGGGTTTCGAAAGTATTTACAGCTTTTTCCATGGATTTGGTAATGTTTAACATAATTAATACATTATTACCTGATCGTACACCAGTTTCTTCGAACACTTCACGCGTTGCGGTTTCACCTATCAAATAGTTATGAAAAAGAGTCGATCAGCGCTTATAAAAATGTATGTACAGAAACAAAACTGAGTAATAATAGTTCATATTTCTAGAATGAGTCCCCCCTACCAACTTGCGTGATGAATAGACAGTACTTTCAGCCAACCATAAATTTTTTATTTGTTAAACTGCGTAAAAAAGCGGTTTTCTTCTAACAGGCTGTTATGACATTATTTGGCCTTTTTTCTTGTGTGATAGCGTGATAGGACAAACATTTGAGACCTGATGCGTGATTTGGGCTATTTATCTATGACAAATTCTAGCAATTTTAAATTTTAAATCAGGTTAAATATTAGTCAGATACTTACCTATATATTCTCCTAAATCTGAATA
The DNA here is from genome assembly GCF_902728285.1 of Clytia hemisphaerica. Classification (NCBI taxonomy): domain Eukaryota; kingdom Metazoa; phylum Cnidaria; class Hydrozoa; order Leptothecata; family Clytiidae; genus Clytia; species Clytia hemisphaerica. The sequence continues at coordinate 29,091 of NW_027103911.1, forward strand.
TCCACCAGGGAATTTCCACCAATGGGAAAACTATGAGAAAAAGGGTCAATCAAAAAATCAATCTAAACGGTATGGTAGGGTGCATAGGGCAAGCTGTCACATTTCCGGACGTAATTGGACGAGCTAGACAGAATGAGCAAAATATTTTTTGAGATGTTTTGAAATTTTTTTAAAGGGAGGCAAATCCACCCAAAATATGACGGTGACATCTTTTAGAGCAGATCTAGGCTTCTTAGTTGTAGTTGGTCGAAAGTACAATTGTCTTTACCTTTCCTTTGTCACGGACGACTAGTAGCTCGTTTGAATCTTCACGATAACACGCCCCTACCAGAAAAATTATCAGGTATCAATACAAACAAGAAAGAGCAAGGTTAAATAAAATGCTGATCTTTTTGACGTAGATAGACAGAATCATCAGTTCATATTCTAGTTGTTGTTTAAGTTGAGTATCAAGTAACCGTGTTAAATAAATGCAAAAAGAATCTTACTTAAATGAAATTTTTCGTTGAGAAGAGTGATAGACTTTTGTTTGAAGTATGCGTGGCTCAGATTGTATCTGTCATTTTTCACAGTAAATCAAGAACCTATAATTTTAGCCTACCTGCCACTCCTACTGTGTGATTTGAAAAGTTTGGGATTTTATTTTCTTCATTCTCAACTAACCATTTGCATAACACTGCTTGCTGCCCACGTGCATGGTGGTACTGAAAGCCATACTTTGAGGCCACTGGTATCACGTGACTCATTTGAATGGGAATTTCAAGGAATGCACTTCGAGCACCCCGCTCTCTCCAACCTTCTGATAACCCTGGAACGAAAATTTGCGATATTCTAACATGTTTATTGCCGAGCCCTTTTCAGAAAATATATTTTGAGAATTCCGGTTATTTTAACGTTTTTCAAGATTTAAAGTTCTGGCGAGATTTTGGGCTATCTCTTTAATTCAATCGAATATTTCAATTTGGGAGGGGTTGGCAGTCTTTCAGGCTATATCCTGAGCCTTATTGGACTATTTTTGAGCTTTTGGATCCTCAGATCCTAAGTATTAAGTCTAGCGTTAAAACTCAGAGTTAAAACTCTAATCTTCGAACCTAATTTAGAGCACTTACAAATCGATTGTGGTTTCAAGACTGCCCAGTGAATTTCTCAATTTCTTTTTCTCTTGAGTGAATATACATAATTTAGTCTCAACCAAAATCTCACTTACTCAGTAATTCGGATTCGAATTGTTCATTTGACCATTCTTTATTTGGTGGCATTTGAATTCGGACGCCATTATATCGGACAGAAGTTTCTATCAACTTTGTGTCAGCATTTTTCTTGCTATATCTTCTTGATGTTGCTGTACTGAATTGACAGATTTGTTTCGTTTGTTTCGGTAATAATGATGCATATAGATTTTTAAAAATACATGTTTTAGTCATATCTCTAAAGAATAAATAGGGGACTTTTAGCATGTGTGATTATAGAAATTTTTGACAGAATCTCACAAAAATCTTGAGTGATAGAGCTTGGTAGAATACAGAATGTTGGAGTCTCAGTTTAGAAAAAAGGCTCTTAATTTAATAAAGTTGTAATTCATTTGTAAAAATATCGATGTCAACCACCTTAGAACAAAAAATATTTCATATAATATAAAAAATTCTATAATTTAACAACAGAAATTTAGATCGGATTGGGTAATAAATATTTGAGAAAATAATTTGAACCTGAAAGATAATGAATTTTGTCACAAGGAACAGGAATTCAAAATTTTTGGAGGTATTAAAAAAACGACCATGCAATCAAAACCTTTCATGAAGGGCCAGAGTGAAAAGCAAATTTTCAAAATGTGATAAGTAACAGCTGGACCCTTGAAAAGAGAGTTATTAATAATAATAAATTTAAAATAAACTCATTTCACAATACAACATTGAAGTATAGGCAGTACCAAATCATGACAATCTCTGACAATAGAGCTGCAATTAGAGCCTTCCAAATAAATGTCCGTGACAATCTTTTGTGGATCGACATTATCAGCTATTTGTTGTGCAAAATTATTTGTCAGTTGAGTCAACTCAATCAAAAACATGACCGATATGGATTGTAAAGCTGATGCCCTTTGTAAAGCAAGGTCCCTGGCTTGCATGTCTGTAGCTAAAAACATATCAGCTACTTTCCGATAAAATTCAACACACTTTGAGGTTAGTTCTGCTAAACCAGATATCGTATTATTGAAGCACTCTTTAGGTTCAGTGGCTGTATTTTTAGACTTCTCTTTCAGTTTGGTCCACGTGTTTAAGAGTTTGGAACATGTTACTTTCATTTTCAACTGTTTTGTGGTTGCAAATAAATCTTTCTTGAAATCTGAGTTGAATTGGCTTTCCTCGATATCTTCAGGAAGTGAAAATTTCTCTTGCGTCTCTGCGAGGACTTCTTCGGTCTCCTGTTTTGCTTCATGTGATTGTAAGCGCAAAATCCGTTCAAGTTTATTATCGCACTCATTTGATAACATTTCTAAAGCATCCAAGTTTACATTGCCTTGGAATTTCTCAAAATAATCATTAAAGTTCATTTCGTCAGAAGTCTTTGCACGTGTACTTGGATTTTTCTCTGATGTTTCTTTAGCTTCTTGTAGCAATGCTGAGAGGTTTGTTTTCTTTTTGCCAGCTATCGTGTCTCTTGCTTGACGTAAACCAGGGTCACCATCTGATAACATATCAACTGTTTTCTTTCCAATAAATTCTAAGGCACCAATACCTCCAGTAACAAGATCAGTACTGGTGTTTTGAACAAGACCAGATAGTGATGCACCAAAGCCACCAAACCAGGATGAACCACCTGGAAAATAAAAGAAAAACATCAGAAATTTTCAAGCTGGTATCAAATAACTTCAGCATGAATACGTGAGGATTTCAATCAGACCTGAAAAAGTGCAGAGATCTCCAAAAATCTATAATCTATTAATATGACGTAATCATATGGAAATGTTTTAAAGTAATAGAAGATCCCATCTGCTTTTCTATGAAAAATTTATTAGTTCAAAAATGGAGAGTCTAAAAAAGAGAAAAACAACGATTCAACGATGGAAATATATCTTGACATTAATTTACCTGTTGGCGCTGCCGGTGTTTGTTGTTGTTGTTGTTGTTGTTGAGGAACAGGCGGTTCTTCTTTGGTCTTTGGAACTTCTACAGATTTTACTTTGTCCTTGTTTTTGTGAGCTGGGGAATGCTTTGGGGATAACCGTTCCTCTTTAGAAACAACATGAGCCATTTTTGTAGGATCAGGAATACCAAGTTGATCCTCAACAGATTCCAACATGTTGCTAACTTTTCCTGCTGCTTGTATGAGAAAATCATCTGCCCATGAATCCCATCCCCAGTCTCCGTGTGGTTGAGAAGCTGCTTGGCTTTGTTGCGTTTGCTTTGGAGGCTCAGGTTGAGTTTGTGGCTTTTCAGAGACCGACTTGCTAGATTTTTCATTGTTTTGATTGACACTAAAACAAAACAACAATAAGAAAAAATTCCTCATATGAATTATATCAATAATATTTTGAAAACTTTGAATTCAAGTCATAGAATACTTCACAATATAAAAGTAAGTTTATCATTCATTTGAACGTAGTTTTTGATCCAATGAACCAAATTTGATAAATGACCCATCACCAATTAAAGTTTGCAGCAAAGTTTACTTTGCTTGAGTTCAAAGAGTTAAAATTGAGTTCAAAGAAAGAAATTTTGTGGCACACCCGCCAAAATTTATCAAAGCTTAGCTAGAATAAGTTGAAAAGTACTTTAGAAAAGTGTAGAAAGAAAAAAGTTGAATTACCTTTTATTTTCTACTTCAATTTCCTCATTTCCCCAATCACCCCATTCATTTCCTTCATCAAAGCTGTCAACACCTTCAGGCTCTGTTTCTTCCTGCGTTTCAGAATCGTTTTCAGGAGTGCATGGTTTATCCTCACTCGTTGGTGTTGATGATTCTGTTTCATCTTCCCCAGAGAGCTGCTTGTTTTTCTCCAAGTTCGGAATATCATCATTTGCAACAGAGATTCCGGAATCACAAGAATCATTTGTTTGACTTTCAGTACATTCCTTTGTCTCACTCTCAGGAATTGTAGGGGTATCTTCATTTAATACATTTTCAGTGGTAGACTCATTACACTCATTTTCAACTTCTTTGACAGGCAAATCTTGAGCTACAGGCTGTTCTTGCACTTCCTCTGTAACATTTTCAGAAACATTTTCACAAGGTTTGTTTAAATTTTCTTCCTCATCAGAATCATCATCCAGATCAAGGTCATCAAGGTCATGTCTGGTATTTTCCACTTCATTTTCAATGCTAGTTTCAGACTTAACTACAGGAATTTCCTTGACATTTTTATCGCTGCTAGTTGAATCCTCATTTTTCTCTATAGTATCGGAATCAGTAGTAACTTTAACGTTGGATTTCAAACTAGATAGTTCATTTGGCTGTTTTGGTTTTGTTTCTTCTTTTGAAGATTCTTGTTGCCCAGCTTGGTTTTCATCGACAATTTCCAAAGATTCAATCTCTTTATTGTTCTCAGACAGAACTTCCATTATGATTGGTGATTCTTGATTATCAACTTCAACCTCATTCTGCTCTATAAGTTGATCATGATTTTCCTTAGTGTCTTCAATTTGGTTTTCAGTGTTTGTCTTTGATTCATCTTTCAAAGACTCTTCAATCATATCTTCCAAGCTTTCTAATGGAGGTTCTTCAGTTTCATTTTCATCTTTATCACTGCTCACTTCAAGAGGTCTCTCATTTTCTGGCATGAATTTCTTTCTCAATTCATTACTTTCAGCTGATTTAATTTCTTGATTCTCTTCCCCAATTTTCAATTTTTTATTTTCGTCTTTAGTTATTTGATCATTTGATGGTTCTTCTTGCTTTTTAATTGAATTTGTTGTTGTTTCATTAATTGATGAATTTTTCTTCTTTGCAGTGGGATTAGCTGAAAGCAAACTTTCATTTTTGTTTGAAATTTGTTCTTTGTTCATCAATAAGTCCATAATCTCGTCCACTTCATCTTCATCAATTGAGGTTTTTCCCTTTCCATCTTCATATTCTCCCTCATCAGCACTGAGAAATTCATCATCGCTCTCATTGTCACTCATGATGTGATGTTCACCTGGAAAATATTTCAATTTGTGAATTAGATAATATGCTGCTGAATAAAACGCATTGAAACGCATTGGTATTTTTCTTCTAACAAAAACATTATTTTCAGTTTTCAAGAGAAGCAAATTTGATTTTTCTTCTAAAAGATTACACTTAATAATATAATGCCAATCATGCATGTAAGTTGACCACACGCCTGAAATTCTCAAATGATGCAGCCTGACACAAGCACTTTAAAAGCTAAAGTCCCGCAAGCGGGACAAAAATCAGTTTTTTGAAGTTTGCAAAAAAACGCCACATAGAAGATCTTTCAAGTTCAGTATGTGAATAGAGTAAAAAATACAACTTTTTTGTTTTTCCTTTTTTTTTGCAAAAGTTTTAGGAAAGAAAATAAAGGGATAATAATAATTGAATACTATCCACTGATGATCTGCGGCACTATCGTAAAGCTAGAATCGCTTCGCGTACTCACATATTGCCAATGATAACAGTGCCGTTATTAATTTTGTTAGATCTGACATACCGTGAGTAGTGGTCCTAAATCCGACAGCCCTGCCTAAATCCGATTGGGTCTTTCAAAGATAAAAACTAAAATAAAAACAAAGCTTCGCTCTGACGCAATCAGTCAGGACCTCATTCCACTTTATCGATAATACGCGAACGGCAGTGTGCGCTAAATTATCTTGGTTTCACTTTCGATTTCAAGCAAAGGTCTTAGCAACAGGGTGCGCGTACATAGCAACAGGGCTGGGTAGAAAAATCTAAACATAGAATTCAAAAATAATAGCGATCATCGTATAGAGCACTAAAAAATACCCCCTTTCTATGTTTAGTTTGTTCTACCTTGGATTATAACTGAAAATATCTTCAAATAACCTTTGTCCGCTATCAGCCCGCGCGATAATCTTTGCCCGCTTCAATTCTTAGATAATGAATAAGATAGGTGCGCTTAGCTAAGCTGTGCTCGCGGGCGATAAATTTATGTTTACTTATCTTGTATATTTTAATGGTATTTATCCAATGAAAATGATGTTGACAAAATATGCACGGCATTGATTATGACATCATTAAATATGTCAATGTCGATTCAACGCCCGTTAAAGAAAATAATTTGTAAATAGTTCTTTAATAGTTAATTTAATTTAGAAATACGAACAAAAAAAGAATCAAATTTAATATTTGTTTCCTATCTAGATTATATAAGTATATATTGATGTTTGCACTTTATAGTTTTGATACTAATAGACCTTTTTGCCTTTCCATCCGCCATATTGAATTGTATGCAAAAATTATGGTGGCCGAATTGCCGTGGTGAAATTCCATTAGAAAGTATGCAAAACATATGCAAAAAGAAAGTATTAATATAAAACTTAAATGCATAATTGGCATTGTATTAAAGTGTAATCTTGTAGAAGAAAGATTAAATTTGCTTCTCTTGAAAACTAAAAATAATTATATTCGCTCATCTCTTAGAACAAGCACTTCAAAAATCAATAACATTAGACATAAATTCAAACTGAAAAATCATCAGCGAAGGTAAAAAATAATCCTTATTCGGCTGACGGTAAATTATTCTCCTGGGAATAGAGCCGCCAAATGATCAAATCAAAACATTGATAATGTGTGACGTCATAATTACTGCTTTTCAGTTTGCTTGTTTTGAAAGTTTGATGTGTGTACTCCGTCTTCGTGGAATTTCTTAATGGCATGAAAACAGAATATGCTATGTCTTTAAGAACAAATTTCTAAAAGGCTTTTGTTGTTCTGTGAATATTTCTTTTTGGATTGAGAAATTCCATCTATTATTGTTCTAATGATTATAATATTTCTTTGAAGATGCTTTGTTGTCTTTTTAATCTTTGTGTAAACTTGCATATGTTTTGCATACTTTCCAACTAAATCCAACCAAGGCTTTTTCGTTCCTCTATTTTTGCATACAATTCAAGATGGCGGATGGAAAGGCGAAAAGGTCTATTGAAAAATCATATTCCAATTTTCATGTTTTATAGATGCTGTTTTAGAGCTCTACAGAGCTAAAGCCTCCTGTCATAAGGCTCTACTCTAATTACAAATTAAACACATTGAAATTGACAAAGATATCTGATACAGTACACCAAGTGTGTTGTGTGCTGGCATGGAAGGCAAAAATTTTAACCATCCCTGTTTCTTCAAAATGCAGTACCGTGAGATCGGGTAACTTGCATCAGTGGAGGCTAACATGCATAAGCAAGCCCTCAAATGAATGACCTGGCTGGTCATTAAAATACAACTACGCAGCTCCGCTCGCAGCTCTACTCTACCATTCTTGTTTTGATTTATTTTTCTATTTTAGTGACCAGCCAGGTATTTCATTTGAGGGCTATGCATGTTAGCCTCCACAGATGCAAGTTACCCAATCTCACGGTATCTAAAATATCATGGATTTGTGAATTGAAAGTTAGTCGCCTCGTAAAACTGTGTAAAACTTTTGATTGCAAAAAACTTTGCACACATAGTTTTTGGATTACTTCGCAATTCTTATACTAGTACCACAATCCCTTACCTTATATTCCTAACTACTTTATAGTGAATATATGAAAACTATTACCTGAATTGACAGTGGAAAAATATCAGTGACAGACGATCAGCGGCAAATCAGTTAAAAATGTAAGATTTTGGTGCAATGTGCTTTCGAAAAAAATTTACGTGGCTTTGTTATGATTAATCGGTTACCGTAAAGTTATGCAAATAGTCTCGATGGCTCTATTCAATATACCGTCAAAGAATGTGAACAAAGCGAGAAATCGAGTCAAACAAGGACTTTTAACTGGACCCCAGCGTCGACGAGAAGATCAGGATGAACAGGTGGAGGGGCAGGGTCATGGGGGTCATTGTCAACCCGTTCTTCCCACTGTTCCCAACGCATTAATAGCTTTTTTATGCTTACTGAGGGAGAACTCAGCCTAATCAGGGCATTCTATAGCACATCAGTACATTTTACTCTCCTTCATATCGTAAATCATTATTATAATTGCCCCCGCAACGAGCGTAGCGAGTGAGGAGGCCTTCATAGCTTCACGCAAGGATATTGGACAGGAATCTCGAATTCTTGCGCGCGCGTTTGTTCGTATTGTATGTTCCGGCCAATTAAGTGTTCCGCAAAAATATGGCGGTAAATTATACAGCGGTAAATGTTATACACATTTTCATATTACGTTATATGCTATTACCATTATTATATATTGCATTTCATTAGTTTTGATTTAGGATTGAAAAGCTGAAGCGAGTGTTATAAATGCAAATTATAGAAAAAGTATATAATTACACCATAACAAGGATTACAATATTACTTTTGCAAATCAAAACAAACAAAATGGCAGACTGGTTATGATGATGAGCTGATTCGATTCATTGAATGGAAAAAGTGTTTTGTATGTCTAATTTTGTTTCTTGTCTTTAAAACTGAATAAATACTGTAATTTAGTCAGAAGTTCATTTCAGCAATGATTTCAATTCTTTTTCGGGAATCTTTAAAGAAATTTGCTCAAGTTTTCAAATGTACATTTTGTTGATATTTTTGTTCAACTTATCAAACTGTAATTTATATTGTCTGTTATTTTATTAATAACTACCTTTATTGTTTATACAGCTTCTTAAGCTTTAAAGACCATTATATGGTCGTAACTCGGGAATATCTTTCTTAACTCGGTAAAACAAGATACCGGCAAAGTACAAAAAAGTAGAATGTAGCATATGAATCCAAAATTGAATGTGAATCGATGTAAACAAACTTTTTTTTTGGTCTTCAAATTAGATTTACCTCACTTAGAGTGTTTTCACTGTTTGTTCAGTGTGGTAAATCTATTTGGAAAACCTGAAAAAAGTTTGTATAGGCGCATACATTCAACTTTTTCAGTTGTGATAGCCTACGTAATAACTTGCGCTCCAGTAGTTTGGTGAAATAGCTCCAATTCTGGCTTTCCAAGTTAGGAGGGACCTTCCCGAAGGCATTTAACGGTGGTTAGACTAGGCACACAGACAGTCATACAGAAACGGTAAAACAAGATACCGGCAAAGTACAAAAAAGTAGAATGTAGCATATGAATCCAAAATTGAATGTGAATCGATGTAAACAAACTTTTTTTTTGGTCTTCAAAATAGATTTACCTCACTTAGAGTGTTTTCACTGTTTGTTCAGTGTGGTAAATCTATTTGGAAAACCTGAAAAAAGTTTGTATAGGCGCATACATTCAACTTTTTCAGTTGTGATAGCCTACGTAATAACTTGCGCTCCAGTAGTTTGGTGAAATAGCTCCAATTCTGGCTTTCCAAGTTAGGAGGGACCTTCCTGAAGGCATTTAACGGTGGTTAGACTAGGCACACAGACAGTCATACAGAAACACCATAAAGTGAAAGTATATAGCTATAAACTCAAAAAGTCTAGCTTCCTGAAGGCACGTCTCTTCATTGTCTGCGCTGCGATCATCTTAATGGATTCAATCAGCTTTTAGTTTGGAGAAAAGATTGCATCATGAAAAAGTACTATGCACTTTAAAAAAAATTAGGCGCATTTCAACTTTTCTCGACTGTACGTCTGAATGGACCACAATGGCATATCTTTATTTTTCTTTTGACCAACAACATAAAAGATTTTGCTTGAGAAGTACAATCAAAGCGTAGGCGAGTGGAGTCCGGGCCTTAGCTAGGATTGGTTTCTATTTCGCCCTATTTAAGATGGCGCAGAACTTTTTGATAAATTTTATCCGCACCCTTACCAAAACTCAGTATACTTTAAGTATATGCTTTTTTATACTGCAAGTATACTTTCAGAAGTATTAAAAGTATACTTTCAGTATATATTTTGATGTTATAGGAAGTATACTTAAAGTACTAAATTTTTGGAACAATATTCCATATACTTTAAGTATACTGCATGGAAATATATACTTCATATATACTGCAAAAAAGTATAAATAAAGTATACTTTCGTAGAAATTGCTAGTATTAACCACATGGCCACTCAAAACACATTCTTCAATGAAGTTTGAAAAGTTCATGACTATAAAACTTTTGAATTTCAAGAAATTTTAAAACCAACTTCTATATTAATCAGGTACATTGAAAGTAACAGTAAAGTAACTGTAAGTGACATTGAAAGTAAATATTCATAAAAGCTCTTTTTAGCAGATAAAGAAAATCCGTATCCACTCACACCAGGTTTAACTTAAATCTTAACTCACCATGCTGTCACAGACTATTCTATAAATAGTGCACCATTAGTTTTGAATAGTATACAGGTAATCTTTATACTTACATAAGCAAGAAGGTCGCTGCAAGTATACTTTTTGATTTAATGCACCTAATTATTTTTCTTTTTATCTTTTTTTCAAAAACAAGTACAGTAAAGTATAAAAACAGTATACTTTTCTTATACTTTCTCATTGCAGTATAAATGCAGTACAAATTTTGTTAATTTGAGTGATGCTTTGATTTTGGTTAGTATACTTAGAGTATACTTTAATCCTTAAATTTGAGCAAAAGTATGAATGCAGTATACTTTCTATATATTGAAAGTATACTTTTATAGTCAATGTTTTGGTAAGGGCAGTATCCTCTTGACTATTGTTTATTAGGCAAAGTAGCAATAGAGAATCAATCAATCAATCAATCAGTAATTAAATCAATCAATAATCAAATCAATTAATTATTCCTGATTATTTTTTATGTTTCAATCTTTAAAGCATTAAAAGCTTTATCTCGTCAACCTGTTCCGACAAGCTCGTTTCTTGAACCCGTCTTACATTTAAAATCTATTCTATGTAAATTGGAAGTTTGTTTTGCTACCATGTACAAACCACTCTCAAGGAAGATACTCTCGGGTATCTAATAAACGTACATGTACGTTTATTAATTTTAACAAAAATTTTCCTCAATTTCAAGTGCCTACTTTTGTTTCTAATGATAAATATCCATCTTTGACTTTTGAAGTTTGTTCTACTCGTCAAAAGAAAGCAAATTACCCAATATTTACCCCCTAACCTCATTAAAAAGATCCTTCAATTAGGTTTGCATGCCTCCATTTTCGACCCTGTACGTTTATTCGCTACTTTACGTTTATTAGGTACTCGAGTAGTCTAATTACTCTGATATGGTTTCCACATGATAGCAAAAATGAATGCCAATTTAAGTGGAATAAATTTTAGCTTGCAAAACATAAGAGTCATTTCTTTTTAATTAGATTTTTTTCATGTCTTCGTCGAAACCTTAATTATAACTAGGCCATCGTTTTTATTTATTTAGATGGAGTGTTATTGTTATTATTTTCAGGAAAAAAGAAAATCTTTTATTTCTTCGTTTAACCAAACGTGTAGTTACTTACTATTTTTTTGTCCCCATGCATTTCTTATAATCTTGCAATTGACATTGTTATAATTATACAATTTATTATAGAATTCTTTAAATATTATATTGCTGCGGTGGCATGTTAGTGTAAGCTATGTACTAGTTTTAGTTTTTTTTATTATTCATTCAGTCAATTTATATTGTACGTTCGCACATTTTTTCAGTTGGTTCATTGTATGTAATGTAAGTCAAAAGTAGGCGTTGGTTTACTCCTCTTATGGATCTCAAATTGAAGTGGGAATTTTTTTCTTGGTACCTTTTCGTTGTTTGAGAGAAATATAAGAAAACAAAATTTCGAGATCGGGACAGGATTACTGCCGGGAAGTGGAGCCGTTACCGCAAATTTTTTTTCCGTAAGCGGCCCAAGCCCTGATTTTTGCGCCGTTACCAGTTATTTATATTTGCGAAATACCCGCAGGGTTAAATAAATTTTGAGGGTTAGCCCTTATGGAGCCGTGTACCAAACTGTTGATGAGGTTATAATCAAGCCAAAAATTACGAAGAAGGACTCAACAACTCGGTATTTCATAACTAATTAATTAAATATTTCCCGTTTTCCAAAAGGGAAATATTTATTAAAACGGGCTTTCTCCATAATTTCCCGTGTCAAAACGCCTTCCGTACGCCCTGACTGACGCCCGTTTTTAATTTCACAGCGAAAAAATGCACCCAGTGAAGTATAAGTAATGTATCGTAATTCGAGTCGACTGATAAACTATATATATAATATATGTTACAAGTTCCTTACGGATTCTCAAGCCCGCTTATAATAAAACTATTACATGTTAGTAGCAGACCCGACTGGCAATTGTTATGTAGCAGGTTGAAACATGAGTTTTTGCTAGAAAGATGCAGTTTGTTTTCACCAAGTTAAATCTTTAAAATAAATCAAACTGTGTGGGTTTCTTTACTTCCAAACAACCTACCAATAGTTTTGGAACACTCCATAATAAAGGAAGATGGCTGTTCTTGTGGATTGACTTTCTGGTTACATACCCCATATAAACACGATGTGACATGAAAGTGAAGAGACATGATTTTTTGGTTATTGTTTGATTTCTTGACTTGTATATCTCATGGCAAATGGGATAGCAAATGACTTTTCATGTATTGATTGGCTCTACATATGATACCTCTAACTTTGAACACCTCCAGAATGTTGAAAAAAGCATTTTATGAGATAAGTTTCGATTGTAATTTTCATGGAAATTTTTAAGCGACAGATTTGACTTGGCGTCAGTTTTGTTTGGTTGATAAATCTTTAGCTTCACCATGACCGTGGGATGATTTTCAATAAACTTTTGTTGTTATACACAGTCACTCTTACACATGATGACTCCAGCCATGATTGGTACCAGACAGTCAGAATGTTGGAAAAAAAAATTTTACGAGAAATTGTTGATAGAAATTATATTGACTTATTTTTACAATTTTGGTGGTGTGGGTTTTGTTGGTTGATAATGTTTACACCGCGGGATCCTGTTACGGTATATTGATTGTTGTTTGTTGGAATACACCGTTTAACAGTCTCGCCATCTCCACCGTAGAGGCGGTAGGTAAAAATGCTCACTTTAGTACTGTGGCTGGAAGGTTAGAGAAATGTAAACATTGCCATTTTTTTTCCTTCCTTTAAAGAGAATGTTTTAGATGTTTGAACATGATATTAATGACAATTTTATGTATCTCTCCTGAAAATTTCACAAAAATTCATCAAGAGGAAAAGAAGTTATGATTAAAAGGAGTTCTTTACCTACCATTTCTCTGCTGGGTTTTCTTATGAGAACTGGATGTTTACCTACCATTTTTACGGGGGAGAGTGAAGTTTCTTGTGGTTGCCAAAATCAAAACAATAGAAAATTGTTCATACAAGTGTGCAAGCAACACCTGTTAAACGGTGTATTGATTACCAAAAAAAAGAGAACCTTTTTTTGATAAATACTTTATTTTTTTCATGACATCTTTCTCTAGTCTTGTCTTGTAAACCAATGCGTGTCTGTTTTCAAATCTTGAATTCTCTATACCTACTGAATTTTTAAAATATGCATGGCTGTATCATTGTTATGCTGGAGTACATAATTATTCAATATGGCTGCCTCTTTAAAAAAAGGTCTACTGTTTACAAGCTATTTAAATGCTTTAAAACTTTGAGCCACATTTTTTTCTTTGTTGCTATTAAAGATAGATTTTTACTTTGTCGTAATGTAAATTTATTGTAAAGTTTTAGTTTTTGAGTTTAGTTCATCTGCAGTAGTATTTTTTCAGTAATCCTTAAATCTTGTGAATAAGGTAACATTTAACCAGACTTATTGCCCTCATTATATTCAAATTTATATTTTTTTTAGGACTGATAAGTACATATTTTTAAACACCAAATCAAAGCAAACAACATGCCAGTTCTTTCTGGACAAATATATGTATACTTTATTATGTGTGCTTTTTTATATATGTCAATAATGACCTTCATTTTTAAGGAAATATTTAGTCGCAATTTTGCGATTCTTGTTTTCCAATTTTTCGACGGCCGAATTTCCGGCGAATTCTGACATGACCCCCTGATACATGGCTTTCCATACCACTCTCCCGCGGCAATTTCTATTTTTTATAAGAACACTTTATAAGAATTATTCCCGCGTTCCTGTGTCCAAGGAGTGGCAGATGCTTGCTAGCCTACGTACTGAGTACATAGTTCAGCACATTCGGTCTAAGGGTCTAAGTAATTTTGAATTTTAGATTTCGAATTAGTGGGGTTAGTTTAAATGTTACGAAAATATCCGCTTTGCGTGTTTTTTTTACAGCAGAAGATCAACTGATTTGATTGAAAACATTTTTCTGTGGTATTTTCGTGACATGATTTTGCGATCGACAAGATTTTTATTGAAAATAGTGGCAGTTGGAGATTTATGAATAGGTGACTGATACGAGGCTCGCAAAGCTCATGTTTGTGTTTGTCTGTTGTCATTTATCTATCTATGTTCATCTAACCGCGAGAAAAAATGCACTTTATCTTCTCTTTCATGTGCGAATTTACATAATTGAAAGAGAAATATACGAGTTAATCTTTAGTAAAGCCTAGCATTGAAAAAAAGCATAATCTTTCCTGTGAAAGAGACGAGAACGAACCATTTTGCGCCATTTACTAAACTGGGTTCTGATTAAGCAGTGACTTTTTTATAGGGAAGCAAGAAGCAATACAACAAAAATGGCTGAAAAGAATGCATCAGAAACCAAAATGGATTGGGATAAAAAATACGATGTTGCACTAGAACAAGCCGTCTTCAGATGGATCGCTGGTAAGTTAATATAAAGTTTGTTTTCGATGTTATACAAGCGAGAAACTGGAACCTCTATAACTCAAATGTCCCCTTAACTCGAACACGTTTTATGTTCCGTTTTATTAACGATGCCTTATAAACTTTACTAAACCTAATTTTCTTAACTCGAACAAATTTGTGTACCCCGTACGTGTTCGAGTTATTGAAAATAACTGGTTTTCTCCTCATGACTTAATTCGATTTATTGACTTTCAGGTGTGTTAGAAGATGCAACCTTATTCGACGGAGTATCTGGTCCAAACCAATTCAAAGATAAACTAAAGAATGGAGAAATACTTTGTAATTTAATGAACAAGCTACAAGCTGGAATCATCAAAAAATTCAAAAAGAATGCTAAAATGCCTTTTCAGCAGATGGAGAACATAGGTTTCGTGAATGAAGCTATGAGAAACTATGGTGTACAAGCAGAATACATCTTTGTAACAGTTGATTTATTCGAGGGACAAAATATACCACAAGTTCTTCTCTCGCTACGCAATTTGGGAGATGTTGCTACAGGCAAGGGAATCAAGCCTGCTTTCTCGCTGTAGTGTTTTATATATCATCGAATTATCATATTGTATTTTTTTAGTTTTTGTAACTTTGTATTGCATATTTTTTTATAGTGCCCATGTGGCATAACTTTTTAGATTTAGAAATATTTTTTTTCAAATACCCACTTGTCACGTACATACGCTTTTTAACGAACTTTGTAACACAAAATATTTAAAAGAAGAAAAAAACTGAAAGCAAAATGCCAGAAAATGCGTATATGATATGGAATTATCAAAGATTTGAAGTGCTTTAACAAGATTACAAGCAGCATTAAGATGTTTGACTTATGTGCCTAAGGAGACGTATTAAATTGTCATGGTATATAAAAAGTTTGTTCAAAATGGTCTTAGTATTCACATTAGGGAGTCAAACATTTGAATCTTATTATCATGTCTGTAAAATACAAACGACAATTAGTTATCGACATTAATATAAAAATAAAAAGTTGTGTCTTATACCACCTATGTTGAGGTAACAACTTTTTAGGGTTGTGTCAAGATGAGGATGTGTCAGATAATCCATCCTGCACATAATAATCACAGCCACTGAATCCAGGGAATGAATCGAATCAATATCATTAAATGAGCTGGAATATATACTTGACCATATCAAGTCTATCGATCAATCTGTTCAGTAATTGTTTTCCAGGAGCACAACAAAACTGTTCGCTCTAATTAATACTCAGTCTGTTCTGTCTTTTGATCCTTATTTATAACCATTATGTGATTCTGTGTTTGGTACAAACCACCCAAATATCGGAAGTGGCGATTACTTTATTCCAATTTTAGTATTTCTCCACCAACATAAGTGTCTTTGAAAAAACAATGAGGTAAGGCGAATATAAAAAAATGTAGTGTTTCCGGAAACCGGCCGGGGAAAAAAAAAAGTTTTCTGACCCGGCCGCAGACTTCGTTAGTAGTTGATACATTAGTATTCAGGGCCTACTTCATACTTCGTACATAAAAGTTATCTTTAAAGTTCTATTTCAATGATCTTAAGTTATAAAAAATAGCAAAAATAGTTAATTTCAGGCCGGCCGCATGAAGAACACTACATTTTTTATTTTCGCCTAATTTCAAGTTCTTTGATATTTTAAAACAAATACTTCTTCGTAATCCTTTATAATCATCACAGTGCAACATATTTTTTTTGAGGGTAAGGACTTTCAAGGTCACCAATATTCATTACGTTGATCTATAGATTTTATCAATCCTCATCAAAATCAACGCGGAATCCACAGTGTTAAAGTTATTTCGATAGGAGATAACTTTGTATGACGTCACTAGTCACATGACCACCACCACTGTCCGTTATCATCCTCATTTACTTCATTTAGTTACCATATTTCACCTTTCAACGACCAACCAATCAGATTGCAAAGAGCTGCTTCACGTGATACTGTTCAAATACTGTTGTATGAACCAGAGAACGTACACTTCGTAGTGTCTTGCAGCGGCTGAGTTGCGTATACCGTGACGTTCAGTAGGATAAACCTGGAAAGTAATACCATAACATGAAAAGGTAAAATTTCTGGTTAACGGACATCCTTATAACAGCTAATAGGTCAGTTTCCCCCGATAAATAAATATACCTTTGGGTTAAGGGGAAAAAATTCACAGGAGGAAATTTTCATGGAATTTAATTTTGCAGTCGAGAGAACTTTTCGTTTACAATATGGCATAATCTGCCCTAAAGAGACCAATTTTAGAGGTGATTTTTTTAAAAACCCGACAATATTCGTGTTTCGCGGAATTTAATTCCGTGGATTTGTAAAATAACCGCGAAGTTAAATTCCGCGAAAATTTCTTCCCTTAAGGTACCATGTGGTCACTTCGAAAAAGCTCTTACACTCAACTTTTACTCGGCTCATTAGAGAATATATTGTATTTAAAGGTGTAGTTGCTTTCAAGAAATATACATTACCAAAAAGAGTTCAGCCATAACGGTAAAGAAATTATGGAGAGCTATGCCTTCCCTAACCCGACGAAACATGGAGCTTAAACCTACATCTATTTTTCCCTTTAATAAAACCCCTTCTAGTGTGGTCGTGTTACAAAAATACAGGCTGTTTGTAGGAAAAAAATAAGATCTAGCTGAAACTTTCTCCAGACCTTCTCTATAGGATGCTTATACCTCAGGAAAAATTCCCCTAAAATCCCACTGGTGGAACATCCCTTTTTTGGGACATTTCTATTTTCCCCAGGCAAAATCCTAAGGGCGAGATTTTTTGAACATTTCAAACTTATTTCCAGACAATATCGTGTATACCATTCGAAAGCTCTCGAAAAACTATATAGAAGACTTTTAAACGGTTATAGCAGATTTCCCTACCTAACTCAAGATAATTCACGCAGAAGATGCTATTTATGGTCAATTTTGACCAAAGTGTGGCGAAAAGTGGAACTTGCGCATGAAATATCTCGAGTTAGGTAGGGAAATCTGCTATAACCGTTTAAAAGTCTTCTATATAGTTTTTCGAGAGCTTTCGAATGGTATACACGATATTGTCTGGAAATAAGTTTGAAATGTTCAAAAAATCTCGCCCTTAGGATTTTGCCTGGGGAAAAAAGAAATGTCCCAAAAAAGGGATGTTCCACCAGTGGGATTTTAGGGGAATTTTTCCTGAGGTATAACCATCCTATAGAGAAGGTCTGGAGAAAGTTTCAGCTAGATCATATTGTTTTCCCGTAAATATGCTGAACGACCCCACTATTCCTTAGGTGAACTATCTTACATTTCGTAGAGAAGATATCCAAATTACAAGACATCAATGTTCCCAACAAAGTGTCTAGAAAATCTATTTTCGAAAACAGTACAAATATATTACCTGTAGTTGATAAGGTTTTCCATCTTTGACTAGCTGACTGATGAGAGCGCTTGTATGACTGAAATGAACATTCTCGTCAACCAACCCATGAACAATCAATAAACGGTTTGGCCTGAAAATAAAAAAAATTCAATGATATACCCGAGATAAGAGAATATATACTTTTTCCCGGGATAGACCTTTTCATAAATTACGTCACAAGCAACGCATACCTCATTTTCAAAATATTGATGTGGCAATTGATTCCCAGAGGATTTCAGAAAAAGTTTACTCTATTTCTCCAAGACTTAAGGGATATAATCACCTTAGTAATGATTTTGAAGCGAGGGAGTAGTTGCAATCAAAATAATTCATGAAAAGGTCTATTCACAGAAAGACGGTTAGTCACTCTCGCTTCCCGATCGTGATGTCGCACGAGACATTTTTATGTTTTTCGCATTTTAAAATCGATCAAAAAATGTAAGAAACAAGTCGAACAAGACGATCCAGAGTAGGAAATTTCGCATAGTGCTCGATTATTCATAGATAAAATAATCATATTAAATAACCGGGAGTACTAAGGGTTGGAGAATATCAGGTCGGACCTGAGAAAACTGGCCCAAACAGAGAATATAAAGTTACCCTTAGAAAAACAAGGCGAAAAAATTACTCTAAGAGCACATGAGAGAAGACAAAAATGTGAAATTATTCGAGTCTGGATCTTTGTAGACTTTTATAAAGCATCAGGAGTTTATTTTTTTTGCATTGAGTATTGAAGTTTAAGAGTGGGTATTAAGTTAAGGATATGGTAATCGATTTTGAGCAGGTTGATCAAATTTGATTGACTTCCATTTCTTATAAACCAGGCTGACCCGCTTGATACATGTTTTAATTGATGACCAATAAATTCGTTCCAATTTCCAATAGCCTATTTGGAAATCTTGAGTGTTGATCATTGATTGCATTTGAATGATCTATTGAACTTGCAACCGTTAAACAATCGATCTATCAATCATCTTAGAGTCAATCTTTGAATTATCGATCAACCAATGTAATGGAGCCTTCCTTAATGTAATAGCTAAAATTACATTATCGATTACCTATCCGTTATTGAAACCAATCGATATACGGTCAATTGATTTGTTATCGATGTGCCATCGATTGAAAAATGAATCAATTGTTTTGAGTAGGAATCTGGTACTTTATAAAACAGTCTGTCTTTTGAGTTATATATCTGATCAATCAAAACTCATCCATTGTACAGTATTCAATCAAAGTTGATTCAAATTTTTCCAGTAAGAATTTGATAAACTTCAACAACAGACCTTTTCCTAATCTGTATGTCTAAAAACTTCAGCATCAAAATAATGTCAAGAAAATATTAAATGCACATTTTTCCTAACTAAATATGCATCAGTCTGTTTCCTCAATTTCTAATTTTGAAAATTGTCTTCGATTGAGCTCGAATCGATTTTGCTTTTCCATTGGGTTAGATCGTCTTGATTGATTGACTTCAATAGACCTTTTGCAACACAACTTAACCAAATATCAACACCTATTTCTATCTGTAAAAATGAAGATCATATCTGTTGTGTTGTTGCTGTATGTGTAGTGATTGCTTAGTTACGCCTACCTAGCACTTGCGGACTGGAAATATTAAACAAAACGCTAAATTTCTTAGCGAGTGAGTCCATCTTTAGAATATTTGAGAATGTTTTGGAAGTTTCCAACTACTTTCGTTTTCTAAATTTTATTCCACATCGCCGCGAAAGCCTATCGCAATACTTTCGCTATGCGAAATTAACAATAAATGGACTATTTTTATCGAAATAAAAATTTGATTTTTTAATTGCTCATGTTTTAATAGAAACGAAAAGAAGATTCATTAAATCGACATTATAAGAGATCTACGTTTGACTACGCCAAGCCACGATAAACTTCCAAGATGAATATTTACAGGGCCGATAAATTTATTTAGAAATTATCAACTTTCTTCAATTTTTCTGATTTGAAAATTTTTCAAAACTGTTCGAATTGAAAAAAAACATTAAAAGTAGCGATTTCATCTTCTATGAAAAAAAAAAAGATAAAAATATGGACGTGCAAGAAAAACTCATAAAGATTAAAACAGAAACTTTGTGTAAAGGATTGGCTTACTCGCTTGGGAAATTTTTGGAATACGTTAAAACAGATCCTCTGCGATATGCTTCTTTATTTTGACAAGGCAGACTCATATAACGTTCAGTGTATGCGGTGTCATATAATTCCCAACAAGTGACTGGTGCTCCTGCCACCGCCATCTGAAAACAAATTTGATTGAATACAATTTGATCTGTTCGATGTAAAAAATCGGTATCCTGGAAAATATTATCGTCTAAATTTGATGTTCTTCGATTTTCAAGGGAAAGTAGATTTTCATCGAATAAGGGAGCGTATCGCTTATGAGAGTTTCTTGTTGACATTGACTCCAATACTATCGAGTAATGGAGCGTATCGAATAGTAGAATGTCGAATTAGAGAGCGTCAGCTGTATTACGAAAGAATCCTACAAGCTGACAAACAAGAAAAATATACATTATAATTCTTCCTCTTCTAGGGGGAAAACTGCTATTTTGCGCAAAAAAGGAGAAAGAAACCATCCCTGTATCCGCGAAACTCCAGGTAAGAATATAACTTTTTGTAAAGAAAATTGGCGAAGACGCACTTTACCTTGAAAACATCAGGTCTTTGGCAAAGACCCATCAGCGCTAGATAGCCCCCATAGGACCATCCATGGATGATCAGTTTGTTGGTATCAATGATGCCTGATTGTTCTGAAATGTATCGGAGTCCTTCGATCTGTTGGTCAATTTCAACTGTGCCCTACATCAATAAAAAAAGGAATTTCTGTTAATCTTGTTCAACTTTTTATCTATTATAATCTTACTATTATGTTAACTAATAGTCGCTTGAAATTGCAGCCAAAACAAATGAGGTCGATTAAAGCCTTAGTATTGCACAAAGTTCTAAGCGCGATCCAGCTTTCTAAAAAAGAAAACAAAAAACAGTAGCATTATTTAGATATACCATTTTATTTTGAATTGCTGCTTCGAATTGGACACCACGATTGGAAGAGCCCATTGTATCAATGAAAACAACTGCGTAACCCAGGGTTGCCAACGCATAAAGGTTCACTCGACGAACTGAGTACTGAGAATTACTGACCAACTAAAACGAGAGAAACAAAGTTTATATATCAGAGATTTGTCTCATAGTAGCCCAGGGTCCACTAAATACTTTTTTATAGACTGGATAGCGCGATAAAGTGGCCCGGTAGGACCTTATCGGGGAAAACTTCGTCGGGGAAAAGTGACGAAATTTTGGCCAAGTGACGAAAATTTTCCCCGACGAAGTTTTCCCCGATAAGGTATATGGTAATATGCTTTTGCTTAGGCGGACTGTAAATTTTCGTTGTTTTTGCCAGGTAAAAAAAGAATGAAGCAATGTTTTTATCTGAAATTAACGGATTCAAAATCTGTTATAGATGATTGTTTTTCATTCTTAATTATATTTTTCGACTTCAAGTAACTTTTTTGTCATTTGGATTTTAAACGTTTTTTTTTCAAAATGGCAACCTCGTCAAATGCTCCTAGTCTACTTCACTGGACTCAGCGTCATCAAAAGTTATTAGAAAGCAAAGTTCAGCCAGGAGTAGACTCTAGTCTAGTCTCATAGTGGAATTTATTCTGGCCCTCATTAACACCTGGGTTTAATATGCTATGTCAATAAGATAAGTATAGGGGTACGGGAGAAGCAAATTAACCCTGCCAATATCAGGGCGGACCTAAAAAATAATCTATTTTGAGCCATATTGTATTACATATATGCAATTAGTATTGTAAGGGAGTCATTAAAAACTAGTGGTGTGTTACCTGCACGCCAGGGCCACCGTAGACGTAGAGTAAAGTTGGATATTTTTCACCGGGCACGCATTTCAACGGTTTAAATAACATCCCGTAGATCTGTTTTCCTGTGAAAAGAAAAATAAACAGCCCGTTAAAAAGGTTAATACTTTGAAAGATGATCATTTGGGGATTCAATAAACATTGAAGAATTAATCATCGCGCCGAGCACCTATTTGCGGAATCCACGAACTTAATCCCTACGTAATTATATATCCATTAAAGTTATGTAGCAATTAAAGAAGTGCCATTCGACTTGAAGTGGTGGATTTTTATTAGAGGAACATAGTACGAATTACCTGCAGAATTGACATAGCTGAAGATTTCTGGAGGTACATATCCTTTTGGAAATTCTAAAAAATGATAATGAGATGAAAATACAAGACTAGTTTCGTGTTTTTGTACACTAAAAAGATCCAAAAGAACCCAGGTTTCTTTAAAAAGGCTATATAAAGTATCGAAAAAAGCGACACCCTCTAAAGAGGGTCTCGTATTAGACTGGAGTCGTTTATAATGTTTATATAATATATGCGTTATATGACAATACGATTATTGTACGGGATTTAGTTTGTATAAACTAAATTTGTTCCCTCCATTACTTTTTGCTTTAGTATTTCTACTATGTCTGAAACTTTCTTGGTCTGAATCAGTCGTCTAGCTTGCTAGACTATGGTTAGATAAAAGAAATGATACAAAATTTGCGTCATGATAAAATAATTTTTATCTTTTCATGGTGTTTTCAGCAGAGATAAAAGTAATGAGACCAAGACGGACGTATTTTTTGATTATTTATTTAGTTTAGCTTTTCCCTGTTTGTTTAATTTTTGTACCTAGAGAAAATAATTGTACTATTTTAGAGAAAGCCAACCTTTTGGTTCGACCCTTGACTAACACAATAAAATGTGGAAGCTGTCTCGCGTTATACATTGTGTCTATTATTTTTTTACTCCCTTTCTGATTCTTTAAGGCCTTATCAGTCTTTTATTTTGGAGAATAAGGAAATAAATAAAATTACTTTTGTTTCGAAGACAAAAAAATAAATTAGTTTAGTGTTTCAATTTGAAACAATAATTTGTCAATTTTTTCACTCCACTTTCATGTCAAATCAGAATCAGAATCAGAATCAGACAAGCTATAAGAAGCGTTGCGCGTGGACGCCAACATGGAGGATTCAATTTAGTCAACTTAAGTTTAAATAAGTCAATCTATTTCAATTCAACTTTGTGCACGGAATCACACAGTTCCAACACGTTTTTTTGATAAGAACATCCAAAACTGTTTTGAGTTTCAAGCCAAAAAAATATATTCTTAGCATGTTTTGATTTTCACCAGTTTTGTGAAATATCCAAAAAATCGGGTGTGCCCACAAAGACTCATAACACAAAGACTGTGCCCATAAAGATATCGATTTTTATAATATAGAAGGAAATTGCGCCTTTTATGCTAACAAAACAGAATTTATAGAAAAATTGTGCTCGCGCGGCGCTGGAGGTGGAGTTGTTCTTGTTCGTATTTAAAAATACTTAATATCTTTAGCAAAATTACAAAATCAAATCCTAGGATACAGTTCTTATGAAAGTTATAGTCTAATATCAAAGTTAAGGCTTTAAACATTGTAAGAACATGACCAGTCTAAGAATTTTGAAAAGATCAGCCGAATTCGCTAAAAATTATCTGAATTTAAAAGAAACTCGAAGAAACTTTCACAGTTGCAGTATTTCTTTAAATTTGCAACTTTCGGTATTAGGGTAATTCTTTTAATTCTCAACTTTAAATTAAAGCAAATTTGTTCGACTTGAGGGCCAGTCTTTATAACCCAAGGTAATATTGTATATTTTAGTGAATCAATTTAAAGAACGCTAATAAGAACATTTTAGGCTCAAAATTGTCAAAAAGATAAGCACATCAAGGCTCAGCTCAAATTTAAACGTTCTAATAAAAAAATGTGACCACAATCATAGTTGATAGAAGGCTAGAAAGAAAGTTAGTCAAGACAAGCATTAGAAAAAAGATAGATCTGCAAATATTGACTCCTTGAGGCACCTAACTCCAAAAGGTTGCGCAGAACCTTTTAGGTGCCGAACAATAGTCCGAACAATAGTCCGAACGAATAACTCATTATAGATAATGACTCATATTTAAGCATTTTCTTCAAAATTGCAAAAAAAATTCTACTACTTTCAAGTTCTATAAATCAACTATTTCAACGGTGTAAAGTTACCATTTAAAGCTTTTATTGGTCCGACCATTGAGTTTAAAACCCCGAAGGAGCTAGAAAGGAATCATTAACCTTTCTCAAGCAAGAAAAAGCTTGGATGGGAAATAATCTAAGAGTTTCAAACCTAACCCTTCGGGTTTTTGATATCAATGGACTCGACCGATCCTGTATTTGCTAAAAATCTTTAAATCTCTTAAAAATCAATAAAACCAATCTTTATGTTGCTAAGAAATTGTGACCACAAAAGAAATCCTTTGAAAAAACTCATATACAACCTTAATGTAAAAATGACTTTCCCATCATTATATTTTAGTCGCTAAGCATACTTGACGAGAACAAAATCGCAATCTGATTCAAAAGTTCCAAGGACATCACTCCATAACTTTCAATATAGCTAAACATCACAAATATATCGAGAGAAGCAAGACACAAAGTGAAGTGATGGAATTACATTGGGACGATTCAGTACCAAGGAGAGGACTCGGTAAGTTTGTTTGACTTGGATGTGTGACACGTGTCCCTCACTAAAAAATCGTTCGAAAATTTTCCACCTAGAACAACCACAGATTTCTGTAAAGCCCGAAGGGCTAGATGGAAAGCCTTTTTCAAGCAAAAAAAAGTGAATATGACAAAAAAATATTGTTGCTATTGTTTTCGAAAATCCGCAAAGCTTCTGATTGATCAAGCGCTAAAATTACATTGTATTGTCAAGTGACTTGGATAGGATTTGCTATTTAACAATGGCACACTTTCCAGCTAAAAGAATGTCTACCTAGTCCTAGATTTTGGGTATCGTAAATTTTCTAATTTAACGCGTACTCTGATTTAACGCGTACTCTGATTTAACGCGTACCCTGTTTTTAGCAAAAAATCGTAATTATTCTTACTCTAATTTTTAAAGCGTAGCCGAAATTTTGCCTAATTAATTTTACTAATTATCACGCGTGGTCAAGCCTTAGACATGAAAACTTAGAGGGTTGCCAAGAAAGAATAAAGGAAATTGAGGCAAGAACTTTAAAGAAACAGAAGAAAAACACTCGTAGAGTTCGAAAGTATATGGTACACTATGTAATATATATAGTACAACCCTGACTCAAATAAAGATCTTTACCTCGAATTTAGCGCGATCAGTTTAATTTTCCCCTAATTATTGAATTTCGTAATTAATTCTTCTTTATTTGTTCACAAGTAGCGTCCAGAATAATTATTTATTGCCACGCGTTAAATTAGAAAATTTACGGTAACAATCCATTCTACGATAGTTGATTTTAGTGAAAAAGTTTTTCAAAGCACCTTTTTTGCCCTGTTTTTCAGCCATAAAGCCTCCTTTACAACTTCTCAATGTTCTTCAATAAAAAGTAGAAGAAACCCAACCAAATTATATAGGGAAAGGGTTGTCACCGCTACTCGAGTTGATCCTCCAATGTATTTTTTGTTGGTTGATAACAATTATTCAAGTTTTTAGTTGTTGTTAATTTGATAAACAGCGAGTCTCTTTAACTCAAACCTCTTTAACACGAATATCTCCTCAAATCGAACAAGTTTTCTCATCCCTTCAGTTAGCAATGCCTTCTAAACTTCGAAATTCCCTTAACTCGAACAAATTTGCGGTTCGAGTAATGGAGACTCCACTTTATCAATTTTCATATAAGTTTTCTACATCTTGTGTGAACTTTTCTCATTGTTTTGTAACATTCAGGTGATTTGATACACAAGGCTAATCACATCGCGCTGACAGTCAGCGACATCGGGCGATCTCTCGGATTCTATACTGACATTCTTGGCCTTCAACAAATCAAACGACCCAATTTCGACCGTCATGGAGCTTGGCTTACCATGGGCAATATTGAACTATTTGAACTAGAGACTCATTCTGGGTCAGCCTGTAGTTCCATCTGGCAAAGATTTGATCGTCAGTCATATTTCATTGGAAAGCAACAACATAGAGCAGGTAAAAAATTGAAAATAAAACTTTAGGCGATAATCGATTGATAGAAGCATTTTAAAATAAAATTTGGTTCATAAAAGCAAACAATTTGAACCGTCGTGACATTTAAAAAACAGGAGGATTAAATTTTCAACTTCGTTTTTCGAGTAATTTCGAGCGAGGCTATAGTTTATGCCTACTTTTATAAGCGCCGCTGAAAGCTCATCAAAGGTTGTCAAGTACGTGAATTTGATAAAAAAGTTATCAATGTTTACTTCATTGTAGGTGCTGGTGAAATTGGAAAATATGGGAGTGCCATTTGAAACAAACGTTTCCGTACCCAAAGGAGATTATGAAAAAGGGATCGTTCGTCAATTCTTCTTCAGAGATCCAGATGGTTACTACATAGAGTTGTGCAATTGCGATATTTTGACCAAATACTGTTTGGGGAAGGGCGATGACGTTTTCGAGGGATACCACGAGGGTGTGGTCCATGGCAAAGGTATGGTTTCTACTATCGCCAAATTGCTTGCAAATGCAAGTAAAGCCAAACATAAGAAATATACTGAGGAGCATTGCCAACAAATAATTGAGAATTTCGATCAGAAGGATGGTTCTGATGTTCGTGAGGATGATGCGAAGTTGACAAATTTGGTCAAACGATTAAAAGTGTATGGAGACGTTGTACAAGGGGAATCTGAAGAAAGCTTACGTGAAATGTTAAGAAAATCGAATAATGATGTACCATCCATGATCGAGTATTTGATGGCTAAACACCATGGCAACCAAGTTTTTCAGCCACCAACAGTGTATAAGAACAACAAAGATGCTTATAAACCACCTCTTATGAAGGTTGACAAAAGTAAACATCTCTAAAATTTCGTTAATCAATTGTCATTTAATATTTATATATCTTAGAAGGATAATCAGATAGTCTGATATTTTTGCTTTTAGATACTTCCCATTGAGACTGACCTTTAAAATATTTTTGCCATTTTTGGTCAGCCTCGGTGACCCTTCAAATCGGTTCCGCGATTTTTTTCCCGCTGGTGAAGCTCTGGATCAAAATTTTGGAACATTTAAAACCGATTTCCCGATCTCACTTTGATTTCTAAACTTTCTTCCGATCGGGTTAACTTTTTGGGTACTTTTAGCGTGTGTTGTTTTTACAGATCATAATGTGGTGTTTCAAGATGGCGGCTCAAGCGATAAGTCGATAAAGTGTTGTTCCAAAGTATTTCCAGTGTGAATCTGTTGCAAGCTTCAATTTCTGGCATTTATTTTTCTAACTCGGCAAATCAAACACATGATTTTCATCAAGGGGATTCTTTTTCTACATCTTTTGAAAGTTTAAAGCCGTTTGCTCAAGTTTTTGTTTATGTTGAATTTTCTGATACTTTTTATTGTTGCTTTTTATTACAGTACAGTAGTTTTTGCAATAAAAACATATTTTTCTTGTTTGCCTCTAGAGGGGGGGTTGATGGTGTTATAATGCTATTGGAATTTGATAAAGCATACAAAAGTACAGCTACTGTCTAAATTTGATAAAGACTGGATGCAATCTTGTTTTTTTTGGACTTGGACGTGTTTGGCTTCAGACGACCCTGCCAATACACCGTACATTCCGGCATTATTTTTGTCGGGTGTTTTCTTCATTAAATTTTCAAAAGTGCATACCGGACTACACCGGATTGTCTGGTACATTTTTCTCTCGGAAACAAAGTACACCGGAACTTTTGTCCAGTGATTTATCCATATATTTGCGCACCTGACAAACTGCACCGGAATGTCCTGTGTATCGGCAAGGTTGTGGCTTCAGTCATATTATATAAGGCGTATCGCAAAAAATTGTTTGGTTCCCGTCATTTCTACTTCAAAAAGTGGGTCGTTCGGTCGGTAGATTTTTCTGATCTTTGCGCACGTTTTTGGCTTCAACTAAATGGTTGATATGGAATGAATGGTGACAACAGTTTTTACAGCATGCATTCTGACTTACATTCCTTAAAGGAAGAAATTTTGGCGGGAATTTAATTTGGCGGATGGCGAAAAAAGTTTTTTCAGAGGGAATTTAACTTGGAGGATGGACGAAAAAACTAAATTTGGCGGGAATTTAATTTGGCGGTCGCTTAAAAATTTAACCTTAAGATGGCGTCAAAACAGCAAAAAAATAGCAAAAACACCTTAAAAGAGATCATATTTTCAAAATGTTTAATTTGGCGGGAATTTAAATCCGCCAAATTTTCTTTCCGCCAAAATTTCTTCCTTTAAGGTATGTTTTATCGGACTTGCAGAAAGCGGACTGCGGAAAGTTATGAGAAATGGTTTCTAGATTTTTTAATGAAGTATATATATATACCAATACCATCAAGTTACACAACATGGCCACTCTCTGGCAAATTGTGTTTTTCTAGAGTGTGCGGTTTGTGACTACTGTAGCTTAAAATTGTTAATGGCGACCAGTTACAATTTCTGGTAGGAGCTGCAGAGAATATTGTGACAAGGTGTTATATATTGGAAGTTGGTAAAGTATACAGACTAAAATTGTTCCTGCTTTAGAAAGTTATGAAGGATAAAAATATTTCTCACAAAGTTATATATATACTGAAGATGTAATATCAGTCATTTTAAGGAAAGGAAAAGATTTGATATATAAGCAGCTTAAAAAGATCTAAATTAAAAAGAAAAGAATGTTTTTGTATTTTTGAAGATTATACTATTTTTGAATTATTATTTTTTTGAAATCATTCCAATATCAGATGAAAAATACAATAAGAAAGATTTGGGACTTTGAAACAAAAGAGAGATGGTCAATTTAAAAGAATGAGAAACACGAAACCACCAAATAACAACTCTCAACACACATATATAAATAGAAAACAAAAACTATGCCTGAAGTCCCGGACTTGTGACCAGTTCAAAGCGACTTTACACGTGTTACGGGTACCCAACACTCAGTCTCCCTCAGGCAATATCTAAAACCGACCCGCAGTTCCAAACACATAAACAAACTAAATAATAAAATAAAATTAAGAAGAGAAACAAGCTAAAAGATATTTATAACTGATCCATTTCTATATAGGCAAAAACTATGTTTTCAGGAGTTTGCGGTTTTCTTAAAGTTTGTAGCTTAATGGCAGTCAGTTACAATTTTTAGAAGAAGCTGCCCCCCCCCCCCCCCCCCCCCGTGAATGGGTATTTTCGGTTGCGTGAATGCGTGAAAATTGAAAAAAAAATGCGTGAATGCGTGAATTGAAAAAACTTGCGTGAACGTGAAAATGTACTTTTTGATTGCGAGAATTCGTGAATCTGGGCTATTTTTTGCGTGAATACGTGAATTTCCCCTTTTTTCCACCGATTATGTGCAGTTTTCCCGATTTTCCAATGTTTCCCAGAAAATTTTCCGATTTCTGAAAAATCAGGTTATTGCGTGAAACTCGAGGAAAATTTGCGTGAGTGCGTGAATTTCGAAAAAAAATTTCGTGATTGCATGAATTGAGGGTCCGCTGGGGGGAGCCTCCTGCAGAGCGTTACGACAAAGTGTTATTGGGGTTTTATCAAGTAAACAAAAAAAGTACAGTTTCTATGTAATGAAAACTAAAAATGGTTCTGCACTAAAATTATGGCATGTATCTTTATTTTGGGTTTGACTTTTTGGCAATTTTCTTATTTATTTGTAGTATAACACTTTGGTCAGATATGGATATTGTCTACACCCAACAGAAAAAATGTATTATAACTGACTAAAATGAACAAAAAGTTTAATTACACTAGATTAACTAACATCCCAAACGAGCGAGGTTCCTGGACTTTTCAACCGGCAGATAATTGCCATTGTATCGAACGCTGATCTAACATTTGCTCGCATCTATCTCATCAACATTATCCCTTTGACCCTCTAACCCCTTTGACCCTCTTAGCTCTTTTGGCTGACCTTCCAGCCTCGGCTGGTTTATTTTAACTTTTAACAAGAAAACAAAGGAATAGCAACGCAAGATGAGAGCAAGAAACAATTTTTCGGGAATTCAAATTTCAAATCTCAAAATATGGAAAAATAGACAAATTTTTATCACGAGACATCTGATTATTCATCAATAAGAACGCAATCTTTTCGTTAACGAGTTTGCTTAGCTTGAAATCCAATACAGAATATAATATAATAATAAAATCTGATATTTAAATGTAAACACTGTTTTACCTCTATCCTTTCTGAGTCAATGATCTGCAATATGAATTTTAGACACCAGACAGAGCAATCACAGACGAAATGTGCCCTATTGTTTCGATAATTTGTTGAAATGCTGTCTTTTACAACATAGAGGTCAAATTAGTAAAAATAGGGTAATAATCCTAAATAAACTTGGTTTTCCCTTGAAAATAAGAACAGATAAGAGGAAAAAGCAACATGCTGAATGGACCTACCTGAGATAGATAGTCAGAGACATGCTGAATGAAGATGAAAATGTTCGAACGAAAAAGAAAAGATAACAGCATAACATAGAGATGTGTAAGCTTGAAAAATATGATGAAGTTTGTTTCACACTGTTTCCGATGTTTTAGAGCAAAGCAGCCCCATATAAAAGGATTTTTTTGGAAATCGAACCATGCTAAGTTTTGGGCATAAACAAAAACAATCCTTTCTTTCCTGTGAAGATAGCTCTATCTCTTTAAACATAAAATCTAATGAAGCAAGTTCCACAAATCCAAAATTTGCACCAAATTTGACTAAAGCTTTTTCTTTAAAAAAATCATAAGAGGAAAAACTAAGGAAGGAAATTTCACACAAAGTCCAAAAAACCCCTTTCTTATGCACTTTTTGGCCCAATTTTTTTAACGAAAATCGTCACATCACTGTGCAAAAAATCAGAAAAAATTCCATGTCAATCGCGAGAAATGCTCATTTTCCCTAAAAATGATATGATAAAGGGGAATTTCCCCAAATAAGAAAATACGATTTTTACGGCTTAAAAAAGTTTTCCGAAACAAGTGATACTTTTATGGACCTACCTGGTTATGCATTTAACACATATATAATCATTCAGAACACAAATAGTGACAATCTATTAAAATTAGTCGTTTGTTTCTTATAAAAAAACGTTTAGAACCAAAATTTCATACTCTTGAAATATTCTTTCATATTCAAGACTTCGTGAGCAAAAAAAACATCTATCGCATCAAAATTTAGTAATTTGGCTAAGAACATTGATGTATGCTTATTAATAGTGATTCTTATAGATAGATATTTCAGACATTGTGGTGTGCCGTGACACTCAGGAGGTTCTACACTTGCGAGGACATCCGTTCTCCCGTGTAGTTCGAGTGTCGTGGTATACACCATGGCTCGGCAGCTCGCATCTGCAGGGTTGCAATGTCTGCTTGCGCTGTGATTCCTACTCCACCGTGGGTAGGACCCATTCCGATACATCGGAGGGCATATCTATCTTATAGATAAAGATGCGTTTTTTTGAGTTGAAAAATTCTTTTTTAACAAAATCTGCTTGAGCCATTTTTTACCTACTTTCATGCAAAAAATCAGAAAAAACAATGATCCAATTTTTCACAAAGTCCAAAAAACCCGTTTTTTAGCCGTTTTTTGGCCCAAATTTGCCCAAAAACATTTTTTTTCGAAAATCGGGCTCCGTCACATTCGAGGGTTTATAGTTATGCATCTTTGTCCAAAAAATCATAAAGAATGAAAGAGCCAATCTTGAGAAAAGCTAATACCTAAGTAATTGATAATGTGCTTATAAAAAATATCGAATTTGGCCAGTTTCTCTATAAAAACACGCCAAGTAACCAAAATTTCATGTCTAAACACACATATTTTTCAAAAGTAAGCCCACAAAGTCCAAAAAACCCGTTTTTTAGCAGTTTTTTGGCCCAAATTTACCCCCAAAATTTTTTTTCGAAAATCGGGCTCCGTCACATTTTGGCCAACACCATTTTGCACCTTTGTACCAAAAATCAAAAGATTCCTATGATTCAATCCTGAGAAAAGTTGGTAACAGACGAACGGACGAACGAACACATGTTAATTTATAGGACCTTCACCCCACCGGGGTAGGTCCAAAAAACTGCTTGAGCCACTTCTTGGAGAACCTTCCTCTCTGTCTTTATACAAAAAGTCAAAAAAAAACTAATGAAGTAATTTCATATAAAGTCCAAAAAAACCCATTTTAGGCCCTTTTTAGCCCAAATTTCCAACAAAATTTATTTTTTCGAAAATCAGGCTCCATCAGATTTTAGACATAAAATTTCACATAATTGTGCAAAAAATCAGAAAAAATGCCAAGTCAATCGCGAGAAATGCTAATTTTCTCTAAAAATGATAAAAGAGAATTTCCCTAAATAAGAAAATCCGATTTTTACGGTCAAAAAAAAAATTCCCAAAAAAATAGCTTCAGCCACTTTTATTTCGAAAATCGGGCTCTATTTAATTTTAAACAATACCATTTTACATCATTGTGCAAAAAATCAGAAAAAAATACCAAGTCAGTATGCAAAAAATAATGGGCAATCCCGAGAAAAGCTGGTAACAGACAAATGGACGGTTAAACTAAAGGACCTCGGTCCAAAAACAGCCTTGCTTCATCAAAAATTAATTCTCTGGTCCTTAATAAACGCCACCCGCCCCCGCCCCCGTTTAAGTATCAATTTTTAGATTTTTTGTACTCCGGACCTTTTTGGACCCCCCTCTTCGTTTACTAATCTTTAAAAATATTTTCAGATGTCAAAAGAAGAGTCCCTTATCTTGCTCTAAGTAGCCAGGTTTTAATCTATAACTATAGCTTATTTTTGGGATGATTATAGGTACAGATTTAAACCCCCAACCCCAATTAGGTCCCTCCGT
The DNA here is from genome assembly GCF_902728285.1 of Clytia hemisphaerica. NCBI lineage: Eukaryota > Metazoa > Cnidaria > Hydrozoa > Leptothecata > Clytiidae > Clytia > Clytia hemisphaerica. The sequence continues at coordinate 62,204 of NW_027103911.1, forward strand.
TTAACAAATTTAGTAAGAATTTTCCAAATTCACCCCCGCTCATTAGGCACCTGAGAGTGCTGGTTTTTATAAAAAAAAGTCTAACTGTAACAAAAATTTTCAACCCATAAGATAAAAATATTGTCATTTCAACCCCTGATGAGAAGATTCACGGTTACGCTTCTCACCTGTTCTCAAACATGTTCTGTTTCTTGAAAATCTCCAGGACACACAGAAAAATATGAGTTTGTTTATGTCATATGGAGCTTAAAGGCAGTAACATATGTCTTGAAGAAATAGGGAATTTTACAGAACGATACCCCCGTCTTCGTTTTTTGGTTTCTTCATTTTATCAAACAGACAACTAAAATGCAAAGTTTAACAGATAAAGACATTGAAAATTGGACATACATACCTCTGGGTGATTCAAGCCATCCAGTGCCGTTTAAGTGTGGTGAAGGGTTTTGCAATATGCGGCATAAGTTGACTTGTGATAAGGAACTGATTGACGATGAAACGACTACTGCGTGCGAACAATCCTAAGAAAATGACGAATATATTCATATAAACTATTTCTTATACCCTATATGGACGGAGGCTCGGTGATCTTTGTTATATCGACCCTAGCAGTAGCGAAGCGTTGCCAGTCATAAATAGAGGTGTCAACAGTTTAGTGATTTTTTTGGTCTAGAAGCCACTTATTTCCCATTAAAACGAAGAGAAACGAAGAGATGCCGAATTGAAAGTGGAAATCTCCGCCGGATCAGATCATTAATCTGTTTAAAGCTCTCATTAGATACATCTTGGCTACTGACATCCTACACAACGAACGTAATCCTGACACCACGTTTTTGTAAAGCCCTAACATGGTGACTAATATAAGAAATTCTGTCCTTTTTTATTTAGGTCATACTGCACAATCGTATTTTCGATGGGAATATAAATAGTGAACTTACCTTATTTAGTGTGACGGCATGTGAATATCCCATCTTGGTCAAGCGTTGCACGAGTCTTGGTTTTTGTAGTGAAACGCAGTACCTTAATAAAAAAAATTACAACAAGAAAATTATTGATCCATCTGATAGATGATAACATGTTTAATGAAAAAAATCTCAAATACATGACATTTAAGAGGCAAGACATTGTAGTTCATCATTGTAGGAAATTTATGAGGATCTGTTTTCGCGTTAGACCCTCTTACAAACGGTTCGAAATGTAAGTTCACTTTTGTACTTAAATCCACCCGGCCAAGGACTGACCAGGGACTTACATAATAAGCCTTTCACTTACACAAAAATTGTCGGGTATATACAAAATGCAGATGTTTCAATTCATTTGCCTATTACTTCAAAATTTCTTTATTGTTAACGGGAGACGAAATGGTAGAGGCCAACGAGAAAAAAGATTTCTTACAAATGGTTTTCCAATGGAGTGTCTTTTGTTCCGAGAAAATACACCAAATCATTGCGCTCATCCACCCAAATCTACGAGACAAAAGATCTGATTTGTACTTAATTCTAGGATACTGCTTATTAATCAGACAGCACCTGCCACAGATATTTTTCGAAGCCTTCCAATTTCCTTATCATTATAGTTACATTCATTAACCTAAAACCATAAGAATTTCAATCAACCCAAAAACAATCTGCAACAGAAACATTATGAAAGCCTCAACACTCAGTATTTTTGGGTATCCTGACAAAGTGCTGTATTTTTGAGTTGTTAATCGTCTCAATAAATGTGATTATATAACATTCCATGATTCTATCAGCCAATTCGATTGACTTCCAAATTTGCCATACTCACCAACTTTGCCAAATCCACAATTTCAATGTCAAAAGATCATAGCTTCATGGCAAATTTGTACATCGCTACGCCGGCATTATGATTTCCGTTTTGTGATGCTTCGTCAGCAGTTTTCTGTCGGCGTTTGTAGAGCGCGAAGTGTTTATACGCGCGGGCGATTTTTTTAACCAATCAAATTGCCGATCGGCATTGTTTTGCTATAGTATTGGAAGGTCTTCTATTTTTCAAAATCTTTGGCAAAAGTGGCAAAATTGGAGCGAAAAGAACGCAGGTCTCGTGGGAACAGTGTTTTGTATGGAGACGTATGGAGGTAAGTTCCAAAAATGCCAAGAATGCCAGATTCACCACATCTTTTTTATTTGGCATTTATGGCACTCAAATTTTGCCACATTTGCCAAATTTTTGTCAATCGAATGCAAAATAATTGGCAATCAGGGCAAAAATGACATATTTTGAAGCCAATCGAATTGGCTGTATGATGATAGTCACATCGCATTCTTTGATTCTTTATCAATATAAAGTATTGAAAAATGGTTGTCAATGTCTACCTTCTCATCCTTGATTTCCCATTGACCTGAAGTCAGTTCTTTCTTTTCCACCAGTTGACAGTGGCGTATAACACACTCTTTAAGTGGTTGATGTTCATTGCTAATACCAAAATAACCGTCATCCGAGTCCGTTGTCACGGTAACGAAATTCAAATGTTTGAAGCGTGATTCTTCAGAGATGAAGATGATGGAGAGCCTTTCTTCTCGAAGTGTTGGTAAGAACCATAAGATATCTGTCACCTGTCAAAACGAAAAACAAGATTTTAAAGTCTCTTCCCTTTAGCGTCTTTTGTGTGTAACCATATATCTTTATAATGGGGCTTTTCCCCCTTAAATTGGTCTCCAAATGGTATAAAAAAGAGCACAATCGTTAAAGCTTTATGTAGCCTAAGTGACAGGTGTAACATTCATCCAGAGCCTGCTCAATAAATAACTCTTAATAGTGTCTGCCTAATCCTCTAACAAAAATCAATTTTCATCTTGCCTCAAGGAATACTGGTCTTTAGATTAATGTTGTGCTAGTCGGTTTTTTACTCCTCACCCAACAAAAATTTTGTTTTGTGTTTTAAGTTAAATGGAAACTCTGTATATATCACTTGAAGAAAAAAAAACAAATCAGGATGATAAAACCCGTTACAACAGAAAAGTTCTCACATTGATCCAATAGTCAGAATGTTCTTCTAGGAGAACATCAATCTTATGTTGACGCACAACATCTGAGGGACCAATATTGTTCATGGTGATTGGACGAAAAGCTGAACATGGTATCCGAAGTAGTGCCATGTGATTCTGTGCTCGATTCAACACTTTGACCCAAATGCTGTTAGGTTTTAAGAAAACGAGGTAAGTAAAATTGAATTATTTGATTGTCTTGGATCAAACCTCACAATCTGTTTGCCTTTTTTTGTAGTTATCTTTTTTTTTTCTTTTTTTTTTTCCTTGGTGAAATTTTAGATATTTTTAAACCATCATCTCAACCTCTTGACTGATTCTGCCAAAAACATAAAAAACAATAGTTATATCTCACAGTGCAAATTCATAAATTTATTCAATTTATTTTAAGTCCAAATTTCTATTGTAAAGAACAATGCTTTAAGAGCAATTGCACCTAAGAAAATCCCTGAATCATCTAAAGTGGGATCATTGATGTCTTGGATTTTTTTCTTTTTTAGATATGTTGTGGGGGTTCATGGGTGGAACAAAATTCCAAAATTTGAGCCTCAGAGCTCAAGTCGTTCCCGAGATATCGCATTTTGAAGTTTCAAAAATTTTGTCTAAAATACAGACCGGTAATTTACAGACCAGAATTCCAAATTGCTATAACTCTTTATTGGTAAGTCTAAATGACATGAAATTTTGCACAGATACACAAGACCATAAACATTTTCTAAAAACAAAAACAAAAATTAAATTTTTTTCTCCAAAATGGCGGATATTTGAAGCCGAAGTTTTGAACTGCTTGAAAATACCGGTTGGATTTGATTCTCAGTTATTCCCGGCCCGAGATTCCAAATTGAATTTCTTTTTCAGATCCTGAAAGAGAATATATCTCACTTAGTTTTGAAGATACAGCGTCTCAAAGATAGGGCACTAAGCGAAAATTGACCCCTAAATTTCATGAACTCTGGTGAGGAGCAGATTTTGAAAGCCAATGAATTTTTATTCAAGTACATTAGAAAGCTGATTTATATACAGTGGATACAGAGGGCTTCAGACTGCGTAATCTGGGTTTCGAAGCACTTTTAGCTGGCTGCTGATAGTCCTTGAGACTTTTTTAAAGCAAACTTTTGACCTGGAGTGGTTTACTGGTGGGTTTTGGCCACAAAAACAACATTTTCAGGATTTCCATATTTGCGTAACTGTCAAAAATGGCCAAAAAAATTGCTATTTTGGCAGATCTGGAGCAAAATTCAAGATGGCATATCTTTTTGCGGCAACAACAAATTTTTTTGAAACTTTCAGCAAGGCTTCCTTAGTAGGTCTAGTTTATAGCCTCAAAAAATCTCAGTGGGTTTTTGAAGTCTCTTGAAGATATGATCGATTGAAAATTTGCTTAGCTTCGTTGTTTTTCCCTCTTAAAATGCTAAATCAGGCCCACTTAAGGGCTTTAAAGGTTAATTTTTGTCAAAATATTGGTTGATCTTCTCTAGCCAACTAATCATTGGTATTAAGGGAACAACTGTAAAAGATTTCAGGTCATTTCCATCAACAGATGACATTTTATGACTCTTTCTTTATTTTTAAGTACAGAATATGTAAAAAAATGTGAGATTGACATCTGGCCTTTCCTACCATTCCAGGGCCTATATTTTCAGGAAAAGCCTCAATCTTTCACAGTTTGGTGAATATTACTCTTAAATATAAGCAGGTTACTTCAACTAAATGGGTTTAACAGTACTTAATTCCTATTCAAAAACTTTTTAGAATCTTTCAGAAATCCTACTTTGACAATAATTTGCGCTTTACCGCAAAATTTCTAAGTCCAAGTGTTGTGATTAACTTTTAGACTATCCAATATCTCTATATTTAAGTGTACACTAACAGCCTTACTTGTTGATTCTTAAATAACTAAGCAACATTACTAGGGTGATATTTTATGAGATACTGCAAACAATGATGTTTAAATCTTCTGGACAAGAAATATTGGACAGTCTAAAGCTAATTAACGACACTTGGACTTAGAAATTTTGAGGAGTCACCAGAGTTCATGAAATTTAGGGGTCAATTTTCGCTTAGTAGCCTTTCTTTGAGACGCTGTATCTTCAAAACTACGTGAGATATCAAGGTGAAATTTTCAGCGTCTTGTTTTCTTGTGTGATAGATCATTTGGTCAAAATTTCATCAAAATCCAAGAGGATGAGGTATCACACCCTGAAGACTCTTAAAAAAATGTCTCTTAATATCATCGCAGGCAGTGAAAATTATGAATAATCTTTTGCATATAGAGGAATATCCTCTAATGATTTGATCAGTCTATGATCACGACTGTCGAGAAATGGACTGTCAATCATTAAAACCAATTTTTGAGCCAACCAGTACATGGAGTAGCCTGTTAAAGCCTTGTTGCTAGGGCGTTGCTAGGGAATTTTCGGAAAATATAGGTCATCTTTAAAATTGATTTATTGAGCCAAAAATGAATTCTCCACGACAGATTTTTGATATTTGGTAGTTAAAGGATTGATCTTTCAGGATCTGAAAAAGAAATTCAATTTGAATCTCGGGCCGGGAGTAACTGAGAATCAAATCCAACCGGTATTTTCAAGCAGTTCAAAACTTCGGCTTCAAATATCCGCCATCTTGAAATAAAATTTTTTGTTTTGTTTTTGTTTTTAGAAAATGTTTATGGTCTTGTGTATCTGTGCAAAATTTCATGTCATTTGTACTTAGCAATAAGGAGTTATAGCAATTTAGAATTCTGGTCTGTAAATTACCGGTCTGTATTTTAGACAAAATTTTTGAAACTTCAAAATGCGGAACGGCTTGAGCTCTGAGGCTCAAATTTTGGAATTTTGTTCCACCCATGAACCCCCACAACATATCTAGAAAAGAAAAAAATCCAAGACATCAATGATCCCACTTACAGATTTTCTTAGGTGCAATGACATCAAACGGTATTCTTACTGTTTTCCATCAGGCATCCAGCCACATCGAACAATATATTCAGCCCATGGGAAAAGTTCTTGCAAATCGTTCCTCAGTTCATATTCCACTATTGAACCGTCCAAAAACTGAAGAAAATAAAAACAGATCTTAAAAGTTGAAAAAGGAATTTTACTAAAAAAGCTACTATTTTTAAAGAGGATATTGCTCAGTTAATTTCTTTCAATTTGGTCTTAATTCTTAACTAAGAAGCCAACGTTACTATGGTAAAAGATTTGTGCGCAGAAAATTATTCATTGGTAAAAAGTGACGGTGAGTGAGTGACAAAAATTTTTACAATGAACAAATTTTGCTAACGAATTATTTCACCTACAAATTTTCTACCAATAAAGTAAATAGATTTGAAGAACTTAACCTAATGAGAAATCAGTCTTAGTAATTCTAAGCTCACGCAATTTACAATTTGAAAAGTTCTTTATAATTCACCTCGTTTGTTGAGCTTTTGATACAGAATTGAACTAGCCGAAGAGTTGATTTTGCGTTCATGGATCCTGCTTTTGGATATCTGTATGTTTCAACGAATGAACTGAAATTGTTGTCTGGCGTTGCAGGAATGTGGAGTTCTTCTACAGCATGTTGGTCAACCTGAAGCATACAGTTAAAAATCGAATTAGAATTGCAAAGATTCATGACAACAAATTACAAGATCATTTTATTTTGCTTGGTGGCAAATGATAAAAGTGATATTTATTGATAGCATCAAAATTGATAGAAATTAACTTACAAGTTCGTATAAGATTTTGTGCACTTCGAGACAGCCTGAAAGAAAAAGTTCATATTGTTTATATTTCAAAAAAAATGTACTAAAAAAGAATACATATTTTATGGAAAAACATAGAGAATTTATAATGTAATTTCTTTCAAATAGAGAATCATAATATTGAATGATATAAAGTTAACGAGATTTCCTCAATTCAGAGGCTTTTTTATTAGAGCATTATACCTCATCATACTATATGCATTGGTATTGTATTAAAATAATCCAAAGACTTATCAAACCTTCCATGTCTTGTTGTTTGAACGGTTCCCACCAATAGCCAGTAAACCTGTCAAATTCCTCTTGTGTCACATAGCTAGGCTCCCCGGCAGAATATGAGTCATCACGACCAGCGTTTCTCACGAATGTCAATCTCATCTCGTGACCTGTGATGATGTTAGACACCCAGATGTCACCACTCTCAATAAACGAAATAATGTTTGTATTGCTTGGACAGATTTTGGAATCCATCTTACTGCTAAGCATATTAGGTGAAACAAGTCGTGGGGCTGCAAACTGAAATTTTAAAAGACACGTTATGTTTACATAAAGTTGTCCAGAGATGTTAAAAATAAGGAAAATTTATTTAAATGTGGCTTGTATTTCTAAGGAAAATTTCATTTAAAATAGTACAAACTTTAATTAAGCGTGAAAGCTGTAACCAGCTATTTTTTATTTAGGAGTTTCTGATTCTGAAAAAGTTAGATATCCCTTAAGAGATAAGGGTTGCCCTACCTTTGTTGCACCAGTGGTTATGGGAGCAACATCAACAGTATAAATATCAGATCCAGATCGAAACAATAAACGTCCTGTTTTGTGATCAAAATCATATGACGTGATACCATGAGAAACAAGTCGTTTACGTTCACGTAATAACTCCTCCTCTTTAGAATAACCCATGGTTGATGAGCTAAGTGTTGTTTCTGGATCAAGTAAAAAGTTCCAATGATAAGTGGTGTATGATTGAGCTTCCAGTCCATCGTTAGATTTTTTACTGCTACCCTGTTTACAATCAACATCCATATTTTCCCATGCACCGTTTTCAATGTCAACGTAAATCAAGGTATTCTCGTTTGAGGAATCCCCAGGAGGAACTCCCAAAAATATGACAAGACTCTTATAAAATGTAAAATTTGAGGGAACAAAGGTAGCAAGTTGACATTGTGCAACACGACTCTTATAAACTGCTTTGTCTATTTCTGCCCAAGTTTTTTTATGATCTGCCCTTTTATGATCTGTCCGTTTATGATCTGTCCTTTTCTGATCCATCTTGTGAAATTATTTTGTAATATTAAGCTGAAAAAAAATTAATATATATATTTTTGATATTGAATATAAGCACACAAAAGTTTAAAACGCAAGTCAGTCCTGGTAATTTCGCAATCTTACAAAATCCGCCCGCACTTTAAATCCCGTAATCCTGATATAGGAGTTTAAGCATAGACTGAACGGCATCAAATTTAACTCTAAGTTTTAACATTAGATTTAGGACTTACAACCTTAAGGTCTCAGGATCTAAAAGCTCAAAGATGTTCCAATATGGCTGAGAACATAGCCTGGAAGCCACTTAACCCCTCCTAAATCAAACAAAAACCTGAAATTGCTGAAAATGCTGAAATTGCAATACACCTCATCGGAAATTCCACAAAAACACTCGCGCTAAAATGGATCCGTTGAAATTGGGAGGTAAACATAAATGGTAGCGCGAGTAGCGGCGGTAAAAACAAGAACTCATTTGCTTATATCTGGCTTGTTTATATGTTCCTAAAAATACACCTCATTTCAGTGAATTTGAAAAAAACAAACAAAACAAAGCTTTCAAGATGTTAGCAGAAGCTATAAGAAAGAGAAAAACAACAACTTCGGTGGTTCTTCAGTTGATTTGGAGGCTCTTTTGGCATCAATATTTTGGGTGTTTTGTAAGGCTTTTTGCCTGAAAATCGCAATATCGCACTTTGTTTACCTCCCAAAAAGTGTTGCATAGCAACAACGCGAGGAGGTGGAATTTCCGATGAGGTGTATTCTCGTCCAAGCTTTAAATTCTGAAAAACGTTAAAATACCCAAAATTGCCAATATATTTCAGCACTGATTGGAAGCTTCTTCTTCAAGACTTATGCCTAGATTTATAAAATAATGAATGTCTACTTTAATGGGACAAATTTTTGTGGGTTTGGGTGTCATCTGCAACGAAGACTGCTAAACCAGACTTGTTTTAGGGGCGTATCATGTCAATCTTTTTAGCAATTTAGGATTGAAGCCAAAAGAATATGTGACTGGGAACTCTAGTACAAGTAGAGTCTCCTTGATTCAAACCTCTACCGTGAGTGGTCCTAAATCCGACAGCCCTGCCTAAATCCGATGGGGTCTTTCAAAGATACAAACTAAAATAAAAACAAACCTTTCGCTGTGACGCAATGAAGATACCAAAGTGTCAACTAAACTGAGAGATTTGATACACTGAACCAATTGAACCAAATTACAATAATTGCTTCTTATACAAAACATAATTTTTCATTACATAAATTGTTAACGTTTTAAACACGAGCAACGGATTCAGAATAATAGAGGTAATTATTTTTACAACTCACACTTTTTTGATCACATTAATTGGCATCTTGACATTATAGTTATCTTGTTAGATGTTTTGTTTCAAGAGTCCTTGCAATAGTTTATTGTTCAACTTGGAGAGGAAATGTTTCTAAACATAGAATTTTTTTCATAGCAGTTATTTGGGGGGTCGGATTTAGGCAAGGCTGTCGAATTTAGGTCCATTCACGGTATAATTTGAACAAGTTTCATGGTCCTGATGCCTTATAAACCTTACTTGATAACTCAACTTGTATTCATCTTGCTTGTGTGAGACTCTCCCACTTTGTATACCTCTCGCCAGGGGATGTCAATTGAAAATTTTGATTGTCGAACCAATCAAATATAATCGAAACCAATCGAAGTGATTGACCGAATCGATCGAAGCCAACCGAAGTGATCGATGGTTGATTGGTCGATTGTCGATTGATTCGGTCAATCACTTCGATTGGTTTCGATTATATTTGAAATTTTCGATTGACATCCTTTTTTGTTAGTGGACTAATGAAAAGCCCGAACAATAACACCATGTGTGATCAAATCAATCGAAGTAAATCGAAGTGATTGTTCAAATCAATCGAACTCAATCGAAGTGATTGATCGAACAATCGAAACCAATCGAAGTGATTGATTGAATAAATCGAATCCAATCGAAGACGATCGAAGATTTACATCTTTTTCCCATTTTGATTGAATTCGATTGTTCGATCAATCACTTCGATTTGGTTCGATTGATTCAAACAATCACTTCGATTTACTTCGATTGAATTTGATCGATTCGACTCCAAATCGAATTCGATTGAGTTCGATTGACATCCCCTGGCTCTCGCTTTGGACAGTTTGATGATCTTAGAAAGATCCATAACGACCCACGGCATGGCCTGAACATGTTTGGCCCGCGCGTGGCCCGCGCAGTTTCGGACCATGTTCGGGCCAGATTTACGAAAACTTGCTACGATCGCGCGTGTAATTTCAGGACCCAATATTTATATTTTAAATTCCTTATTTTAGCAAACAAATTTAAAAATCTTCATCTTTATTCAAATATATATTGTTCAAATATAAAAGTTAATCATCTATTTTCCAATTAAGTTAGGAAAATTATTAAAAAGAATGATTTGAATCTTACATAATATGGTCTTCTTTTTATTCTTTATCCCGTTCCCTTTTCTCGTGGTCTTCTCCTATTCGAAGCAGAATTTTTCTGGATCGTTTTTTGTACTGTTATACAACTTTGTGAATCAAACTGGTATTTGGAACTTTGAATTTGTCTAATGAAAATATTTAACAATAAATGATGATAAACCAGGAAAGGTAAATAGAATTAAATTCAATACACCGTTTAGGAGTGTCGACTGCGCACGCGTCAATCCAATTTTCCATTGTTTTGATTTTAGCGACCACGGAAAATTCACTCTCCTCCGTAAAAAAACGGTAGGTAAACATCTGGTTCTCATAACAGCCTAGACTAACGTTAAATTTCGTTTCCGCGCAAATTCGTCACATTTTGTCTCGATAACCTCATAACTACGGAACTTATCGTTAGAGGCAATCGAGCAAGAACAATAGAAAAAATCTTTATTTGGCTCTGTATAAAAATTGCAAAATAGAAACTCGCTTAAATTCACAATATTGATTCTTTACCCCAAAACGAAACTTTTCTATTTTGTAAATCTTTCTTACACTTCCCCATACGTAAAATATAGAGTACTTTCGTTTTCCCCCCAAACTTGCGAGGGAAAAATGTTAAGACCGCATGTTGTCCTCGCGGACTTTCCCAGCGTAATTTATTTGTGTGATGTCATAATGCTATTGTTCTCTTCTCAGATTATTACTGACGGCATTTCAATCGCTTACGGGATTGGACAATGGTTGACAATAGATCGTGACGTATACAACAATTCGATCACGCGGACGAATGAAAGTTCATTTTGGGTGGCTTGATAACACTCGTAAATTCTTTATTTTTCTAGTGTATTTTGTTTTTTTGTTTTAGAAGAAATACTAATGGTAGAAAATAAGGTTTTATACTATTATTTTAAATTTGATATTTAAATGCCTATTATAAAGAAAAATTCGTAAGTGGGCGGAAAAATAAAAACGCCTTTGTTTTGAACGCCCGACTGCAAAAATCTCGGGATTCTGGGACTTCTTTTGAGATGGGGGTTTGACATGAAAACAAAGAGCTAAGTAGAATAGTAGAATCGACTTTTTCAAACTTTCAAAGTATTTTTGTAATCAAACATTATATTCAGCAAATATATTGAAAAGTAATATTTCGTTATAAGCAAAGATAACTTCTTCGGAAATAAAAAGTCTTCATTCTTCGACCCCCGGATTTTTCATCGCATAATTTCTACGGGAAATCGAAAGTAATTTCATTCAGCTTGTGATGTTTGAGAGCTTGGATGTTGGGAAGCTGCAGGAATAAAGGTAAACAAATTATAGTCTTTTTTCTGAAAGAAAAATTAACATTAGTCTAGGCTGCATAAGGAAACATAGCAGAAAAACGGTAGGTAAAGAACTCCTTGCCTTTTAATCATAACTTCTTTTCCTCTTGATGAATTTTTGTGAAATTTTCAGGAGAGACTTATAAAATTATCATTGATATCATGTTCAAATATCTAAATCATTCTCTTTAAAGGAGAGAAAAAAATTCACAATGTTTACATTCCTCTAACCTTTCACAGTACTAAAGTGCGCATTTTTACCTACCATTTTTACCGGCCTCTGCAATGGATTATCGTGAAGATAGCGAGACTCCTAAACGGTGTATTGTAAATACATGGCCCGAACATGGTCCGAACAGGCCCGAACATGTTCGGCCCGAACTTCGGGCCATGCCGCCGTGCTAATGCATTTTGTTGTTTTCACAGACACAGGTCCATTTGGGGATCCATGAAAAATCCAAAAATCCCCCATCATTCATGCCCATTTCGATGTAACCAATAAAAAAAGAAAACTTTTCCATAAAATCTAGAAATTTTTTTTCCCAAAATAAACCCATACAAAAATACAAAAAAAAACAAACACCGCACACACCAGGCACCAGCAGGCGAAGACCTCTACTTTCCATAACTTATGGAAAGTAGAGGTCTTATGGCATAAGTGCTAAGCTATTTGAGTGAGAAACTGCCTTATATGGTTATTGTCATCCATCACCTTTACCATAAAATCATATGTTATCACATAAAAATCAGGTTTGGTTTCTGGTTGTCAGTCTCAGTCAGTGAGTGTGTTGAGCTGGTGGTGGTGAAAGGTTTCGAAAAAAAAAGATCCCACCAGTTTCGAATTTTCAAAATTGACCGTGATTGAGAAAAATTTGAGCAAGGATTTAACCGATAACGGTGAAAATGCAAGCACCTTTTACCGGTTACCGGTTTTCCTAATCCTAGGCGTTTCCGAGCAAGACCCTGATTACCGGTGTTATGTTATACGTTACACGGTCTACTACTACGACTCCGTCCTCCCCATTGAGTTTCAAGCCCGAAGGGCTAGAGGTCAATCTCTAACCTTTCTCAGGCAAGAAAAATTGAAGCCTTACTAGTGTATATGTATAAGAATTGCGAAGCGATTCAGGCAAGTCACTCGATTTCCGGGGGGGGGGGTACTAGGGTTGCGAGCTGACGGGGGGGTGCCGCACGACTTTCGAACTTTGGACCCTTGACGGGACTAAAAAGGAGAAAATAAAGGAAAATTTTGGAAATTTGCGACCCTTAGCGGGACAAATTTGACCAATTTTGACCAAATTTCGATCTTTCAGGGGGTAAAAAGTTGAAATTTTCCCATTTTTCCGACCCTTAGTGGGACTGAAATTTGATTTTCTGATTTTTCCGACCCTTAGCGGGACTTTGGAAGTCCAAAAAAGGTACCCTTAAGGGCGGCACATACCGTACCCTCCATTTGCCTAAGTACCCCCCCCCCCCGGGCTCGATTCGCATCAATTTTTCCTTGGTGCTCCCCTGGTATATAGAATTTAAAGGTACATGCACACGATAGCAAAACTTCTTCGCTCATGTATATTCGCTTCGCAAAAATATGTGCCGTATTTTTGATGACGGATTGAATCTAGCAATTCCTCTGTTTTCGAGTGATAGTTTTTTTCGAAATTAAGGGGTAAATTTTAGTTTCAATCTGTCATTTGTGTAAAAACCAGGCGGGTCGCTCAAGACCGCGCAACTTTGGTAGGATTTGTTGGCTTCAAATCCTACCAAAGAGATTGACCTCTAGCCCTTCGGGCTTGAAACTCAATGGTCCTCCCCTTCCTTAGCCTCATTCAGCAGAGGCGTGGACAGGCCAGGTATACTGAGACACTTTCTTCTCACAGACCCACTGGGAAAACTTCCCATTGGAAAAATTGTCCAAAATATCGTCCCCGGTGGAAAATTATCCTCCGATTTTCGTCCCCATTGAAAGTAATCAGAATCAGATAAACCAATCCTCATCGCAAAATGCTATGGTATTTTTTCTTTATTTTTTCCATCTCCACTATATTTTCTGACTTGAAAACAATGGAATTGAAATCCCCGGCCACAAAAAATATGGGAATATCAATCTCCATCGAATTAGTTGTTTTTATCTCCACTAGCTAAATAAATCGTACCGGGTCTGTGAGAAGGGGGCGTACTAAGTGACTGAGGTTATTGGTCTTTGATGAGATACGCAGTACTTACCCAAAACAATCCACACCAAAATTGCAAAAATTTGGTAAAAATAAACATCACTTTTTGCGATTATAGCGCTTTTGAATGTTAAGGGCCCTATCCTTAACTTTATATCATGGAAAGCTCTAGAAGCCCTACTGGGTGCTTCGGATTGTCGAAAATATGAATCTCGTCAATCTGGAATCACGTAATTTACTGTTGTCTGTACACTGACCCGATAACTACGGCTAATTTCAAAGTTCATTACCATGCGATAAACGTGAGATACACTTTGGTACAGAGTACATTTACTGCCGCCTTCGTTGTCTCAGATGTGTAAGCTATTTTACGGCGACTTTAACTATGAACAGGAATAAAAAGGTGAACGAGTGTTGTAAAAATGGCAAAACCCTGACAAAATTCAACACCCTGAAAGAATACATTTCTAGATAAAATACATACCCGGGGATTAAATTTGGCGAATTTGGCGAATTATGCCAAAATTCGCCAAATTAAATCCTCGCCAAAATTTCCAAATTCGGCAATTCGCCAAATTAAATCGCCGCCAAATTTAACAAAAAGAGAATTATGTGAAAAATCACAACTTTTTAGTATATTCTTGAGTAATTTTCACCCATTTCAGTGTGACAGAATTTCCAATCCGCCAAATTAAATCCCCGCCAAATTTTACGAAATTGATCTATCGCCAAATTAAATCCCCGCCAAAAATCGTATTTTGGTCAATCGCCAAATTAAATATACGCCAAAATTTATCCACTTAAGGTATTCATTCAGTACCAAAAGTTATAATTCTCAAAAAAAGATAGATAAACAACATCCACATACCCGTCATCTCGTAAATTTAGTCGGTCTGAAATAAGGGCATTTAAAGTCTTCAAAAGGTGTGTTTTAATCGCTGTACTCGTATTTTTGACAACGCAAACTATTACTATTTCATTCATTACAAAAATTTACTGTCTCCTTTTGGTCGTGACTTCTCATTTACCAATCATAAGGCTTATGCGCAAGATTAAAAAAGTAAGGAGGATAGCAATCCCGGCTCAAATGTTCTCTGAATACAATATGCCGGAAGAAAGTAGATATCGAAGACTTTTAACAAATTCCATTATTTGTATTGTATTTCAGAAAAGAAGATTAAAAAAATATCATAAAAGAAGGAAACGATTCTCCAAGAAATTATAATGTAACTTTTGGCGGTGCAGCTGTAAGGGAGGTGCAGGTCCATCGAGTCTCTTGACCGACAACTTCCACGTGTCGATTATCAACTTGTTCAACGAGGTTTGTGACACGGTAGAAACCATGTTGTTCACAACCACTATCGAAAGAGAATTTACCGCGACCGAGAGGGTTATCATTACGAAAATATCCTTTGAAAGAATGTCCTGTGTTGTACCATTCGGCAGGTCCCTCACGGACACCTTCCGACCAATATCCTGAAAGAAAGATATTTAACATATGTTTATAATTATTCATGCCAAAATCCAAGTGAAGTGGTCCAATAATGTAACCAAGACTTTAGAAACGGCAGTTACAGGAGGTTCTCAGAGTAGCTCTTTTGTTGTCATAATCTGGGAAGAGAGTTTTGTAACCACTTTTGTTAATGTTAGGCTAAAAAATGTTCAACCTTCATATATAGAAATTAACATTTCGATCAATTCAAACAATTATTTAGTTCGCATGACTTCGCACCAAGACTGATGAGAAAGTACCTCGCAATATTAAGGACACTGCGTGAAATTTCCATCTAACAACAGGGGCACTAATTAGTCTGCTGTGAGAGACAATGAAGTGAGCATGTTTGATAAAGAAGAAATATTTTCATAAATTAAGTCACAAGCAACGTTCACCTCGTTTTTAAAATGTTGGCCTGGAAATTGATTCCAAGAGGAGCTTATGAGAAGTTTACTCTATTTATAATAGTAACACATGAAGACTTAAGGTTCTAATCACACCTTGATAATGGTTTGAAAATGAGGGCACTCAAAATAATTCATGAAAAAGGCCTATAAAAGGTGTTTGGTTTGATACAAAGTAAGCCCATTTCACATCATATCATTTAAAATCTTACCGTATAATTTGGTTCCACTATCTTTATAAGTGTAAACTCCTTTACCATTCTTTTGGTCATCTTTCCATCCACCTTCGTAAATATCTCCATTGCGATACGTATATGTTCCAGTCCCGTTCTTGTCGTTGTCCGCCCATTCGCCGTCGTATGTGCTACCGTCTGGGTAATGCATAAAGCCACGACCACCACGTTTACCGTTTACGTAAATACCTTCGTATCTGAAAGAGGTTTAAAAAGAAAAGTTGAGAATTATGTTATTTTTTTTAATTTTTCAATTTCCTGCATACTCGAAACTTATCTCTAGCGGAAGGATATCCCACCCATGCGTGAATGATGGACCCTATCCCCGGATAGTTACCTATTCTAGAGTAGGGAGATCCTAGCGCTATTACCATTCACCACTGTCCCTGTGCTCGCGACACAACAGAAACATGGCATATCGATAACAATGATTAAGAAAGCGTGGGAGAAAGATTGTTCTCGCGATAACTTATTCATGTGAGCAACGTCACAACCCCAGATAAAATGTCTGATTCTCCTTTTAAAAGCATTAAAAGTAAAAAAGACTATTAAAATGCAAGGTCTATACGTATAAAATGCTTTGCATACTTTCCATTCTTGAATCGATAGATGCCGTAACCATTACGTCTTCCGTGTTCATAGCTTCCTTCATACACGTCACCGTTAGGGAAATGTGATGTACCAAGGCCATGTCGCTCACCTAACTCGTTGCGCTCACCCTCATAAACACCTAATGGGTAAAAGAAAATTATTTAGTACTAGAGAGAAATTCATACAGAGATTCGATCCTCTTTCACTCGATTATGTGCACAGGTAAATTACAATTACAAAATTACAAAAGATGGGGTACGTAATCAACTTCTAATAAAGATACAACATAATTTGGACAACATCTAGGACCACTGTCTCTCAGTTTCATTGATTTCAGAATAACAACCATAATATATTAAGAACTTTGATTGAGCAAAAAGCAACCCCCATGTTACATAACCTTTGCAAGCTGTCCATACAACTGTTTGGCTCCTTCATTTTATCACTACTGTCTAAAAGAACATTGCACAACTAGGTCATTGAGACAGGGGTGTGCAAAAAAAGCAAGAATTTTGACCACTTACCAATATCTCCATCACGTCCATCGTCGAGATCGTAATCAGAAATTGATTCGTCAGCCATTTTAGTTTTTGTTTTATGGGTGGTTTACAGGAGAAGAGCTGTTGAAATTATCTGTTCAGGTGAGAATCTTGGAAAGATTAGGTTGTTGTTGTGCTTTTAATTTTTCTGACTTTGTTGCCATCCAAATAATATTTGACGTCAAAAATTCTTATTGTGTTGTAACGTCAATTTAGAGAAGCAACGTCGTAGCAAGATGGCTACATAATATGGATTAATCCAAGTCCAATGATCAAACTTGATCTGAGCAGTAGAGAATTGCTGACGAGAACTGGCCCAGAATTCTCTTTCATTCCAAATCATAGTTTTCATTTTTCACACAAATATTTTTTTCTAAAAAGAAAGATGAAGAAAAATAATGATAAAAAGGAGAAAACCAGAGAAAAAAGGTCCCAATAATTTTTGTACAAAGAAAGTGAGCAAGTGATAATCAATTGTAAATTAATGTAAATTTTTCACAAACATAAGCCACAAAATAATGCAAACGTTGGTTGAAAATAGATACAGTGGGAAATATAAGCAGTATATACATGAGGCCCCCCCAGCGGACCCTCAATTCACGCAAACCGCTGGGGGGGGGCCATACATAGTAGCGCAAAATTCTGCCCGAAAAAATTATAAAACGAATGAGAGATTTATGTATTTTGCAAATGTAGGAGGATAACACAACTGAAGAATTATCTATGAAAGATTTATGAATGTATGACAAAATATAGCATGTAGGTAATACTCGAACCAGGATAAATATTTCATCAAGTTGGATTGAAAGATGAATACTTTTACTCCTCGTTCATTCTCATTTTTTTAATTCGTAATGAACCTTTTCCTATCCATTTGGAAAACAAATGTTGTAAAATATTTAATTTTTCATCCTGATACAAAAATTTTACACATATTAAAAATTTCCAACCAAACTTCTTATCTTTTTGCAAAACTCAAATTTTGCTCGCTGTACGGAAAGACATTTTTTTGAAACATCGATCGTAACCATAAGATAATTTAATGGAATATCGAAAAATCAGGGAAAATTTGATCAAATCACACAATGGAACGTCAGGCCTTCGAGTTTGGTCTGTCCAGGTGAGTCAAAATATTTCTCAGTCGATTCTTAAAAATTCTTACATTTGAACAAAAGTGTTAGACGAATATAAGATTAAATCTAGCAAGTCTTTCAAAGAAACTGTAATAAAATGATCTACAGTTACCTTTCGACCTTCAAGAGACTAACACTTTTCGTCGAATTGTAGAGAGATTCATGGAAAGAATTTTAGACTACTTTCCAGTTGAGGGGACTAATTTTTCAGTTCGAATTACAGAAAGATTCGGATTAGAGAGAGTTAACTGTATACAAATCTACCTAATCAATGTACAAAATTAAGATTGAGAATAAAACACAAAGTACAAATCAAAGTATTTAAAAAGGTACAGAAAAAATTAGTGGTAAATATGAGAAATTAGATTGGTTAACAAAAATAAGCAACTTCATCTTTAATATCACAGGACAATGGTAAAGACTACTATCAGATGACGCCACAGAATATCGGGAAAATCGGATCCCTCTTTCGGGGAGACTGTTACATTTTGGTCAAGGTAAATTTGCAGAATTTGTGTCCAACCATCATTGTAGTTGGTCTTTTACCAGTTTCCGAAAAAGCTTCATCTTATTTATATGAAAGCAATTTAATAAAAGTATATCAGTTTTGGATATTACCCATGAACAAAGTAACAGTCCCAAACTCATTACTTACTTCCAATATTGGAAGACAATAAGTAGATAACAAGTATACGAATATCTTAGCCAAAATTTATAGACTTTGATTGATTTTTGTCTTCCAGACGTTGAAGCCAGGGAACCGTTTGAAAAGTCATGTTCATTTTTGGATCGGAAGTCAAGCTGAAAAGGTAAGCACTTTTCTCTCTTACCTATAACAATCCAAAAATTTGAGCATTGATTGGTTTATTCAGTTCAACTACATCATAATTTTAAAAGATTTAACCAATCAGATCGATTCGATTGTTGAGGAAACTTTTGGATTGTTATGGGTAAGTACGGTTCCTCTCTTACAACCGAAATATCTAGAAACTGATAAATAAACATCCATGAGAAGAAAAGCAACATAACAATGGGTAGAGTTGTTTTGGCGAACGCGACGGCCTATTGAATAACTAATTACTCCAAAGCAGTTACCTAGAGACAAGATAATTTATCATATTTTTATTGGATGAGGGAAAGTAATGTATCATGGAGTAATTAGTTATTCAAAAGACTGTCGCGTTTGCCAAAACATCTACTGCCCAGCTGGCACACAACGTTGTTTGAACGTTAATATAACGTTATATGGACGTAGTGAACGTTAGATAGACGTTGAAACAACGTTGTGTGCCTGCTGGGTTAGTTGAAGTTTGGTGAGTGTTGAATCTCAACTAGTCATGTTTAGGATATTCCTTTTGCTTGAATCAGGGATATGTTATAGCGGAGCTGGATAACGCACATTTAAAAAAGCCTTGTTCTATCTCTGTCCCTGACATTAAAATTTGATATGAAATTTAACTTTTTTAATTACAAACTCGTGAAATTTGGATTTCCTCTTAGCCAATGATTCTGCTGCTGCATTTATCGTTCACGATTAAAAACTTTTAATTATCAAGAGGGTCTGTAAAACATTGGTGAATGACAATTTAAAAAAATGAAAAACATTGTTTTCATTAGTAAAGTTATAAGAAGTTTCTTCTCTAAGATTATAAATAGTACTTTTTCATTTGAAATACCGCGCTACACCGCGGGGTGCCTCACTTTCTAACTGATATTTTCAGATAGCAAGTCGGTATGTCTGATTATGGAAAAAATTTCAAGTCAATTGAAACAATATTTGTCAAAATATTTACATCCGAAATTTTTAAAGAGAAATCATGAAAGCTTCTCAAATTCATAACACACGCTGATAAAAATAGATTTCATTTACAAGGAAGCTTTTGGGGTATCTTCTACAAATATTATTTTGATGAAAAGCGGGAACATCATAGCAAAATATGTGCAAACGTACTGCATGAATACTTTGTCTGCTTCATTTTTCTTATAAAAACAGAACGCTCAAGGGGACAGAGATGGATTTCTATTATGAACAGTTTACAATAGAAAAGACAAAGAAGCAGTCCGCTAAGGAATTCTCGTCCTTCATCCAGCTCCGCTATAACATATCCCTGCTTGAATAAGGGGACTGCAAGTTTGTGTGGTACATCACAATTTAATCATTTTGAAATATTGTGAGCGTTCACGAATATCAGTCAAATCAATATCGACCAAGTGTTCTTTCAATAACTTCAATTCGAAAACCAGTAAACCAATCAAACGTTTGTACCCTGTTTGATGTCTTCGTAATTTGTCCACGAAAGCTTGATAACAAAGACCTTTGATCTTCTGTAAAGATATAGAATGACCAGCTTTTGAACCAGGATGTTTGGAACGGTGTTTCTGATAATTTTGTTGTAGGCGTTTGTGAAATTTGAGTGGTAGCTTCTTGATCGTTCGAAAACAAAACATAATGTTCAGGCCTTGATCTAAAAATTGAAAAAGATCATAGTCCGTATAAAAAACCCCGGTCTGGAAGCCTTTTGTTTCTTTCCATTGTTTCTTACTTGAAATTGCGTTGAGAAATTAGTTTGTTTTTGCAAACCTTTTGATCATCTGATTAAATCCTAAACCAATCCCAAGAGGAGTACTTTGTAAGGTGCTCAAAAACTGAGCAAATCGACTTTTATCTTTTGATATTAACAAAGGAAAAAGCTAACAAAAAGTTAACACAATAAACTTCGAGAACAGGGTTTTTTATACGGACTATGATTTTCATAACTGGTGCAAAGGCGAATATTCACCGAGAGTGAAAAAAAATCTTTATCATAAAATGTCTTCAAATGAAAAGTGAATCCCAATGGACTATGTTTATTAGTGAAGAAACGAAGTAGGTAGGGCTGGTAGTATTATCCAAATTGAAGTGTGTATACTTCTCATGATTTAATAAGTCTTTACCTTGTCGGAGTGCTTGGGCGAGGGCTAAGAACTTCAGAGCTAAAGGACAAGAAAACAACAATTTCGTCAAAAGTAACAAAGAAATTAAAAAATCAAATGATTTGGATAAACGTTTGCTAATAATACTTTTGAATCAAATTTATAGTGATATCAAGGAAGGCATTCATCAGTTTATTAATCAATCTATTTCTTCTTCCTCGTGACACGTTCTCAGAACCATGTACACTTTCTTTGAAATATTCGGCGGTGAAACTTAGGACAGAAAAGAATACCGGGTGACCCACGAAAAAGTTCAGACGTTTCTCGACGTCTTGAGCGACAAGTCCCAAAGTGGGGGGAGTGTAGAGATTTTGAAAGTGTATCCTAACTTAAAATGGAGCTATCCGTTTAAATTGACCCAATTTGTTCTCTACTTGAGCTTTTAAAGTCAAATTACTTTCGGAAGTGTAAAAAACACGTAAAAAGGGGTATCTAAATTGGTATTTTAGCGTTTTGATATACGTTTCGAAAAAATCTGAAAAATCTACAAAAGCGTCAATTTTATAAACCTAGTTGTTTTTTAACAAAAATTACTTTTAAAGGGTTTTTATTAATATAAGTATAAACTCGTTAAATAAGTCAATTTGTAAGTGATTTCTAATGATTGCATAATTTAAACTCTTTTTTAGGTTTTTACACTTTCCGAAATGTGATTTTGACTTTTAAAGTTCATAATAGAGAAACAGTTGTCCAATTTAAAGTGAGGCTCAAATTTAAGTCGATATCTACTTTCTAAATATCAAAAATTACAGCACTTTGGGACATTTGTTCGCCCAATGTGGAAACGTCTGAACTTTTTCGTGGGTCACCCGGTATATGAATCAAGACTGACTAACCGGCATAGCGAAAGACTTGGTATATATTCTTATGAGCGTTGGAAATGGAATTGAAATTCTCATCAACAATGAGTGGAGAGGCTTTAACCGTCACTGCCAGCACAAGTTGTTTGGCCATTGATAAACCACGATGTGACCCGTATTGAAACGTCATGCCATCCTTGATGCTTTCACCTGTGAAAAACAGCAACAGAATTATGATACATTATATTATTAGTATTCAGTTATAAGCAAGATTGAGTTACAGGATAGACAAGTTCTCTCTTCTTTTTAAACACAAAAGACTATTAAAGATACGCTGCGATGACCTCACGAAATCATCTCTATTTCTAGTTTTCTCCATTTTGTACTCCACTTGCAATCTATCAACTGTTGTGAAAGTGACGTTATTTCAGAGAGCACCAATGGACTCATACCCTAAGTAGCCCATCCTAGAGAGCCTTTCATTTTCCCACTCCTTACCTATATACTGCATGTAATTGTAACAGCATTCCATGGTCTGCAAATTAAACAAATAACCACACCACGTAAACCAATCACCTTGACAACGCTCAGACGAAGATGGCTGACCAGAAATCTTGAAATTGACTGACAGTTTATCTAGGTTAAGGTTTGCGCCATAATTTGGCATATTCCGATTCATATCGTTTAAGAATTTACGAGCCAGTTGAAGACTGGTGGTGACAAAGAAATAGTCATCCACCCAACGAATGAAGAAGGATTCCAGTGTTTGGTATGTAGAGACAAGATATTTAGTCTCAATGTCTCCATAATGAATGTTGTTTAGCGTGGTGGCGAGGATGGAACCTTGAGCAATTCCTGAAGAAGAAACAAACGTGCATTTAACTGAGTATAACAATTTGGGTTTTCTAGTGAAATCATAAAAAAATACTTCTTGGCACTTTCAATTTACAAAATATTAGTAGCATCTTTCTCGACTTGCGGAGGAAGATATAATAATCTTTATTGGATCCTTTCAATGAGGTGGAATGTAGCCTGTACCACACTATTTATCACCTGCAGGATCTGAAGCAGGGTCGTCCTTCTTCGGTTAATACATACAGGCTTTCCAAGAAAGCTAAAACATATGGGTGAATCAAAATCCATATCACGAGTTTAAGAAGATGAGTGTACGTACCTGTGTTTTGCAGTAGATAGCGATCTGATGCGTTTCCTATGGAACATTTGATGTGTTTGGTTACTAAGGACAACATACTATCACGTGTTTCACAACGATAGAAAACTTTATCCACAAAGACCACATTTTGACCAACCAAACGTCCGCATTTGATTTGCTCCCGGATGAACGAGACAAAATTTGTACAATCGAAACCATCCGTTGCTAAGGATACAAACTTTTTAGTAACGCAACCGTTTTGGCTGTTCTTGATTTTGACAAATTTTTTGATGACGTAAGAATCTTCTTTCAAGATTTCAGAGATGAGTTTTAGAATACGGTCTTGAGGTAATGTGTCAAAACAACGTTTGATGTCCAGGGAGATGGCATATAGTTTAGGGATGCATTTGTATTGTGATTTACAATTGTTGACGAATTCAAGCCATTTTTCGAAGATTTGATCAGGGCGTGTCACGCCAACCCCTAGGAGACTAGACTTGAAGAACGATTCGTAGCATAACGATAAATGCAACGGGCGTAGTTCGTTGTTGATGGTTGAAGGTTTCTTTCTCTTTAGGGTGGCAGGTGGGGCGATTGCATTGACGTTAGAAGGCGTAACGACATGGCCTTTGGTCAAATTTGCGATCGCACGAACCTGTAATTAGAAAAATGGATTGTAAAACGTCGCAACAAATTGAAAATAACGCAAACTCGTATTCTTTAGTTATAGCAAATATTGATTTGTTGAGCAATTGAAAGTTGATTAATAGGACCTCAAGCTTTCAGGAAGGTTTGGAACTAAATTTTTATCTGAATTCTAATCATAAATTTGCCAAAGTTCGAAAATCGACCCTGTGAGAGACTGAATTTCTGAACAAAATTTTTAAGACCTTTTGAGAGCCCATTTTCTCAATTTTCAGCCAAAATTTTGAAACTTTGGTTCGAAATTTAAGTTTCACCTCAATAAATTTTATTCTGTTTTACAACGTTTTTCCATTTATCGTCAACATGAAAAATATGAGCAATCCGATTGGCTAAAAACGCGTACATAAATTCTGTCAGCCAATTCGATTGACTTCCAAATTTGCCATACTCACCAACTTTGCCAAATCTACAACCAATTTGCCAAATCCCACTTTCAACTGTCAAAAGATCACAGCTTCATGGCAAATCTGTACATCGCTACGCCGCCATTATGATTTCCGTTTGTAGAGCGAACGATTTTTTAACCAATCAAATTGCCGATCGGCATTGTTTTGCTTTAGCATTGGAAGGTCTTCTATTTTTCAAATCTTTGGTAAAAGTGGCAAAATTGGAGCGAAAAGAACACAGGTCTCGTGGGAACAGTGTTTTGTATGGAGACGTATGGAGGTAAGTTCCAAAAATGCCAAGAATACCAGATTCACCACATCTTTTTTATTTGGCACTTATGGCACTCAAATTTTGCCACATTTGCCAAATTTTTGTCAATCGAATGCAAAATAATTGGCAATCAGGGCAAAAATGGCATATTTTGAAGTCAATCGAATTGGCTGTGCATTTCATATTGTACCGTACAAATACAAGACCACGTGTAAAAAAGGGGTCTGGTAAGCGAGAGATCATATTTTGTACTTATATCTTAGCTGTACTTTTATCTTATGCCGAAATTCATGTTTTCTTTTTTCCTCTCAATACTCAACTTGGATATATTTTTCTGGTTCAGAGTTTTCTTTATTTTCCTCGCCTAAATATGATGAAAAATATATATCCCATATTGTACTCTGTACCGTGTGATAACTATTACATAATGATAGATTTACTCTAAGTTACGCAACTTTGGTAACTTCTATTTAGAGAAGACTTTTTATGGTTAGAAGGCTTTAAAGAGTCTTCTAAAAAACCATTTCTAACTATCAATCAAATTAATTTGCGGGTTTTAAGTAGACTGGAGTCGTTTATGATTTATGATTCCCTGAGTACGAAGAATTAAATGATAATAGCCGCATTCATACAATTTTCACAATAGCAACATTATTTATGATGAATAACAATATGTAATAGTTTTCCTTATTATGCTATAGTATCTCTTAAATCTTGATGTCTAGTTTTAATCCTATCAATACAAGGCTTTAAGGGCGGTTAAGAATTAGCATTAGGGGGGGGGTTCATGTACCACTTTTTGAATTTAAATATAGTTTTGTTCTTTTTGAATGATACGTGGCAAGCGAGATCTTTGGCAAAAAAAGAAAAATCAGTAAAAACTTATCATACATTATCATGCTTCTGGGGGCGAAAATGGAAAATGTTCGTTGTTTTTCCAAAAGGCATTGCATATTGTAAATTAGCAAAGCCTTTTATTAAACAAATTCACTGAGTTAATGGGCTTATTATTTCCGAAATAATTCAACAGATTGCGGTTATTACACTACCCTTATTGGGGAAAACTTTGTCGGGGAAAAGTGACAAAATTTTGGACAAGTGACGAATATTTTCCCCGACAAAAATTTTCCCCGACCTTAATGCGTTTACCAATTACCAGCAAGTGACGAATTTTTCCCCGACGAAAATTTTCCCCGACGAAGTTTTCCCCGATAAGGTATATACCGAACGGTGTACTGAAAAATACGTCAATCTTTATGATACCTTATTGTCAGATATAAATAGTCATAATCCAGTTGGGAAAGTTTAATTGATTAAAGCCCAGTAAAGCCAAATAAAAGTTGAAAATTCAAGTCCAAAGCTTACCGTTTCAGGAGCTTTCTTCATTAGTTTCCCAGTCGAACAAAAAGAGCCCCTCCCTGGTATGAATACGGTTAAGGAGAAAAAAGCTAAAGAAATGTATTTTTCCTTTTCTTTATGAAAGGTGAAAACTGGTTTTTACAAAACACCGCTGTTAGGAAAGACCATCATAGACAATGTACTCAAAAGATAAAATGGAATTAAAAAAATGAAAACTTGTTGTTTTAACAAAACAAAAATTTCAGTCTCAAACTTCACTCAATCTTCAAAAGAAGAAAAAGGACACTCGAGATATCCGATGGTATAGTTTCGAACTAAAATTTTTCGAAAATTTAGAAATATCCAAATCCCGACAAAAATGAATGAAACATTTGAAGGGAGCAGTGCAAGTGGAGAAGAAATGGACGGAACAGAATCCATGAAGTACTACGACACCATTCATGAAACGTTGAAATACATATCGACATTGATGTACGCGATTGGTATCTTTGGAAATCTCTTGATCATATGTTATTTCATCGCAAATAGTAAAAAAAAACTGAGGAAAATGAGCACCTATCATTTTCTGCTGCTCTTTTTAGCAATTATTGATCTATTGGCTTATGTGTTAGCTGATACAGCTGAGCTACTGGTGCAGTGGGACGTTGTTGCTATAAGCGAAATGACAGTTGATTTGATAGCGGCTTCAGTTGAACCATTACGTTTCCAATCAATGTTTGGCTTATTTTTCGTTTCATTAATCCGTTACCAAAGCATTGTACACCCTTTTAAAATGAGATGGAACAAGCGTCGTTATTCTTATATGCTACTGGGAACATTTTTTCTAAGCTTGCTGGTTTGGACTCCATTTCTTATCTCTACAGTATTTACAATGCGATGGAATGATTACTTAACCGGAGCAGATATAATCATTTCATTTCTAGTTTTGGTTTATCAAATTGCATTGTATTTCAAAATGTCGAATGTCTTGGAGGAAAGCCAAGAGCTTCGATCGAGGGAAAGAAACAAAAAAGCTCTCAGAACATTGAGAGCTCTCCTGTGGTTGTTTGCAATATCAATGGTGTTGGGCAAAACCATAGTTTCAATATTTGATAAGCTATTAGAGGGAGAAGTGAGCGAGGCTAGACAAGTAGTTTCAGATACAGTGCAGGAGGTTTCAATGAAACTACTCTATCTCAATAATACAGGCAATTTCTTCATTTACCTCAAAATGATGCCCGATTTTCGCCGATTCATCTGGAGCTTGTTTTACTGTGGTTGTCGCCGAAAAACACACCATTCTTAATAAGAACTTCCGATATCTTATTCGAGGCTATTCGAGAAAAATCTAACCTTTTCGCGATGGAGATATACTTTCCCGATTAAGGGAAATTAAGCAGATCCATTAGAAGAAAGAAAATAATAAAAAACCTCTTGTCCTACAAAATGGTCTAGAGATAAGAATCCAACCATTTCGAACAATTTACGGTATCGTCAGCAAAAGTTACAGATATTACTGGAGTCACAAACTCGGAAACAAATATGGTGGATTATTTTTAAGTAAATTATTAACATTATAAGATTGGTTATGTATGGTAAATAAATCTTAAAACTTAGCTTTGGTATTGTAATTTATGAGACCTTTTGCAAAATTACTTTATTGGAAGGAAAAAGCACTCTCAACTTGGTCTAGCCTAGTGCAAGACAACTAATTATTATTAATTTTTACACACAAATAATCAGCCTTTTTTAACGACTTTTCTAGAAAAATAATCGGTTTTCAAAAAAAGCAAAATTTGAGGGTGAAGCTCTATAAATAAAATGTACCCCTTAACTACCTTTCCCGAGGGGGGCCACTTGATTTCGAAACGAAAGTATGTGCCGCGTAAAATCTGCTTTTCAAAATCGTACCCTTACAGTGTAGTTCAATATGGCTGAAAAGGTACCCTTTCAGTGCATTTTCTCTTGATTTACCCAACCCTTATAGTGCACTATATTTTCAGCTGTAAATCTGCGTGAAAAAAGAAGCTTGGGAAATTTCTGTTTCAAAGAAAAACTGAGAAAAATATTCTTGTCAGCTGTAATTATTAGACAATAAAAACTTTTTCAAACAAACGAGAAGTAAAAACCTTTCTTTTTATCAATTATTTTGAATTTGTTTTAAAGTTCGACCCTTGAAGAGCAATCTCACAGAAACACACCCTTACAGTGCATTTTGGGATACTGAAAAAGCCCACCCTTAAGCGCGGCACATGACGTTGACCAGATCATACGAGTGCCCTCCTTCCGGGCTACCTTTAGATTCTCTATTTAATTGCTTTTATGTTTGAACTTCCCTGTGATGTTGTTATTTTTCAATTTAGGTTCAATTTCACTTTAAGGATTAGGATTTTTTTAATGTTTCTTTATAATTTATAACTATCGGTCCACAGTTCATTTAGTCAAGTTTTCAATGTCTCACTAGGAGTCGTTGGTTTTGTAAAATATATGTTATAAAGGTAACTCACTGTGTCTTGAATTTAAACTTTGCTATTCGCCTCTTTTTTCTTTCTGAACATCTTTTCTTTTCTACTGTCTGAACATGAAATCTAATTAAATTCAGATGGATGTTTGGACCTTTTTTTTACACCTCTTGGGACCACTTTTTTCAATTAGAACCGCTCTCAGGTTTAATCAACAATTTCTTATGTTTTTAGACTCAAACCGACCCTGCTTCAAATCTAATACCTTTGCTTTGAAGTCCTCTCTTTCAAAAGCCGTCTCTCTCTAAACACTACTGTTTTATTTTGCTCAATTTTGAACTGACGAATTTCGAACAACAAATCGATCTCCTTTCCTTCGTATTCTCTATCTAAAATTGCTCCACACCTGATAGGTCAATTCAATTTGAGATCGATGCGTGAAACACACAAAATTAACTTGTCTGAAAACAAAACCTTTAATGAAAATTGATAACTAAAAGGGGCTTACCTTTTTTTGCGAAGGGATGAAGCGTATATCATGTACACCTATACATCGTTTCGAAGCCAACATTTCATTGACCGTGTTCCGAGAAACCGTTCTGAATAACGTCCCCAGTAACGGTTTCATACCAATACGACGTAACACGCTCCAAACAGGTTTCCGATAATAGAAGACTTTATTCCGATGTGTCCCGGTTTCTGTGATGTAAAAACAAGCTTTGAGTAAAGGAACAAGGAGCTCGCTGAAGATCCATTGGATGAACATTTGAACCAATCTCTCCTTCTTCAGCGAGTATTGAGCAGTCTTCGGATGGCTTTGAAGACTTTGTTCGAAGCATGTGAAATGTGACGTCTTGATGCCTTTCATAACGCTTCGTAGAGTCAATCGTTCGTATCTTCTACGCGTCAAGAAAAGTAGAACAGCTTTCAGCAAGGTTTTCTTGTTCCGTTCTGAACCCCATAATAAAGGAGGGATGACATTCGATAAGACTTTCCTTGTCCATAAGTAAACCTAAAAGAAAACCAGGTGGCCTAAAAAACGTTTGATGAACCGCTGCGACCGAATGAGTTTTGGTAGATCTCTAAGCTACATTCATTAGAAATTGGATAGTCTTAAAATTGGCGTGTAACTTTTAAAAGTGTAACAAGCTAGATGCTGAATGGACCTACCTGATGATGAAAGTTAGATAGCAATGCGAGGAGAAAAATGAAAAAAATCAGTAAAATATAGCGTTTAGCGAAAATGCTTAACGCAATAAATTCATCATTGATTGTAGATGGGGGGAGAGGGAAGGGTTGTAGGGAAAAAATAAATAGAAAGTTCTGGTCGCAAAAATCAGTTTTATTGACAATTGAATCATGCTTGATGGTGAGCATTGTTATCAATAATGTTTTTATGTGAAAAACATAGAAATAATAAGGAACAAGCTAGATGCTGAATGGACCTACCTGATGATGAAAGTTAGATAGCAATGCGAGGAGAATAATGAAAAAAATCAGTTGGAAAATATAGCGTTTAGCGAAAATGCATAACACAATAAATTCATCATTGATCGTTGATGGGGGGGGGGGGGGGAGTAGAATAGCAAGCGTCTGTCTTTCCTTGGACACAGGAACGCGGGAATAGTGCTTATAATAAAGAGTTCTTATAAAAAATAGAAATTGCCGCGGGAAAGTGGTTTGGAAAGATTCAGTGAACATATAGAAAAATAGATCCTATTGCAAGTTTAATCTGCAGCAAAATACAACGACGTGGTTTACTAGTCTAGGGGGAGAGGGAAGGGTTGTAGGGAAAAAATAAAAAGAAAGTTCTGGTCGCAAACATCAGTTTTATTGACAATTGAATCATGCTTGATGGTGAGCATTGTTATCAATAATGTTGTTGTGTGAAAAAACAAAGAAATAAGGAAAAAGTCAATTGAAAATCTGCAAAAACGGCGATTACCCGCATATTTCCGGCATTTTCAGCCGGAAAAGAATTTTTCTCAAAAAAACAAACTCGGTCATGTTTTAAGTATTGCGAATACGCATCTTTCTGCAATAAATCAGAAAAAGCTAAGGATGAAAATTCGAGAAAATGTCAAAAAAACCGGTTTTTCCGGCATATTTCCGGCATTTTTGGCCGGAAAAAAATGTTTTTCGAAAATCGGGCTCCGTCACATTTTAGGTATTGTCATCTTGCATCAGTGTCCAAAATTTAATAAAAAGATATAAAGTACAGCTCGAGAAATTCAAGAAATACTGTCTCTCCGGCGAAAATAGGTTGTTCCGGCGGTTTTTGAATAGTTCCAGCTTCAAAAATCAATTTTTTTGAAAATTGAAACATGCTTGATGGTGGGCATTGCTATTAATAATGTTTTTGAATGAAAAAACAACCAAATATAAGAAAAAAATCCAATGAAAATCCAGAAAAACGGCGATTTCCGGCATATTTCCGGCATTTTCGGCCGGAAAAAAATCTTTTTCGAAAATCGGGCTCCGTCATATTTTAAGCATTGCCATTTTGCATCATTGTGCAAAAAATCAGAAAAAAATAATGAGTCAGCATTGAGAAAAGCTATATTTTCTCATTTGGTTAAAGGGAATTTCCCCAAAATACGAAAATCCGTTTTTTAAGGCGAATAAGAATTTTCCGGGAAAAACCACTTCAGCCAGTCTTTAGAGAATCTTTCCCTCCATCTTTGTACAAAAAATCAGAAAAAAGTAATGACAGGATTTTGCACAAAGTCCAAAAAACCCTATTTTTAGGTAGTTTTTGGGCCAAATTTGCCCAAATATATATTTTTTCGAAAATCAGGTTCCGTTACATTTTAGGCATTGCCATTTTGTATCATTGTGCAAAAAATCACAAAAAAATAATGAGTCAACATTGAGAAAAGCTATATTTTCTTATTTGGTTAAAGGGAATTTCCCCAAAAATACGAAAATCCGTTTTTTAAGGCGAATAAGAATTTTCCGGGAAAAAAACCATTCAGCCATTCTTTAGAGAATCTTGCCCTCCATCTTTGTACAAAAAATCAGAAAAAAGTAATGACAGGATTTTGCACAAAGTCCAAAAAACCCTATTTTTAGGTATTTTTTGGCCCAAATTTGCCCAAATAAATTTTTTCTCA
This sequence comes from Clytia hemisphaerica, assembly GCF_902728285.1. Lineage (NCBI taxonomy): Eukaryota > Metazoa > Cnidaria > Hydrozoa > Leptothecata > Clytiidae > Clytia > Clytia hemisphaerica. The sequence goes on from NW_027103911.1 coordinate 93,758, forward strand.
AAAATCGGGCTCCGTCACGTTCTGGGCATTGCCATTTTGCATCATTGTGCAAAAAATCAGAAAAAACTAATGAGCCAATCCTGAGAAAAGCTGGTAACAGACGGACAAACGAACGAACGAACGAACGAACGAACGGACATGGGTTAATTTATAGGACCTCCACCGGGGTACCCGGAGGTAGGTCCAAAAAGCATGGTCTACCATACAAGCTCAGTAAAGTTTTGATTACGTTGAAAAATAAAACTTGATAATGGTACGATTTCAACAATTTGCAATCATACCAATTAAGAAAACGCTAGATGACCGCGAGTGAAGAACAAACAATGTGTTAATTGTTCTACTTTTTCAAACGTATAAAATCCACGAACCTGTCTAACTGGAGTAAAAGCGCGTGCTGTTTGTTGGTAATCAACTTTTCGGCGAGATCTTTTAGCTCGTAAATGTTGTCCAATTATCCATTTCGGTAACGGGCAATAAAAGTTCAATAAACGACGTAGTTTCAACTTTTTGAAATTAGTGAGGAGTGTTTTGAAGAGGTTTTTGGTGTGAAAGAGATGTTTAGGTAGGCGTTCGATTTTCAACGGTTTGTTGGCAAATTTGAAGATCGAATTCAATAAATTGTAAATGCCTTTGTTTGTTGGTTCGCTTTTGTTTAGGATGTGAGAAGAACTGAATTTTTGAAGCAACGATTTGGAATAGAACATTTTTGAACGTTTCAAGAAAGTCGATTCTGGGTCTTGAGGGCCGGTCTTATTGGTCGTGTTTTTGATACTGGTAGTAGCTGTTTTCGGTGTTTTTGGCGTTTTCCGGTGATTGGGTGGGTTTTTATTTTGGATGGTTGCTTTATGAAAGTTTTCGTTCAATTTTCGTTTCTTTGACGCTTGTTGTATCGACGGCTCCGAATTTTGTCGTCGACGCTTGTTTGTGACTTTCTTTCTTTCCTGAAAACAGTTTATTTATAGTTGGAATGAAATTCATCAAGTACTTATGGTAAAAAAACAAAAGCCTAATGTCTACTATATGTGAAACTTTCCATGATTTTTTCACCTTTCTACCAAATTTTGTCTTTATTTTTTATATTTCTGATAATGTTGCAAACACTTTTGATGAACCTGGACAAAAGGCTTACCACTGGTCAGGAAACCGTAGGGGGGCCATCCATATAGTACGTACGCAGTGAAGGGGGGAGAGGGGGGTTTAGTAAAAGCGTACATCTATTGTTTAAATGACATCATTTCTATTGTTCTCTGAGTACAAGGGGGGAGGGGGTATAGGGGGGGGGTATCAAATTTTTGGAAAATCTTTGCGTATGTACTATATGGACGGCCCTTAGTGAAAAATCTCAACCGGACGAATTTTCATCTACAGGCATTAAAGCTGTAAAACTGTTCTCACAAGGACTCTTATGATAATATAATTTCGAAGGTCTTTTAGAATTCAAAATGAGAATTACAACGTTTGAAAAGTTTTTACAAATCAAAATAAATCCTTTACCTTTTCACCGACTGGCCCACATAAATCTGGTGTTGTACACTTTGATTCATTTTCATCTTGTAATGGCAAACCACACAACTGAACAAAACAATCATTCTCTATGGCAACAAACATGGAAACATTCTGTAAAATATGCACCATAAACTCGTCACCCAAAAGTGCATGTACATCTTTCCAGATTCGTGTTTTCAAATACATTACGGTTGTATTAGGTGCTTTGATTTGGACACGGTTTGAGCCCGTTATACACGCTCTTTTATACCCTTCACGTATAAGAGAAAATCCAAGGCATAATACATTATTTTGTTTTAAATCCAATAGGCGTTCAATACTTCGATCCAAAATATCTCCGAAAGTAAATAAACATTTTCCAGCGTTCGCGAATGTAGGTAGTATCTCTGTCTGATGGTTGGTTGCTATGACAATCGTGTCCATAAATTTCAACAAAGATTGCGGTGGTTGAAGCGATAATTTCTGTGCAAATTGAGATAAAGTAAAAAGTTTGCAAAAATAAGAAGACAAAGCTGTAGAATTCAAATTCATTTTCCGTAAAGTTTATATCGAGTTTTATATCACACATATACAAGTCCACGCATAAGGGTCTATTTACACTTGATCAAAGAAAACTATTTAGATACGAGTTTTCATTTTTTGAGCGGCAGACTGTAAACATTGGCGAAATTGTTGGAATTCTTTCTCACACGATTTGTGTGTGACGTCTTCGTGTTTTCGTGTGATACACTGGCCATACACCAAGGCCTCTTTGGAACAAGTTGCAGCAAGTTTTGGGAATGTTTTCAAACGTTCCCGAGCACTTGTTAATGAAGCTTTTGTCATTGTTTCCTTCTTCTGTGTACTTTTTTATATTTGTTTTTATTGTGTTTAGTATCACTGAAAATAAACAAATAAACAAATATGAGATAAATATGCAAGTAAAACAGGCAGAAGTGATATAATTCATGACTCTCGAAGTAGCCTCAAAGTTATATGGACAATCTTTTAAAAATTCTTCAAGAATTGTTGAAAAATATCGAATAATTTGTGTATCTCTATATTTCATAGGTAGAGGCAGACGACTTGCTTCAAGGTTGCTATGGAATCGCAAATGAGATGGGTGGCACTATCTTTTATCGAGAGGTATAAGCATCAAAATTTTAGTATCGGAATGAAATATCGTAATCATTGAGAATTAAAACTGTTTTGACCTAAAGAACAGCTTCCGGTTATTGGTTGAATACATGCAGTATTGTGAAAATTTCGGTCCTACATATTGGATGCACTCTATCATGCAGACGATTACTAATCACGAAGAGTCCTGATTCCCCACATTCTATGATAACACCAATCATTGTTTAATTTTTAGTTCGAAGGTAAAGAATCAAGAGAGTTCCTGGATCTTTTTCAATGCGGTGTCAGGTGAGAAGCTCAAGTTTAAGTTGATTAAAGAATCTTCAAATGGTATTCATGACGTAATCTTTTATACGGAAACACCTGAAAAACACCGGGCCTTTGCCACCAGTTTGAATTTAAACAATGAAACTGGTGGTAAACGCCTGCTGTTTTTCATATGTTTCTGTATAAGAGATTAAGTCATGAATGTTAAGAATTCCGAAAAAGAAACGGAAGGATCGCGATATCACAAATCTCTTATAAACAAAGATTCTTAACCTTCTTCGCAAAACAAAGATTCTTAACCTTCTTCGCAGTCGCCTTTTTCTACATTGTTGTGTAACCATAAGTTCCTGTAGCATATCCTACCCTTCCATAGATATTTTGATGGAACAGCAAAGACGTATCGACTGGCTGAGAAAGGCAACTACATCAAAAGGCTGTTTCAAGTCAAAGGACAACGCAACGTTCACGTTTTTGAGGTTTGTAACATTCAATAACCTTATTGAGAATGTAAATAAGTCGTGACAATCGTGATCTTCATTCAGCTACTACATACCTTAATTGGATTAATTTTGGCGTGGATTTTATCTGGCGATTGGCAAAAATGAAATTTTTGACGGTGATTTAATTTGGCCAATGGGAATGTTTTAGTCTCTGGTAAACTAAAAAAATACGTGGTATTTTACTAAGAAATACATATTCCCATAGAATTTCTATCTTAAAAAAAATTTCGTTAAATTTGGCGGGGATTTAATTTTGCGATTTTTGAATAAATCCACCAAATTCGCCAAATTTAATCCCCGACAAAATTTATCCACTTAAGGTACTTCAAGTATTGAGAAAGACATTTAATCGAGTCTCTTAAAGGTTGGGTATAGTGGGTGCCTCATAATGTCAATGCATTATGTATTTAGGTTCCACTGAGTTACAAATCATTGAACAAGGGAGACTCGTTCGTATTGGAAGATCAATGGACTGTTTACTGTTGGAATGGAAAACATTGTAATAAAGCTGAACGAATCAAGGTTACCTTTTCAGAAAATGTTATATGAGAGATTGGGTTCTAGTTTACTAGAGTTGAATGGCGTCAAATGTCTTAAGGCATTAAGCCATTGCATTGATGTGCTTTACATATTTTGAGGTCATTCAACCCTAAGAAACTCAAACCACCAAATTCAATATGAAGTTTTAATCGAGAACAAATTCCCAATGTTGGATGTCTAAGCGTTAAATTTTAATTGAAGCCAGAACCTTTAATCATAATTTAACGCTAAGTCACCAACCATGAGGTATACACCTTCCCAAAGTTTAGTGCAATAAACGTGTTGCTGCAATTTTCTAGCATCTACCAAGGTTTAATAATTTCTCTCGCTAAACCCCCTGCTTTTTACCATTTTCTTAAAATTTCAATAATCGTTTTTTCAGGCCATTGAAGTTGCGAGAGGCATTCGAGACGAATTATGTAGTGGAAAAGCTGAGATTGTGATAGCAGGTAAAAAATAACCTTGAAAAATCATCTCTATCTATGATTGTACTGTAAATTGATGTTTAAATTCTTTGTATGGTGACTAAATATCAATATTGTCAAAAATCTAATTATAAAAAACCTGTACCACGTATCAAAAAACAATTGTATACTTTACACAAATTTTCTCATGTTTCTCGTTTGTCTTGCTTTCCCAAAACCAGATGAAGGTAGCGAACTGATGAACGAACGACGATTCTTTCAAGCTTTGGGTGATCGAGGCCCGATCCAGTCTTCTGAAAAAGGAGGAGACGATGAAAAGTTTGAAGAAGCGAGACAACAAAATATCAACATACAAAAAGTCGTTCGGCAACTACATCGGTACGTTAAGGTTGGAGCTGTCATATTATCCAGCCCATATGTATAAATTTAAAGAAATATCTCAAAAATATTATGAAATATCAAAAAATCATCTAAAGAAAAAAGTTTACGACGCAATTGGGCTAAATACATTAATGATTGGAGCAAATTTCGATAGTTCTGATGTTTCGTAATGGAATGTTCAAACCTACATAAACGCCCTACAAATCATAAAACATGAAGAAACTAGATTACGGTTTAACATGAAGAATTGCCTTATGAGTTTAAAGCGCCAAAGGGGCTAGAGATAAAACTCTTGGATGGGAAATGAATTAACATTTTCATCCGGAAATCTTGTTTCGGAAAGATTGAAGAATCCAAACGTTCTTCGGATTTTAAATTCAATGGCTCTTACCAGACCACGGTACTTTAAAAATTGTAAAGAGCCACCAGATAATCAAAAAAGGCTGCGGATATTCATGACGCACGTTCGGAACGTAAATCCTCAAAAATTAATAAATTTACATTTTAGATTTTCAGAGAATGGAGAATTGGAAGAGGAAGATACAACTTTTGTGAAGCTCAATAGAAGTCATCTTGATTCAAACGTAATTATATTTATTGTTTGGTCCAATCAACTTCTCATGACATTTGGAGACATTTACAAATAACACTTTTTTTTAGACAGACAATGTAGTTACGAATCTTTTCGCTGGTCAGAATTTTCAATTCAAGCTGATATTTCACCATAACTCGTTTTACCGGACAACTGCGCACACTAGATCCATTTCTAGACACAACATTGTAATGTATTTAGGTTTAAGTCCGAACTTGCAAGAGGAAAACTGTAGAAATTGCAGATTGTATTTCTGGATTTTTTCATTACAGAAAAGTTACTTGCTGAATGCTGGTAATGCAGTATTGTTTGTGTGGAAAGGATCCAAATACCATGATGAAAATGATGACATCTTCAAAACGATCAAAGTAAGTGGGTTATTGAATGGGTGTATGATTGGAATGAGCGGGGTTGGGCGTAAAAATCTCAAACTTACAAAAAAGTTAATAAGAATGTTGGAAAGTTTTTGAAAATGAGGCTACTGCAGAAAAAAATGAATGGGGAAGAAGGAAGTTGAACGGTATCAACTTAGGATATCAACTTAGGATGTTCCATATTGAAAATCTTGAAAATAGAATAGTTCAAAGAATATTGATATCTGCAATCTTTAAATAACGTAATATCCTTAATGAACTATACACACATTCTAACGTCGACAAAAAAGCGGATAATTTTTTTCACTTCAGAAGTACATTGAAAGTTCAGAGGAGAAATACAAATCAAGTGTGGTGTTCATGCATGAAGATTTCGAAAGTGATTACTTCAAACAATTCTTTGACCAATGGAAGGAAAGCAAACATCAACACACTCGTAAGTTTATCCGTCTTTTGCGTTTTTATTCCCAAAATACGCATGGAAACTTTTACTGGCTAATAATATTGGGTTTTTTTTTTGTTTTTTTGTTAAAGTTTGATTCTAGCTCGCCGCCCTAACTATAAGAATAATTTTCCAAATGTTTTTTTGCAAATTTTGCCATTTTCCAGGGGTCATCCACACAATTTTAAGAATTTTTTTCGGCTTGAAGGGTTCGTCCACACTAGTATGGATATTAAATGGAACAGCCCCTTTTTTCGACCACACTAGGTTGTCCAGAAGAATATGTTATTTCCATCAAACTTGCGTGATTTAAAATACTTTAAAAAAGAAACGGACATTTTGGGAATTTAACTTACGGTTAAGGCTCACTAATCTATCCTAGTGGTATAGTATTTTTCATAGCGATAAAGGTGGGTTTGTTTCACCAAAGACAGTGCTCTACGTAAAGGAGCAATACAATAATGATGAGTCAAAACTTTTTTTAAAATGTAGAACTTAAAGTTTCATGCTTACAATCATCAGCTACATATGATACAAGTTTGATCTAATTGAAAAAATTTTGTAAGTTTTGACTCATCATTATAGTATTTTTCATAACCTTACTTCCAACAGAATTGTTAGGGATGGGAAAAGAAGAGGTTGAAAAGTGTGCTGAAGAAGAAGAAAACGAAGAAAATTCAGACGGTCCAGTACGAGTAAGTCGAAGAGATTCAAAACATTTCTAAAATAGTGGAGAAATGGGACGTTTTCCTCAACTCTCTGTCTTTAAACAGCGCCGATACGGAAATTTCACAATACATCGCCGTTACGTTAAACGTGAGATTTCTGAACGACCCAATTGCAAATATATTTTTCAAATTCGAACCATGTGACGTCTCGGACGCAAACAAATTTGACAGTTCCATTTCCTAATTGTCTAAATAACCTCAATAGATATACCTCCTATAAGAAAGTTTTTTGTAAGAGGGTGATCGCAGGTTTATTTTGCTTTATAGATTTGGTTAGTGGATGGGTACAGGAAATTATGTTGGCCGTACAGTTGGTATGGATATTTCTTCGAGAATGAGTGTTACATTATCGATTATTTGAACGAGGACACTCAACAACATACCATCTACATCTGGCAGGTAATCAGAATCTGATCTCGAAATTGCAGCAGCTCATTTCAAACAATATAAAAAAGATAAATGAAAGGTTTTTTGGCGTTTTGTTTAGTACTGTACTATATCTTAGCTATAGTCATGATGGATGAACTATAAGGCTATAGCACTTTGAAGGGATGCCCTTGAATAATACTGTTAGATCATTTCAGTTTTAAAAAGCATTATTTTCATTTCCCCTGGAAAAAAAATTAAGATTAAACACTTTTTGAGGGCAAATCCACTGGGATACGAGTAATAGATAGAAGACAATAGAGATTTTCGCGATTCTAGCGACATCTTTCCTTTTCCTTTTTGCAGGGTAAAGATAGCAGCGAAGATGACCAAAAAGCATCATTAGAGATAGCTCAAATGAGAGACAAACGAATGCAATACCAAGCGACGTTGGTCAAATTGCTTCAAGATCTTGAGTGTGAACACTTCTTGAAGATCATGAGAGGACAGATGGCAGTTTTGAAGGTAAAATTATATTATTCAAGAAATGGGGTCCAAGAATTCTAAATTCTAAGCTTTGAGTACTGAGTGTTATGTGCCACCAGAAAAAAACAGCTGAAAATTGCAAATCAGTTGTTTTGGGCGGGAAAAATATATTTTGAGCAGCCTATGGCATGTAAATTTGTCATCGGTCACCACGAGTTGTTATTCGCCAAATATATCGGTCATAAAGCATTTGATTGATAACTTGAAATCTTGATTGTAGTTCTAGTTTAAGAATTCAATTATTGCGATGAGCCACATTTAGAATTCTTTTTTCATGCGGCCTCTAAAATGATTCTAAAAACATTATAAGCTTTCTAAATTTTACTTGGATAGAACGAGGAAGATGCAGATCCATTTTACCGTATTGATGGCAACAACAAGCATACCGTCAGAACAAACCAGGTATAAGCCGAAACAAGAGAACACATCGCTCGAATAGAAAGTCGTTTTCATTCTATTAATCATTCCAAATGAAAGTTACAATCAACCTCTTGTTGTCTTGTTGACAACTTCTAACCGTAATAAAAGGGGCTTACTTTAAAACCATTATTTTTCAAATATTTTATAGGTTTCTAAGGAGACCTATCTGGAAACAGGAAATTCGTACTTGATGAAAATGCCAACACTGAATTATCTTTGGCAAGGAGAGGTAAGGATATAATCGTGCAGATTTGAGCGAAAATGCTCATAAATCTCGGTAATGAGATAGGCTTTGAAATATAAATAAACCAGCTGCGCTGGAAGGTCGCCTGAATAGAATAGCTTTAAAGAGCTTAAAAGTTTGAAAAAAGTAAAAGACGAAAAGCTTAACAGTGTAGCAGGTGATTTGCGAATGTGCAAAATCGTTAAAAAGCAACGTGCTTTTGATTCGCGTTAATGTCAAAATGGCTGAAGTTGATTTTAAGTTAATGTTAGAAAAGATAAAATGAGATTGGAATCAGCCTGAAAAATATTCTCAGAAACAAATATGTAATATAATACTATTTTTGTCATCCCTAAAATCTTAAAAGTTTTCAGAAAGCTATCATTTTTTTAAACTAACATTAGGGATATAGGTGAAAATAGCCTAAATTTGTTCTGAAGAGATAAAAAAACCGTTCGAGTTAAGGACACATTCAAGTTTAGGGGTCAAGTTTGAAGACTTAAAAATCATATCATGTTTAACTTATATCAATGAATGTTTCTTGTTTGTACAATAAAAAATTGCTGCTAGAAAGTTTCAATAAATTATTATAGTAAATCTAATAATACAGTTGAAGTAATCTTAAACAAAAGTAAAAATTTTGGAGGGAATTTAATATGGCTGCTGGCTTGAAAAATTAAATTTGACGGGAATTTACTTGCCTTAAAATAGATAACATGGGGAATAAAGCAATAATCTAAATTTGGCGGCGGATGGCAGTAAAAGTTAAATTTGGATGATTTTGGCCCAATCCACTAAATTAAATTCCCGCTAAATTTACCATCAACTGCTCTAACTTGGGACTATCTGACAAAACATGGGACGGCATTTCGGCCACCATTTTACCGAACCTCCAAAGTCATTTGATTTGAGTTAATGAACGGCGTATTAAAAAATACAAGATTCCTCTTTCGCACCAAGTAGCCTTTTGAATCGAAATATGAAAAAAATCTGTAGTGGAACACGTGTGAATGTCTGGAACGAAGAAGACCATATTAGTGGCAAAACGATGGAGCGTTTGACGTCACTCGTGCTGCAAGTTACACACTCGTTAATTGTTAATCCCATCGGGTGATGGGCGGTTAGGCGGCGGGCGCTCTCTAATTCTCCAATCGGCGTCCGGTCATTTTGAATGAAAACAAAAAAGTTAAAAAGGGCGCGCTATCAGTGAAGTCTGTCTGATAAGTTTGCGTGGCGTAATATAACGGAGATAAAACGGCTTATGCAAGAATTTACGCGGGAAATAATTTCCCGATTTTCCGAACATTTAATTCCGAATCGGGCGACCAAACTTTCACATTTTTGTCTTGACGAGGAGAAACACCGAGATTAATGGTCTCCTTTCACTTGCGTGAGGCGACCAATAAAATAAAACGTGTTTGTGCGTCAAAGTTAATTTACCCAAAATCGAAGATATCTTGAGAGTGAACGATTCTAAAAAGCAGAACTGAGGCAGAACTGAGGGATTAAAATAAACAAAAAAAATTGTATTTTTTTCTCCTATCAGTGCACGACAATCGAAGGACGAATTTTGGCTGAACGAATGGCTGATCGCATTGCACCAACAGGGTTTTTCTTTCTTATAATATATTCACTTTGAACTTTTGTGTTCTAAGACCATTCTGAAAGGGTTTCCTCAGATATTTTACGTGTGATTTGTTTTGAGCGTTTTGGAACTCTTCTGAAAAACACTGATACTCGTATAGTGAACGTTGAGCCTACAAGAATGAAATTTCTTTTCAGAGATTTGATAATCATGAGAGAAGGACACGAGATTCCAGCTTTTTGGAAAGCGATTGGACAAAACAAAGGAGAGACTGACAACAAGGTACTTTGATTAAAACCAGAACTTATAAACATCAAATATACAATCGGAAATATGTTTGCTTCGTCCTGAAATGACTTATATGGATCAAGGAACATTTAAAAAGCTTCAATAAGGGGAAGATGCAATAATGTGATGTTGGTATATTGAGGCGTTACTCTCTTTTTAGAGTCTTTGCCTATTGCGGATTAATTTTGGAGTATCGATAAGATGCAATATATTGTAATAGCGCCTAAATTTTCTTGCCACCATAGGATGAAGGAACGTCAAGTGAAGACGATGAAAATGAAGAGGAGAACACGATACGTTTGTTTCACTGTTCTGATGCTAGTGGAAGAATGAAAATCAAAGAGATCTCTCCCTTTGACCAAAAGGTAATTTAATCTTTTTCCATGACAGGAACCCTCATCTTTCAAGACCTTTTAACTCTTTTAAAGAGCCCGGTGGACTTATCCGAGGTTAGATGTAAAAGAATTTTGGTCAATCTGATCATAGCACTGATTACCATGTCAAAAGTGATCAAGATATTGTCATCACAATCCTTAAGAAATTCAATAAAAAATACGAGGACGTTTATATATATATTTTTTTCAGGATTTGAACAGAGATGACGTGATGATCTTAGATTGTGACCATAAACTGTTTTTGTGGCATGGTGAAGGTGCCAATCAAAATGAAATGCAAACTGCATGGGAAACGGCAAAGGTTAGTTGAAATACCGGAGAAAATATCAACAGCATCAACTCTTCGATCAAATATAGGAAGATTTTCAGTAAAAAAATGCATGTGAGATGTCACAAGTCTTTCTTGTTGATTTCTCAACTCAAAGTCTCCAACAATGTCCATAAAATAAAATCTCGGTGTCCAGACAACAGAAAATTTATTTCCTCGCAACCAATGATTTTTCTCCAGGCGGGTATATTGAATTGATGGATATCTTCCCGGAAACAACTCTAAACTTCAAAACTTATGATGGGCTGTTGTTTTTATTTGTATAGAATTTCATCGAGGTGACAGGGCGAAAAACAAATAAAACAGTGATCGCACAAGAAAAACAAGGCTTCGAAACACAAGAATTCAAAAGTTTCTTCAGATCATGGGATCCAGAGATAGCATTGGTAAGTGTGTATAATTAGTATATGTAATTACATGATAACGAGTGCAATTCGAGAATAATTGCACGAGTTATTATGTAGTTACGAGCTAATCGAACAATGGGTTTCACTACTTTTTCCCCGTTAGGAAAGTAAATTACACTGAAAGTTGTGTATTTTTCTCTTCTCTATGTTTTTCTTTCTTTTGTTGTTGTTTATAGATATTGCGAGTACATCTAATAAGGACATTTTACAGAATGGTTTTTCGAGACTTTAAAAACATTCATAAAAAAAGTTTTATTTTTTACAACTGTTCTCATTCCAGGGTTTTAGACTTTAGAAGACTTAAATATTTTCTTAAAAATAGCCACCAAATCAACATTGTCCTTAATTTCAAAGTGAGGTGTACCACTTTTCGGGATAATCACTACTATTCTACTCAGGAAGAAAATGCGAACTTAGCTTTGGATAAGTTCTTAAGACGCTGATTCTAGTAAAGCAACATAACAGCACCACCTAGACTTTTAAAGAAAACTTCTTCTTTTAAATAGATTTTGAACCTCTAAAGTAAAGAGAATCTCGAGAATAGGCATTCGCATTTGGGGATGACCGTGAACATTTTAACCATGAATTTATGAATTTTTCCTTTTAGGAATCGATAACGTATTCAACATTGAAGAAGCAGATCAATAACGAGAATAAGAAGATCACAAAAACTCCTCATCTTTCCTACGTACGACCGTTAAAACAACGCGCTGACATGCTGGTCGGACAACGTATTTAACACCACTGGTTATTTAAAAATCAAATTATTTATATAATGTAAATTATCTTGTAAATTATTCAGCGGACAATATTTCGATTTTTAACGGATAATATTGCTATGTTTGCACTTTGTACATATTATTGAGTGTATTATCACGAAGCTTAACTATAAAAATCATTGAGTTTAAAAACAAAAGAGTTTGAGTTAGGTTTCGTTAGAAAATGAGGCCTTCTAGCGGAGTTTTACTTCATTATGTTATACTACCAAGAGTTTGAGTAAGAGAGTCTGGTCTAAACTATGGAGGTTAAAAGGAGAAGATGAATAACTTACAGGTCAAAAGTGAGCTCTTTGCTGTTTTTCCTCTACTTCTATTAATCAGCCTACTGATTTCTTTTTCTTTTTCACCTTCTTTGGTTGAAGGGTGCTATCTGAAAAGAAAGAGATTTCTAAATAAACGGCTTGAAATCGTTCGATTCTAATAAGTAAGCAGATTTATTGTCATATGGTAATAGTGAGGGTGGGCTGGCCAAAGAATAGACACAGACACTTTTCTCACTCACAGACAGGTCCATACTTTCTTGTTTTAGAAGATTGCCATTCAAACTTCAAGGCAGGCTTTCAATTGCAACTAGTATCAACTACTCTGAATCGATTCGAAGGAAAATTAGTAATTATAGACACGAAACAGACAACCTTTCTTGTCTGTGTTGATACCTTTAAGTTATGTAAAGGCCAGTCTCCACTTTCATGCGAAATGAGCATTTTTTGCCTGAAGAAAAGATTACGTCATAAAAAAGTTTCACGCGAAAAAAAAAAAAGTTGAAGGAAGTTCTACTTTTTTCATCCGTTACGTCAATTTCGACCAATGGAATTGCTTTATTTTTCAACCGACCAATGACCTTACAAACGTCAAAAAGTTTTCGCTCATATCGCGCGAAAGTGGAGACCGGCCTTAATGACTCTTTTATTTCACCTTGTTTGGAGATTTTCTTTTTCCTTGATTTAGATTCTTCTACAACGACTTTTTCTTCAACCATTTCTTCCTCTTCTTCTTCTTCTTCAGACGACGAAACTTCTTCCTCTTCATTTTCGGATGATGATTCATCATCGTCAAATTCATCTTCGGAATAACCTGTCCCATCTCCTTCTTCTCCTGCTACTGAATTTGCATCCTCACTGTCCGTCATTGCAGTTTCTTCTTCTGGTAATGGAAAATTGTTATAAAAAAGTTCTTTCAATGATGTTCTAATCAAGATGGTCAAGGATATCATATCATTTTACTGAATGGCCTTTTACTTAACGAATTGACAATTACTGATTTATTCCATATCTTCGAAGATCAATTTTAAAGTATTATTGTTGTTTGAACAAAATGTTACTTTTGATACCTTTTAAATCATTAAGGGATGGTAAAAGTAAGAACACAATATCCCAATATCTTGGAGCAAGTATGAACTTCTAAGCCAATCAAATTTAGTTAAACTTTTAAAGTATCGATCCAAGTCTGGGTAAGTTTTGCCGCTTTGGCTGACAAACTCGAAGTGACATCTCTATTTAACACCAGCGTAATAACTCACCATCAGACTCGTCATCTTGTTCCTCTTCACTCTCTTCACCTTCGTCTTCCTCCTCTTCTTCACTTTCACCACTCACCTCTTCTCCATCTGCATATAATACAAACAAATGAAGAAAGAAGATTTTAAAACAGAATCAAACTAAAAGTAGTATTAGTAATTTTTTGCAAAACATTTTCATCAGTTGACTTCGTCTTATAACATTGCTTCACTTCGCCAATTTAAAGTATTTCTCTAAAACATCAAGGTCTTTTAAAATATGTCATTTAAAGTGATATCTGATGTTTTAGTTGTTGACAGAGTCTGTGAGGTAAGAATACTGGGAAAAAACTCTTTCATGAGCAAAATTGACTCTCAGGACTGCAAATACTGTTGGGGCTATAAGGTGAACGGGTGAACACGTTTTATGCCTAATGTTAAAATAGTGTAAATAAAGTGATTCCAAAGAGGGAGTTAGCAGGGTTTACGTCGTGAAACAAAAAAAATTTACTTCAAGAACAAAGGCATAGTAAAATTCGGTTGAAATAGCGCAGGTGACAATGGCCATTGGTGAAAATCAGAGAAAGTGGCGCCTAAACATTGGGGTCGACCTTTTTTCAAAATAGCACATCACATCACAAAACTTAACATTAACCCACAAAGAGGATTGGATGTGAGTTTACCTAGTCCGGAGGCCACTATAGCTTTTTGATAGACTGGATGGCGCTGATAAGTGGCCTAGTGTAATTTGGCAGACTTTATTTTTCGGCTTTGCTTGAGGTGGTACCAAATACATGCCACTAGATCCAGTTCCTTTTTTAGAGAAAAACAAATAGAAAACTATGACGAAGGGATCGATTGTTTTCAAAGTTAGGAGGTATTTTTGAGTTTTTACTATCGTCTCGTAAACTTTTATTGGATTTCAGAATATATTTTATTGTTTTGTTGTTTTAATATAATTTTCGAAAAAGAAGTGAAAAAATCCAAGATGGCGATAACCTCTAGTCTACTTCACTGGACTCAACGCCATCAAAATTATCAGAAAGCAAAGTTCAGTCAGAAGAAGACTCTAGTCTAGAGTTTACCAGGCAGAATTGACGTCAAATGTTTAAAATCATTACATTGGTTTTATCAATGACAGAGAATTTTGACGTCATCTTTCCTGGTAAAGTCTGACCAATTTTTCTTGCACTTTAAGGTTGATTGGCGGTTGTGTTACCGACCTTCTTCGTCAATTTCGTCTTCTTTCTCTTCTTCGTCTTCTTCCATACTCTCTTCTTCTTTTTCATCCTCCACAAGTTTCTCATCCTTTTCTTCTTTTTGATTTTTCGTCTTTGGTTCCATTTGTTCTTCCTTCGTTTGTTCCTCTTTGATATACGTTTGTAAATCTGTTGGTATCTTCAAAGTCATACATGTTGGTCTACCTGGCATATCAAGCTCTGCTAGTAACGTTGGCTTCTTTTCAAGCTGAACAAGAAATCAATGAAACACTTTATTCGACATTATATCGGGCTAGAACTCAGACAATAAGATCCCCTTAAATTTATGTATAAAAGCCCGCTCCTTCTATATTTGTAAGCCTCGGTCGATACGGATTTTACTAGTACACAATATATACTTCATTCTACACTGAATAGTAGAAGAGCAATATTGATCAATAAAATATAAGTTTTACTCACATCACTTTTGGAAACTGTCCAAGCTTTGAGGTTACCATTAGATGAAGTGGTGAATAGCATCCATTCATCACTGGGTAAATATGGATTGTCTGTCAAACATATTGCTTTCGTTCTAAGAAATAATGGTTGTTGAAATGGTGCGACGACTTACAAATAAATTTATTTGTAAACCGTTGCAAGGTGTGTCGACAGGATTTTGTTTACAAATAGTAGGAAAAGTAACTTCTAGCATAAAAAAGGGTTTTAGTAGGCTCGAATTTAAATAGTAATATTCCAAACCAGTTAAAATTCTAATACGCATCTAAAGATCTTAAACATCTTTAAGATCGAAGCCCAATAAGCAACAAAAGAATGAACCAGAAGTTAAAGAAAAAACATTTTTTTCACCTTAATTTGTGTGCTTCTAATCTTTGTAAAACTATTTTCTTCTTATAGTCGTAAAATATGATATCTTCTGAATCGCCAGCGATGCAAACAACATTTTCCTAAAAAAATATCAAAGTAAAATTCTTATAAAGAGAATCAAACAAAGCATAAATGTTGCAATCACCTTTGATACATCTGGATGCATAGTTAAAAATTCTAGAGAAAATGCTTAAGAAAATTCGTTCTTCCAAGGCTTACCATTGGGACAGTAAACCTTAGAAAAATCTCAACTAGACGGATTTCCGTGTACAGATGGGAAAGTAACACTGAAGCATGAATGGTTGGTTGGAAATCTGGCACTGACAGTGCATCGATCAACAACCACATGGGCTCAATTTCTCAACCAAGTTGTAAAGTACATTCAATGTAAGACGAGTCTTTCAAACAATACAATAATTCTTTAAAAGCGATTGAAATACTCAGGAACCTATTTTTGTATAAATCACTTACTGTTAAGAATTCCAATGCCAAAATATATTTATCGTACTTGTATACAACTGGGTCATCAGCTCCCTAAGAAATCAATAAAATCAACTCTGATCAACTTCCATAAAATCACACGCACAATATTCAATATGTTTCACAAGTAAATTTCAGCATTTTGAATTTTAACACAGTCATTCCATATACCTTATTACACGAATATTACTAGTCATTTTATTAACACGAATTGAAAAATTTTGTGTTAATAAAAACCCCCTTAATTAAAACCAGCCGTGGTGTCCTTGAAAAAGCAAATATAATGTGTGTTAATTTTTTGCGTGTTAATTTCAGGGCCGTTGAATACTTGCCTACCTAGTAATATTCGTATAATAAGGTAAGTTTCAACTCTAGTACTTACAGTTATTTGATGAAATGTGACCTTTGATCCAACTGTTATAGCATAGCAATCACCTTTCGGGGACCATCGTACTAATTCGGCAACTGAATTACAAAGGATAAGAGTTAAAAACAATCTAAAGGCAAATCTGAGCGGAACTTGGTACCTTACCTAGTACATAGATGATATTCCTAAAGACCAAGATTTATAAAGACAAAGAAATTTTTTACCTTCTTTTAGATTTGTTGTATAAGCTGGTCTTCCAGTTATAAGATTCCAGGTCCTAAAAATGTTGAGATAGTTGAGTCTTTTGAAATATCATTCACGGGTTGAAATGAAATTTAATAACCAATATTTTTAAAATAAATACAATACAAACAATCTCAGATACATACATAAAATGGGAAACGCGCATGATTAAAAAAAAACATGAAAATTTCCTTTTTCAAAGAACTTCACTATACCTGATATATTTGTCTTTCGAAACTGATAGTGCCAATCTTCCAGAGGGATGAAGTGACAAGGAATTTATCTTGTCTCTAAAATAATAGACAGGTGTTATTTACATTTTGAACGTTTAAAACAGTGTATCTCATTCATATATCGTCGCATCAAAATAAGAAAGCCTTAAGTCCATTTTTTCAAAAATTGAGTTATGACCATACCGATGCTTTACACCCCATTTTTTATCGAATTTTTGGCTTAAATCCATCAAAAACCAACCTAAAGTGGCCTAATTTTAATTTTTTTGAAAAATAAGAATTTTTATTTTTGAAATTTTCTCAAGTTAAGAAAGTCTTAAGTCCATTGTCATTTTAGTTGGACTTTAGGACCTTTTAGATTAAGGTTTTAGTTAAAGAGTTCAAAAAAGTTAAGAAAGTTTAAAGCAAGAAAGTCTTAAGTCCATTTTGGAGTTAAGACACTTTTTCACTGGAAATTTTTCAAATTTTCAGTTTTAATCAAGGAAATTTACATAGAAAAAAAGGTTTAAGTCCATTCTCGAAAAACATGCTATGAAGAAGCATTCATATCTCCGCAATGGTACAAGTGACAATGTTGATACTTTAGAACTTGAAAGATCTTTCTTCATTTATATTCATATCAAAAAAGCAGCTAGCTAGCCCATCATGGTAAAAAATGGCAGCCATTTCAAACCTTTAAACTTGATTTTCTCAAAACTACAAAAATGGACTTAAGGCTTTCTTATTTTGATGCGACGATATGGTATGGTATGGTTTTAGTATAGGTTAATATTTTCAGAAGGGTTTTAATGCGAATGTTACCTCTGAAAGCATGGAAAAATCATAACCATTGTGAATGAAAAAGATACCTGTGGCCTTTCAGTTTTTTTAGTAATTCCCAAGATCTGGACTTCCATACACAAATGGTTCCATCTTCACTTCCACTTAATAAATGTGTTGTTCCACAAAATTCCAAGCTGGTAATGCTACCTGTCAACAAAAATAAATAATTTATAATGAAAGAAAATCTGATTTTTATCACCAGAGCCAGGGCAAAACAAACTACTTGAAAGGGATAAATTTTTCACAGGGACTAATTTTCGCGGATGGGTGTCATCTGCAAAATCAAGTCCATTTGGGAACTCGGAAAGGAAAGGACCCTTCTGCAAAATTAGATATTTTTTTTACAATCCGCAAGTTTTATATTTTCATTGTTTTTAATTTTTTGTCTATGTGAGGCACGCAACACTCACATAAAGTTGAATCCTCAATATCAGTTAAATCTTTTTATATCATCCTCTCTTTAATCATAAAAAAATGGTATAAAATTCTTTTTTAAGATTTCGGCCCTTTCTAAAAAATTTCATCTCTATCCTGATCTGGAAAATTAAACCCACGCGAAAAACCCTTCATCAACAAAACTTTAACCCCACAAATATTTTAGATTGTGTATTGGAATAAAATCAACAATACACTGCATTGCCTGAAGATTGCTTCAACATGAAATACAATGTAGCAATTGCAAGTTACTTATTTTTGAGCACGTCATGATTTTATTTTATCTATCTTCAGGGCAAAACAAATTTTGGATGACAAAAAGAAGACTTTATTAAATAAAATTTCACCTGTTTGTTCCATTAAAGTGCCAACTTCAACATGCTTTTTCAGGTCAAATAGTCTAAAAAGATAAAGAAATTGTGTGCATCAGTTTTTAGTAATTGCGGCAATTCAAAGTAGCTATCTATTATTCAGATATGAGATATCTCTATCACTTTGGGAACATTCATCAGTTTCTTCAAAACTAGATTAAAAAACATTGATTAGAGCAATGTTTTGTCCAACTATCAGTAACTTTTATTGACCCAACAGTTTTTATGGACTATCAGCTCTAGTTTAGACGGCCTAGTTTAGACGGCCGACTTTCTGCCCTGCAAAGAGGGCACAAAGTTGGTTGTTAAAATCTTTGCTTGGAAAGGTTTGAAAGAAGACATTGTATTGACGTCAAAAGAGGGCTATGCATCGACTTTAGACAGCCCACTTTATGCCCTAATTCTGCCTAATTAATTCACAATTAGAATAGGCAGGGCAAAAAGTGGGCCGTCTAAACTAGAGCTCAGTTACAAACCATTTACAAAAAATTGTTCAAATTTGATTTCTTGGAAACTACCTTATTGGAACTAATTTTCGCTGGAACTAATTTTCGCGGTCAAAAAAAAATATCCCAAAAATTGTATTTCGCGGGCTTTAATTTTCGCAGTTTTTTCCATTCTGAAATTTTTACGGGATTAAATTTTCACGGTTTTGCCCTTTTTTGGACAAATTTCTTTCATTTTCCTAGGGATTTTTCAAATTTTTCGATAAAATTGGAAAAAATTGTATTTCGCGGGAATTAATTTTCGCGGTTTTCAACTCTCAAAATTTTTCGCGGGTCAAATTTTCGCGATTTTGACAAAAACCGCGAAAAACCGCGAAAAACGCTAAAATTAAAACCCGCGAAAATTAGTTCCAATAAGGTAGAACAATATGTTGATCAAAATTTCTTTATTGACAGCTGTCAAAAAAAATTTAGAGAGTCAATATAAAGCATTAACTGCAAATAGAAAATAGTAAAAGTTACCGACAGTCAATGAAAAATATTTGACATTAACTCAATCAACTTTTTGACCTAGAAGTAGTCCTACTCAAATGATACAAATCAGATGATAACTAAGATTATGTAGAGTCATCACATAACTTCTATTTATGTTAATTGGAAAGTATAACAATTCAGTCACACTATATTATAATGAAAAAAAAGGCAAAAGGTAAAAGAAAAAAACTAGAATAGTCATAGTTATAATAAAGTTATATTTAAAAAATCACCATTTAAAATGGGCATTATCATTTTGAACAACCAGTCAAAATCAGTCAAAACCAGTCAAAGCCAGTCAAAGCCAGTCAAAACCAGTCGAAACCAGTCTAAACTAGTCAAAAGCCGTCAAAACCAGTCACTTCCAGGCAAACTGAGTCGCTTTTTGGCAAAAGGAGTCAATGGAGGTGACAATCACTCAATTAAGTCATTTAAAAAGTCGTTTAAAAGGGGACAACCAGTCAACTGAAAAAGCGATTCAGTTTGCCTGGAAATGACTGGTTTTGACTTATTTTGACTGGTTTAGACTGGTTTCGACTGGTTTTGACTGGTTTTGACTGGTTGTCCCTTTTTAAATGACTCTTCTGACTGGTTGTCTCCTTTTAAATGACTCAATTGACTGGTTGTCCCCTTTAAAATGACTTTTTTGACTGTTTGTCCCCTTTTAAACAACTCTTTTGACTGGTTGTCCCCTTTTAAATGACTCAGTCGACCAGTTGTCCCCTTTTAAACGACTTTTTAAATGACTTAATTGAGTGATTGTCACCTCCATTGACTCCTTTTGCCAAAAAGCGATTCAGTTTGCCTGGAAGTGACTGGTTTTGACTGACTTTGATTGGTTTCGACTGGTTTTGACTGGTTATCCCTTTTTAAATGACTCTTTTGACTGGTTGTCCCCTTTTAAATGACTCAATTGACTGGTTTTCCCCTTTGAAATGACTTTTTTGACTGTTTGTCCCCTTTTAAACGACTCTTTTGACTGGTTGTCCCCTTTTAAATGACTCAGTTGACTGGTTGTCCCCTTTTAAACGACTTTTTAAATGACTTAATTGAGTGATTGTCACCTCCATTGACTCCTTTTGCCAAAAAGTGATTCAGTTTGCCTGGAAGTGACTGGTTTTGACTGATTTTGACTGGTTTTGACTGATTTTGACTGATTTTGACTGGTTTTGACTGATTTTGACTGATTTTAACTGGTTTTGACTGGTTGTCCCTTTTTAAATGACTCAATTGACTGGTTGTCCCCTTTGAAATGACTTTTTTGACTGTTTGTCCCCTTTTAAACGACTCTTTTGACTGGTTGTCCCCTTTAAAATGACTCAGTTGACTGGTTGTCCCTTTTTAAACGACTCTTTTGACTGGTTGTCCCCTTTAAAATGACTTAGTTGACTGGTTGTCCCCTTTTAAATGACTTAGTTGACTGGTTGTCCCCTTTTAAACGACTTTTTAAATGACTTAATTGAGTGATTGTCACCTCCATTGACTCCTTTTGCCAAAAAGCGATTCAGTTTGCCTTGAGTTGAAGTGACTGGTTTTGACTGATTTTGACTGGTTTGGACTGGTTTTGACTGGTTTTGACTGGTTTCGACTGGTTTTGACTGGTTTTGACTGGTTGTGCAAAATGATAATGCCCATTTAAAATACATTACTGTATGTATTTTACGTGGTGACTTTTGAAATATAACTTTATTGAATTTGCTCGTCAAAGAGTATTGAGCACTCTTTTAATGATTGTTCAACAAACACATTATAGTCATAGTTATAATTACCTTATTGTTTCATCTGTGCTTCCAGTAGCAAGATATCTTCCATTAGAGGAAACTGATTTGATACAGCCTGCATGACCTTGATCAGTAAAAAGGGGACCAAACTGCCACACCTTAAAATGCAAGAAAAATTCTTTTTAATGGAGGGGTATGTTGCCGTTGACAAACCAAAAGGGCCAATCACAAAATTAGTGTCTGAGAAAGCTAAGAGTTTTTCTGTCTAGCTAGCCTTAAATTTGAGATTGGCCCATTTTGATAGTGAGGAGGGTCCCATCTACATGAAACAGGGTCAATCTCAAAATTTATGCTCAGACAAACAGAAAAATTCTTAGTTTTCTCAGGCAATAAATTTGAGATTGGACCTTTTGATTTGTCAATGGCAATGTGTAAATGCTGTTCAAGTCAAAATTGGAGTCAACATAAGTAACAAACAACACTTTGGTTAAAAAAGGAGCCATAGGTTTTCTCTCACACATCTCCACAGTAGAAAATGGCAAAATAAAGGACAAATAACAAGCTCAGCTAAGGAAATAGAATTAAGTACAAGTCAAGACATAATAGGGTTATTGTCAAAGCAGAAAGACCAATCTCAAAATGAGTTTCTTAGCAGCATATTGAGAATCTTTCTATAAGATGAACCTTTGACAATGTAATTGGCCCTTTCATTTCATAGAGGAGAGATTCATCCGCATGACCCAAGACCGAATCTCGTTGTCAAAGGTTTATGTTATATAGAACAATTCTCACTTTCCTAAGATACTAATTTTGAGATTTGCCCTTTTGCATTGACAACAACGATAAATTAAATACATAGACAAGATTACAAAGACATACACACAACTAATACTCTAAAATGACTTTTAGGAGTACTATCAAGCACGCCATAAAGTTTTACTAAAAGTGGAGCATGGCACTCCTTATCACACGCCTAAATTACCAGAAATTACTAAAATTGATTGTTTTAGGAGTGTGATTGACCACACACCTGTAGTTTTTGGTGTACGCACCAGCACACGTCTAAACTTGTTTAGGAGTGCAAAGATTTGTACGTCTAGACCACTTTTTTGGACATAGCGTTGTATGTGCAAAACTTATTCTTAAAAAAATTATTTTTGTTTCTTTTTGTAGTAGAGGGTGTATACCTTCTCCTCGTAGAGTGCTCAATAAGTAAATAGAGTGTTATTATAATAAAGAGTTGACACAATATCTTTGTTTCAAACTCAGAGTTTCATGGTGCACAGGCACCAATCTTCAGTGAAATGAGATAACGCTAGAAAATAAAATACAATATGTTGTCTTCAAAAAATGTTTATGACGTCACATTTGAACGTCATCAGGTGGTTCAAAGATATCAAGCTGAAATTTTCGTCTGTGTCTACATTTGGCAATAATTTCTGATCTCTTATTCAGTAAGTTCTTGCCAGGATAGTTCGCGATCTCGAATGTAGACACAGACGAAAGTTTCAGCTTGATATCTTTGAACCACCTGATGACGTTCAAATGTGACATAAACATGTCATAAACATTTTTTGAAGACAACATATTGTATTTTATTTTCTAACGTTATCTCATTTCACTGAAAATTGGTGCCTGCGCACCATGAAACTCTGAGTTTGAAACAAAGATATTGTGTCAACTCTTAATTATGTTTCTTTTTGTAAACATTAACTATTATATATAAAATCAAAAGTAAGTGTGTTTTCAATTTCAACAAAATTGAAAACATGAGTCATTGGTCAGACATCAATGTCCGACTGAAAACCTTTTTAGCCAATTTTCTATCCCTGCCTCTTGTTTCTAAGTTCACTTTTATCTAAAGTCTGTCCAAATATAATTGGCAGTGGAAACAAGAATGCCTGTAACTTTTGATAGTCAAATATAATTATGGAAATTTTTTTTGCTTGTTACAGAGGATCAAAAGCGCTATATTTGAATGTATTTTTGGTTGAAAAATTCGCAATTTTAGCGGTTAAATTTGCGATTGTAAAAATTGAGCTTTTTTTCTACTTATGCTATAACGTTCATTTTTACACCAGTGGTAGTTCAACCTTAGGTTAAGAAGTTTGTTAAATTTCAAGGTAAACAGAAAAGTTCTTCGGAAGATATGGGACCCGAAAAACCCCTTGGTAGCACTTTTCTGTGAAATATCAAATCTCCAACTTATTACTAAAAACGGGGGTTTCGATTTAAAAGCCTACTTGTCACGAAAGAGAAATCGTGTATTTTTTAATACGCGGTTCATTAAACTCAAATCAAAAGACTTTGGACGTTCGGTGAAATGGTGGTGGAATGGTCGTCCCATGTTGCGTCAGATAGTCCCAAGTTGGAGCAGTTGACGGTAATTCCAAAAAATGAAATTGTGACGGAATATTGTCAGATTTTTTATACCAATTTTGAAATACAGGCGGCAACGAAGCTCGTTTCAAAAACACAATGGAAGATATAGACATCCAGCAGTCATTTATATGTTCATGGTTTAAGGTTCTTGATGTTTTTTTTCAAATCTAGAAAGATTGATTTTTCATTCCATGCCAAACTTCTTGCTCAATGTTTATGTCTTCTCTTTGTTGGACCACCCGCCGCACAGCCCTTGAATTTTGCAGATGGTCGTTTGTTTCAGTCAGGTTCAGTAGCTAATCACGGGAATTTTGTGAACAAGTTTAAAAATTATTTCCGATATTTTTCAAATATAAACTATGTGAGCCATAGCGAAAATCAAGATGGCTGACGAAAACAGCAACAAAGGCAGTTTTCATCAATTTTCAGGGATTTTCAGTGTGTGGGTGGGTGGTTCAGGACCCTGCCGACGCACCGGACTGTCCGGTGTATTTGTCCAATGGCAAAAAGTATCCTTTAGCTACACCAGACGCAATAAGTCCGGTGTTGCATACAGGGAATTTTGGACGCCGGACATTTATGAAACAAAAAATTAAGAAACACCGGACGCACCGGACTGGTCATGTCCGGTGTTTTGATTGTCCGGTGGAAATAAATATCCTTCTCCGACACCGAACATACGACTTCCTTAAGTCCGGTGTAGAGATTGTCCGGTGGTAAAAAGAATTCTCATTTTACACCGGACTTTTGCGTGTCCGGTGTAGCAACTCCAGAAGATTTTTCAAATTTTAATTTTTTTTTCAAAACCTATCCTATCTTGTAGAGCTTTGAAAAAGAAAGAAAATGAGGGGTCATAGGCCTCCAGAGGATAAGTGGTTGTAAAGATATTCAAATTTTAGTGTCAAAAATTTGACAAAAATGTAAAAAAAAAGGTTAGGAAAATAGCTTGGAAAAATTTGAAAAATGTGTCAAAAAAGAAAAAAAAGAAATTTTCCAGTCACGCTTCTTCAATTTTGCATATCTCTTTTTCTAGTGTAGCTAGAGACCTGAAATTTGGAGGGAGAATTCTTTGATGGTGTTAGAATATTATTATATAAAAATATTTGTAAAATATTTAGTATATTTATCAAAATAATGAAAGATATATCTTTTTTTGAAAAAAGAAGACATTGCATTGTTTTATTTTTTATTTTTGAAGAAATTAGCTTGGAAAAGGTTGAATGAGTCAAAAAGGTAGTAGGACCCATTTTCAAGGGGCCTCTGGAAATGGAGGAAACAAAACTTATGAATAAAGAATAAGTTTTTCTGAAAGGAGAAACCCCAAATGAAAAGAAAATCCATTTCGGCAGAAATAAAAACTTTTTTTTGGGGACATTCCCATGCAAAAAGAAGCAAAAAAAAGTGAAAAAAAAAAAAATACATGAAAATGAAAGAATTAGAATTAGCGATTGTGATTTTTGAATTCCTCACCCTTTTTCTGATAAACATACAAAGTTTCAGCCTTCAAACACATTTTCCTCCGTTTCCAGACACATTTATTCATCGCAAGTTGCAAAATGTTTTTCTCCCGTCGGCAAACAATTTTAAAAATGTTGCAAAACGTTCGGCATTTTACCAATTTGCCGTCTAGCCCGTGTCCATAGTGTTATATACCGCTGGAAAGCTAAGATCACGGGCTTTCATTTAGTAAAAACCGGAACGCTTTAGCATACATAGAAACAAAGTTCGAAGGGTTCAAAGTTCACGGAAAAATGAAACATTTGGTTTGACGTCAACGAAAGTTGCAGGACTTCTGGAGTCGCTATCCGGTGTTCGTTAAAGTCCGGTGCGTCGGCCAGGGTCCTGGTGTGGTTCAGCTTTTAAAACGTCAAGTAACGTTTTTCTTTCCTAAAATTGATTTGTGAGTGACCCCTTAGGCTAGCTATACTTGAAATAGAGATATGGAAAGTTAAATAAATATGTTAAAGAAGCATCATGAAACATGACAAGATATAGGCAGGAAATCTTTTTTGACACATTTTCTGAATTTTTCCAAGCTATTTTCCTAACCTTTTTTTTACATTTTTAGAAAAATTTTAGACACTAAAATCTTAATAGCCTTACAACCACTGGAGGCTCTAGAGGCCTTCTACCTTACCTTTTTATCTTTTTTATTCTCGAGTTTGAAGCTAAATCCGAAAATCACATGGTTGTAAGTTCCAACGACGACCTCCATCTTGAAAGTTTGTTATTGTCTTACTTATTCAAAATTTTTGGTATGAGTTTATCGGCACATTAAACCGGATGACGTAAAATCATCGAGACAACATGCATTCCGCCGCTACTGCGCAGTAAAGTACTTCGTCCGATCGTGACTTTTGACAGTTTTGAGACGTCGTTCGATTCAAAAAAAATTATAATTTAAGCTAAAGTCTTGATTTGTCAAGAGTTGGCGCTGCAAAACTGCGACGGATCCCGTCCTAAGTGTCTGCACCTCACTGGAGATAATGATCGCCGTAGTATGGTTTCGATGGTTTAGGAACCAAGAAGTATAATTTAAATTCCAAGGAGATTTCATTCGAATACATGCCCTCAAAACTGCTAGAGAAAGATCATTTTGAAATATCTCAAGGGTGAAAATGGCATCCAAATGAAATTGCACGGGAAGTCATTAAAGTCATTATGACGTAATGATTGATCCATCGACATACTCTTCTCAATATTGTGGAGATAACAAATTGCCGAAAAAATGAGCAGCGGTTAAAAATTCAAATTTACAATCAAAACATCGAAAATCATGTGGCGTGTGTTGTAAAACTTTTTTGACGCATAGAAATTTGTTTATATTATTTTGCTAGGGTATTAATTCATTCATTTTTATCAAGTGCCTAGTTACCTCTTTTTTGATTTTGCATGAACAGCTCATCCAACTTGTAAAGTCTGATGCTTGGACATTTCCAACAATGTAGAGGGGGGTGCACGAACGGCAAACTTATTTTTCTCTTTTCTCACTTTTGGTTTTTACATAAATCCTTTTTGACCATCTCGTAAACAAGCTTGAAGTCCTTCTTTCAGTTTGTTTTCACTTTATTTGAAGGCTTCTTCTTAGAATAATAATAAATAATAACCAGGAGGTTTTTCTACTTTAGTAATATTTACGTTAGTGAATGTTTGACTGAATTGATATAAAGAATATATTCAGTGAGGATCTTATCGCAATTCTCAGATTTACGGAAAACACCAGCTTTTTGCTGATTTTTGCCTCGATTGCCCAAAACCCGTAACCTTTTTAGCTTGAGGGAAGAAAAAAATTAGAGTTTTTGGCTTTGCCAAAAAAACGCCTAGTCAAAATTTTTTCATCTTTGCAGGATCCATTCCCAACCTCAAAATACATCTTTTTGTCTAGGGGTTTGTTTGGCAAATTCTTCCTTCGAAGAATATCGATCACTTTCGTTTTCCCCTGAAGACCGCGAGAGAAAAAATATTAGGCCCGCGCTCTAGGCGAGCGGCCTAGACTCGCTTTCGTTTTGTATAATTTTATAATGACGTAGGTAGCGTAATTCATGCAAAAATAATATGATAATCTTTTTGTTTTTATTTTCAGGTATGCCGCCAAACATTGACGTCATCGTGTATGGATTTAGCATGAACAATAGGACCGACAGACTCGACAAAAGGAACAAACAATAAGACGACCCGAGAATCTTACGATGAGGGCGTTTTGTCTCCGCCTGATATCACGCCCACAGAAGACGCTGTTTAAAAAGCGGGGGTAAAAATAGTAAGTAAAAGCTTTGTAAGTGTTTATTTTGCGAAATATATAACCATTTTCTAATATGGTCTACAAACTAGCATTTCTAGAATTTTGATAATGGAAACTTAAATATATAATGAAGAAAAAAACAAACCATTTCAATTTTGTTTATACGTTTAACCCCCGGAAAAATTATGTATTACCTATTACATAACTTTACATTTCCCGACTCGCTAACTCCCAGAGGAATTCCGATTGTAAACCCGATTGGTTAATTTCGGAACATGTTCATAATGGCAGATAATTTAGAAGTGTCTAGTGGAAAGGTTGTGTGAATTTTTTGATGTCAGTATTAATTTTGTTGGTTGATGGCTTGTTGAATCTGGCAAGAAAAAAGTAAACAGGTATAGCTTTTTCTAACCAAGGATCTGAGAGATTCGAGCCACACTGATATTATATACAATGAAGGTGATATATGTCCTCAATTGCTTCGAAGAATTTTCTACACTTCACGGTTTGACGTTGTCCAGAGTTATTTCAAAGCCAGCAAACGTGACACAATCTTGGGCGAATTGGACTTTTTCAGGATTGAGTGTGACACCATTTCTCCCCAATAAACAAATGACCAATTCTGGGCCAGTGATCTTGGTGGCTGTGACCTAGTCTTGCCATCGAACTGTGAAGTAAGACCAATCTTCACTGGAACCGCCAGCTGTTATTGTAGGACGTTTCACTTTCTCAACACGTGCAGTTTCTAGAACAGCGAGTCCTTGTTGGGGCGTGTGGACACCAGATGCGTGAATCTTGAGAAGTGTGCTTGCAAGATCAGGCTCAGTGTCTATTGTCGCATAGTCACATTCAGGAAAAGGGCATTGGACCACAACCATGACTCAAGGTGTCAGATTGTGTAAGATAAAAACTCTCTGACCTGTGTAGTTCGGGGCTAACCCGATTTGTGAACGTATTTTCTTGACAGGTGAGCGTCTAATGTTGGTCCAGACACCAGAGTAAAAACGTAACGTCTTGGTGTTGCACAAACAAATAAGTTAATACCTTATACCTGTATAGTTTGGGGCTAGCCGGATGTGGAGAAGCTTTGGGTGGCAGTTATAGCCGGTTGTGCTGGACCAAGCAGATGCAACCACAAAGTTGTAACAGCAGAGTTGCCAGTTGACGTGAAATAGCAGAGTTGCCAGTTGATGTGACGTAGCAGAGTTGCCAGTTGATGTGACGTAGCAGAGTTGCCAGTTGATGTGACGTAGCAGAGTTGCTAGTTGGAGTGTGTAGCAGAGTTGCCAGTTAATGAAAAGTGAGTGCAGAGATGCAAGACTTGTGTATAGCCAGTGTGTCGTTGGAAGCCAGCTGGTTGGGTATAAATGATGACCCTATCGTCGAGCTGAGCTTGCCTCTCAGATAAGGCTGTGTTGAGATATTCCTCCAAGTCAGTTGATTATAAGTCAAACATGAATAATAACCAGGAGGTTTTTCTACTTTAGTAATATTTACGTTAGTGAATGTTTGACTGAAACGATATAAAGAATATATACAATGAAGGTTATATATGTCTAAATAAGTCGTTAAAGCGAGCGCTATTTGGACCCAGTCCGCGAACGAGAAACAAACCAGTGCGCGAAAGATCTTTTGAAAGAAAAAATTAAAGCTCTGCTCGCAGGTAATACTTTAACTCTCTTCTGAGATGATACAGGGGTATTTGAACTTTTCAAACCACGCACTTGATGCTGGTCAAAAATAGTGTGAAATTTTTATTTCTCAAAAAAACCACCAAATCTAGAATTTTGTTAATATCTTTCTCAAAACTTGGTATCCTGAAGTAAGATTTCAGGAGGTGATAGAGCTAATGAAGACAAAGCCATAGATATAAGTATTTCCCTTATTCGAGCCAGTTTGAGGTTGACAGGCCAAAAATGACTATTTCAAGGAAATGTCATCCTCAGAAAAGGGAACTAAAAAGGAAATGTAAAAATTGGTGAGAATAGCTCCCTGGATAGTTATACAGGACAAAAAGTGTTAAAAGAACCAAGATTTCCTGTTATATTACCTAATTTGAGGTTGACAAAATCGATGTTATTAAAATGCACTGTAAACCTCAAAATTTGGACTTAAAACATTACAATATGTTTTAAGTAAGGCAAAAATGCTAAGCAAAGACAGATTTTCAAACAAAACCCATTAAATGAGCTGTTTTTGAGGTTGACAAGCCGGAAAAGTCTGTATTGAGTCAAAATTGGACAAAAAGGCTTTTTGGGGTGTCAACCTCAAAAAACTTATCAATAACCATTCGAATCCAATTCCATAGTCTTTCTGTCTTAAAAACAAATAGAATTGAGGTTTACAAATGATTTTAAAAGTGCTTCTGGTTGTTTCCATCAAAAGGCACTTTACCTTGCATTGAAATAAAAGTTGTTGTCAACCTCAAAACTTGCTCAAATAACAGACATTTCCTTGGAAGAAGATTTTTAGATGGTCAATAATGATATTTTGTAAGCTAAAGTCATCATATTGATCTATCTTTGTCAAAATTATGCACAAAACTAATGTCAACCTCATTTTTGGATCCATTTAATAAATGTCAACCTCAAATAACACCCTTCATAGCAATTTTCAACCCTTTGAGATAATTTCAGAGCTATAACATATCCAAAATCTAATTAAAAAGTCAACTTACAGGGAGTCAAAGAACCCTAACAGTGTCAACCTCAGGCCGTGTTAACCTCATCTTTTACTCCTACTTCAAAAAAGCATATCTCGAGTTAGGGTAAACCTCATAAAAAGATACTTATATGTCTAGAAAGCAAAATTATTCAGCCTAACCATACTAAAGTTTCAGTTGTCAACCTCGAACTTAGCACATTTTATGGGGCAAAATGTAAACCTCGACAAAAATGTCACAAATACCCCCTCTATTTTTGACCAGCATCACTTTTCAACAAAAAAGTGTCTTTTTTATTAAGAAGTTTTCTTTTTAAAGTTTTGCTCAGCAAAAAGCGCGGCAATGTAGTGTCTTCTTTTTTAATTGAGATCGCCAGCGCTTTCAAATGTTTTGACTTTGCAATGTCTTCATTTTGAATATGGTGTTCGGATCGTTCGCTGACTGGAACCTTTTTTATATCAACTACTTGTGATATGTTTCTATTGATTTTGAATTAATGAGCTAATAACATGTTTCAATGAAATTTTGTGTGATGGAAGATAACAGGTTTTTAAAAGAGGAAAGTCATTTTCAGAACTCTTCTTGCGCAAATTTTCTCATAAAAAACATTTTCTCTCGCGATCAGCCATGTTTACAAAAATCCAGAATTTCTTGATTTTTTTACTTGGCATCGTTCAAAATCGGTTCGGTGTTGTTCAGTGCTCCGTTTATTTTTAATTTTTGGAGAGATTGCAAGGGATAGTTTGAGGATTCTGCTGCACAAAGGAAGTTCTACAGAAGTTTGTTTTTGGTTGTTTTTTTCAAGTAAAAAGACGCTCGTTCGTGCACTGGTGACTCTACTCTAGACTGTTTGTTTTGATGAATTAGCTAGTCTGGAGATCCATACTCTCTATTCAAACTTACACCACATAAGCAAAAATCCCATCAGAAGCTACTCATTGAGAGTAGTATGGTATTTTTGACCCAGTTTGAATTTGTTTACATTTGGTTTGAAATTTGTGCCAAAAAAGCCGTTGATAACATAAGGTTGGTTAGCCAATCAGGTTCGCGCACTTCCAATAATCAAAACAATAATATCACGTGATTTCAACAATTGTTTAACAGCCAATAGAATTCTGCGACCAGATTTGGCATCTACAAAAATACCCGGCTACTCTGTTATTTCTATATTATTATTCGTTTTAACTAAATGCTATACTTCAAAATCACACGAACAGAGTAGACGGGTCTCCCAGCTATGAATTAGACTGCTAATATAATAAGGTCGAAATAGATAGTTGGCAAGCAGCAGTGGCTTGATTAGCAGACAATATCATCCACCAGGATGCAAGTGAAATTTTTCAATCTGCGGACCTAGACGGGGGTTCGGTTATTATCAGGTTTGGGTTAGGGTTGGAGTCACAATAAGGCCGGGGCCAGGACCCTCTCGGCGCCCCAGAAACTTCCGAAGTTTTCCGGAGCAGCTAAAAAAACAGTATTTTTCTCTCCAGAAAGTTCCGGAGCTCTTCCAGATTTTCCAGAGCAAGTGATTTTTAACATGTTGAAACCATTTAAAAACGTAGTTATATACAAAAAAATTTGTCCCCGGGACAGTCCTAGGTACGTGATGATGAGCATTGGTCAAAAACAAGAAATTATCATGCGCGTCACTAGAAAGAAAACATCGTTGATTATATTATATTGAACACATTATATTTGAGAGCATCACTGGTAGAAATATCGAAAAAAATAAAAAATGTGAGGTTTCACCATTCACTATCGTGAACTGCTCTAAGGGGCATATTTGTCCATATTCAAAGTCGCCATGCGTAACGGGAAAAGACCGTTAGTGGGTAGGTAATAAGGTATATCAGAGAATATCAGATATATCAGAGAATAATCTGATTTTTCCAGGTTTGCACGTTTTTGCAACAAACATTTTAGAAAATTGTCATTTGTGTACATTTTTTAGAGAATATTTTAAAGACTTTTACATTACAATTCAAAATGGATTGCTTGTCAAGATCACTGTTCGATGAATTCAGCGAAGGAGAATCACCAAAGAAGGCCAAATTCAAACGTCCGTGTACACCCCCAGTCATCAACACAACAAATAAACTTCCATTACCATTCATAACTGAAGATGATGGGTACAACAATGATATGCTAATGAGAGATGATTTTAATAGCTCTGGAGAAATGATATCTCCACCTTGTTCTCCAACAAAACTTATGTCTCCAAGTCCTAATCGTCCCAGTAGACTATTGCAATCACCACCATCAATACACAGAGGATTTCTTGCATTGAAATTATTTGATACACCACATACACCAAAAACTCTATTGAGTAAATTTAAGGATGCAGCAAATGATAATACATCCCCAACAAGCTCTAATGACAATAAAAAAGATATAAAAAAGAAAAGAAATTCTATAAATAAAGAGAAAAGATTGGACTTTAATAGTGCAGATTTCAAACATCCAGCATCTATCATTCGTGGCAATATTGATAAGAAAGTAGTCTATGCAAACATAAATCCTTTCACACCTTCACCTAGTGTTGTGAAACACAAACGAACGAGACAAGAATTTGAAAGGTCTGTATTTATTTTTGTTTGTAGCTGACCCAGGCTGACCTGTCCTGAAAGGGGATTTCACCTAAGATATTCGTTAAAATAGATGGGGTCCTAAAAAAATAAGCCTTTGCAACAAGTTTGCGAGGTGTACAACCAAATTTAAGACAGTACTTGCTGAGCTTAGATGTATGTGAGAGGTACCCAAATTCTTAGGAGAGGCCTAAATGGGAATTGAGACATTTTGTTTTGATTTTTGGATGGGATAGCATGTTTAGCTGATTATATTCAATTGTTTAACTTATGTTACATATCTCAAGTTATTTACTAACACATATAATGTTTTACTTCTTCTTTCTTAGTGAATCACCTTTGTTTGATAATGAGGATGAAGAAGAAATGGAAGCAGAGATCTGTGGTAACCCTGCTAAAGTAAGAAGCACTGTTGTTTTAGTTTCTGTTATGTTGTTTTTCTTGCTAAAGTTGTGACAGACCATGGTTTGTTATTAGGAATCATTGTAAAAATATTATCAGTCTGTGTCAGTAGGGGTTTTTGTTTTATACTTGAAAGGATGGTAAATAAAAATAGATTCTAGGTCAGCGAATTCTTAGCAAACATGCATTTTAGTAGGGGTTAACCCTTAGTGGGATGTGACTGAATGTATTTGAAAGTAGGTAGGATTTTAAAGCATTTTTGAGAGGGGGCCCAACTTGAATTAGACCTGGCCAGAGTTTTATAGCAAAACAACTGCTGTTGTAGGCAAAACTGGTAACCCCAAAAATAGGCAAAAAATTCACAATTTTTCAAAGTTGAATTCAACGGATATGATTCATGGCTCCAACTGAGGTTATAGGTCAAATGTTTTGGAAACATTCCAAAAGTGACGTCAAGATTAAGGTTTTTGAAAACACATGCAAAATGTCCACGATTAGTTAATCTGATGTTTAATCCTGGTGATTAACTAATCAAAATTTAATCGTGATTAGGGGTAATAGGGATCTAATCAACTTTTGAACAACCGGGCCCTGAACTTATGTATAAAACCTTAGGTCCCCCCTTTCTTAAAAGAAGTCGGATGACAGATCCCACTCTGTTTTTGCCAGAGGTCCCTGCATAGGGGGGGGGGTGCAAGCCATTATGATTGGTACCATCAGTTAGACCATGTAATTACGAGCAAAAGAGTATACTACAACAAGTCTAGATACGATTGACATCAAATTTTGTCTAAAGTGTAACAGATTTCACAGGATTTTGAACTTTAAATGGCCATACCTTTTTGCTTTTGACTACCTCAGAATCCTGCCTACTTTCAAGCCATTTCATGCAGTCGCGACCAATAGAAGATACTATGGATTTGAGGGATTGCCCCTACTATTTGAAGTGGAAAAGCAAATAATTATTTAGACTGGAAAATCGTGATTTTTTTGCAATTCGCTGCATGTTTTTTTTTTATAAGCATATGTTTTTTGGAAAACAAGCTCAGTTATGCTTAGAGATATTTTAGACTCAGGCTCATGGTATGTTTATCATATGCTTATTTTTCCGAAAAATTCAAGTCCAATTTTTCCAAAATCTGTCGTTGCTATACATGAGGATAGGGAAATAAGTAATGACACAAAGATTGTTCAGGAAAGTTGTGAACGATTGCCGCGTTTACGCTTGTATTTTTTTAAATTAAAATTTTCACTTACACACCTCAAAAGCAAGCTCAGTAATATGCTTGTAATATGCTTATTTTTTAGACAAATTCAGGTCTTGGTATGCTTATAAACGTTATGCTTATAAAAAAAACATGTAGGCCAAAGTAAGATACCTGTTCTCTCCATTCATTTTTATAAAATCATAATCATGATCCTTTTTTTCTTTTTATAGAAACTTACACTGCGGGAAACAAACATATCAAGATTTGATGCAGAATTTGTTGATTTAGGGAAGATTGGTACTGGGGAATTCGGTTCAGTTTACAAATGTTTGAATAGGCTCGGTTAGTCATTTTTCAGTTCAGAGTTTTGTGTAGATAAATGCCTTAACTATATGTATATTTTATTAAGCATCAAGTTCCATAATTGTATTATCATTGTCACCACTTGCCTTTGTCTTTCAGATGGGTGTATATATGCTTTGAAAAAGTCCAGGAAACCACTTGCTGGATCAATAGACGAGTAAGTGAATCGACATTTAGATCTCGTCCTGTTCAGTCTTTACAGTCTTGATCTTTTCTTGTCTTTTCAGAGTTACCCACCGTGTCTCTACGATTCACTTGAGTTTGGTCTCCCGCGAGCATCGCTCTCCCAGTGTCGTTCGAGGGTCATGGTATACGCCATGGCTTGGCAGCTCGCGTCTGTCGACTTGCAGTGTCACTGTCAGCGCCGTGATTCCTACTCCTTCGTGGGTAGGACCCATCCCGAATGCATTCAGAAGGCTCATATCTATCTATTTTCAGAGATTTTTGTGATGTAACTCTTATGAAATTTGATTGTTGTGTAGCCTAAATTTGAGAGAATTGTAATCTGATAAGATATTTCTTTATCATATTCAGACAAATGGCTCTTCGTGAAGTATGGGCTCATGCTGTGTTGGGTCATCATCAACATGTAGTGCGTTACTATTCAGCATGGGCAGAAAATAACCACATGCTGATACAAAATGAATATTGTAATGGTTCGTAACATAATGTCAATATGAATTCTTTAAAGAAAAATGTTTGTTTTGGCTCCAACTTTCTTAAATAAGATGAGACTGAATGCCTAACTGCAGATCTCTGTGGATAGAAGGCAATCTAAAATCTCCATTTCATGCCCATCAACAGTGCTTGCTACAATTGTTCTTGTTCTTTTGCTTAGATAGTGTTTAACCTGGTTTAATTGAAAATTGATTTCATGATGATTCACCCTTATCTTTTTAGGAGGTAACCTGTCAGAAGTGATAATCAAGAATAAATTCCAGAAAAATCAAATGAAACTTGAAGATCTGAAACAGTTACTGCTACAGCTGTCTAAAGTAAGAAACCTTTTAAAAGTCAACTTTATTAGCAGTCTGTTGAACGAGTCTTTAAGATGGATATTTTGAAAATCACTATAAACTACAAGAAGCCGGTGATTAGGTTATAGTTAATAATTATTCAAGGGAGTCAGGCAGCAGTGCACAGTATATAGCTCAAGAAAGAAAAAATACTAATTAAAATTAGTTTTGAGCTTTAATCTTTCGCAATTGTTTTTGTGATCAGGGACTGAAATATATTCATCACCAGCAACTAGCACATATGGACATCAAGCCAGGTTTGTTGTACTTGCATGATGTTTTTCTTTCATACTTCTCTCTATTCGTCACTGGTATTTTAGTGACATATTTTCGAACCAAAATTTATACATTATAAAGTCTTCATACAAAATGACACATTAAGGAAGGCATAAGAAAAACAAAGGTGACACCAATATAATGGTTGGGAAAGAGAATATTACCAAAAAAATATTAAATATAGTGCAGAGCTTTACACACTCCTTTTTTAGGCAATGTTTTTCTGTGCTCGCAACCCAAACCAAGGTCGGAAGCAACTTCAGCAGAAGAGAGCAGTGATGATGGGTATTGTGGAGAAGAGAATGAAACAAATAGTGGGAAGAAGATCGATAATTATTATCCAATAACATATAAAATAGGTAGGTTAATCTCATATGTTTTAAGTCCCAACATAGTTAAGCTATTAATTTAGATGACTGATTTTCCACCTTCCTTTGTTGGCACATGAAAGTAAAAAGAATAGATGGAGTGAAAACGTCTCGGTAAAGACCTAAATGATGGTCGTTTAAATCTCAATCCATTCAAAGTGGCTTTCCTTTGATTTACCGTTATTGGAAGCAAGGCAATTCAAGATTTAACTTTAGTAATCATATTTTTATAGCTAAGTAATACAGTTCTGTTGATGAAGGCTGAGATCAACCTTTCCAACATAATATGTTTAACAACTGAGCCCAAAAACTAGCAAGCGCAATCAAAAGAAAAATGTGTTAATGGTGAAAATCAAATGATGTAAATCGAACACTGCCACTTAGGACACACCCATCTAGCCAACCCCACCACACCTAAATAACCATTTCCTTTAAACATACACAATAAAAAACACAAATCGACAAAAAGACAGAAAGAGGATGTACTATTAATTTTCGCAAAACTTAATTTTGTGAAAAACCCTTGTTAAAAATGCGATTGAAAATAGTCTAAACAGATGCCAGGCTAAAATGATAAAAGAATTTCATAAGATGCATTTTCAGGCCAGCATTGTGAATTTTCAGATTTTCGTCATATTGTTTTTGAAAATGTTAAGTTCTTTTCTTCCATTTCAATTACATTGCATCTCAGATTGTAGTTTGCTTACACCAAACAACTATGTATTATGTTCCCTTAAGTGAAGCCTGTCATTAGAGCATGTATAAATGTGGCCTATTGTTCTTCGTGTAGTCTCTGGCTCTATCTCGATTTGTGAGTAATTAAAACAGTAGATAAAACGATTCTCTTATTTGCTTGTTTGTTTGTTTTAAGGTGACTTGGGACATGTTACGTCAGTTGTAAAACCACAAGTTGAAGAAGGAGACTGTCGATTTCTTTCGAATGAAGTTTTGCATGAGGTGAGAGAAGAAAGACACCCAGTCCATTCCTCTTGTCTGATTGTTTCAAGTTCATTTTCTTCTAATAAAGGAATAAAGGTCTATTATACCACATTTATACCAGAGTTTGGAAATATGAATTACTAATTACTATAATATGTCTCTTCCTCCTCAGGACTACACTTCATTGACGAAAGCTGACATTTTTGCACTCGGATTGACAACTTATTTAGCTGTAAGTAACAAATACTAAATTGAGTTGAGTTTGGAGAGACTTTGTTTTAATTCCAATCTTCATGAAATTCAGGACTGACGTAAATTATTAAATTGTTGCAAGAAAGCGCTTAATTTTACTGGTCTTACCAGCTTTGAAAATGTCATCGCTTTTCACTCAAAATAATGGTAAATATTGGTATTTTTAGGCTGGTGGTAATGATCTGCCCAAAAATGGTCCACTGTGGCATCATATCAGGTAATTTGCCTTTTCTCTGACTTTCACAGAGTCTTAAAATTCCCAAAGAACAAGAAATTGCTTTGACATGGTCAATAATTTTTTTGCCCGCCAGTAAAGGAAAGCTTTACTTAAGGAGAAATAAAAAAATGCTTGTTTCAAAGCACACACCCCGTCAGCTTACAACCATAGTCCCCCCCCCGGAAGGCAGCTAGGACACGCAGACAAAAAGCGTGATAGCGCAATCTTATGTTGCTTTTTATAAAACTTTTGTCATAACTTT
The DNA here is from genome assembly GCF_902728285.1 of Clytia hemisphaerica. Taxonomy (NCBI): domain Eukaryota; kingdom Metazoa; phylum Cnidaria; class Hydrozoa; order Leptothecata; family Clytiidae; genus Clytia; species Clytia hemisphaerica. The sequence goes on from NW_027103911.1 coordinate 131,871, forward strand.
TCAAATTCAGCAATGAGTGACTTAGATTTACGAGACTTACGAAGAAGGAACTTTTGTTTTACCGCCTTTTGAATGTCTTTTAAACGTTGCTGTTGTTCTAACAAACTGGCCTTGTGATTTTTATGTTTTATTTCATATTTGTTCTTTTCTGTAACAGATTTTGTTTAAAAGATTTTGTTTCGTTTTGAAAAGAATTCGAATGTCTTAAATCAAATAAGGTCGTTAATTACAAAAGAAGAGAGAGAAAAAAGAAAAACATGCGTCCCGGGCAAGTCAAGGCAGAAATTATAATCTATCGATCAAAACAAACTTATCGAACAACTCAAAGTCATCTTTTAAAAGAACAAAAACATTGCTTGCGAAAACGAAAGTGACACACAGACAAAATGACATACACACTACCGCTATTATTATATAGAAGCCCTCTGTCAACCAATCATCTGCTTTTTATGTTTAGAAATACTGGATTACCACATCTACCTAACCATTCAAAAGTATTCAATGACCTGTTAAATGTAAGGAAAATTTTAATGTATTTTTTAAATTATGGATAACTTCATTGGAAACTTTTGATATTGTTGAATTTTGTGACTTTATTATACAAATTACCAAAAAAAGGGTCCCGAAAAACAAAAGATTCTTTCACCAGAATTGATTTTTCTTCTTCAAAAGGCAATGATTTCAAAAGAACCATCAGACCGACCGAGTGCATCTGAAGTTTTATCCAACCCATTCCTTGGACAAATGACAAAAGTAAGTAAATTTCTATCCTTCAAGATATAAAAGTTCTTCCCAAACAATCTTTTGACGGGTTACTCAAATTTTATTATTTACGCACTGAGGATCTAATACCTATCAAAATGAACTAAAGTTGACATTTTTCGAAAGTGAGTTCACAATACTTTATTTTGCGATTGATTATCACACTCAAACGTTTTTTTCTGTTCTTTAGACACAGTTACGAAAAGAGCTCAATGAAGAGAAGTTCAAAAACGAAGTCCTTTCACGGTATGTACCCATTCTTTCCCCAAATATAAGGCCACTTTTTTTTCTATAAAATTTGGAGTTTTTTCATTTAATTCGATAAAAGAGCTTTGAGTTTTTCACAGCCAAGTCTTCTATTTATTTGAATTTTTGTTCGATCCATGCTATTTCTATAAGGGGTACATGTCGTTGGTGTTTTGTCTACTCTCAATTTTAAGACGATATTGTTTTTCGACACAATAATACTGGATAATGCTATATATTGTAAATTATTTTTCCTTCTTTTTTTCTAGAAAACTGAAGGCGGCTGAACAAGCAGCTGAACAGCAAGTGGAGCCTGGTAAAAACAAACGCCTGGTTGGTCATAAAGTAACGAGAAGTATGAGCATGAGTGTTATAATGTGATTGGTCGGTCGTCACGGCACCGAAAGAAACAGTTCTTTTCTCGGCGTTCGCTCGTTATTTTTAAGTTATTCGAATTTGTATAAAGCCAAATTTTTGTTGGATCATTTTTTTAACATATTAGTGTATACATCAAGTCATTTTATTGAGACTAGTGTAGTTAGAGTTTTTTATTTTTTCATGTGATGACTGATTTACATCTCTGGGTAGGTGTTGCAGTATATACATTTTTTTAGATTTTGTTGGTAATTTGAGTAGATTACAGTCGGGGCGTTTTTGATTCGACCGTGTTATGTATATATTCACCTTTTATCTTAACACTTAATTTTTGACGATTTTTATTTTAGTATATTATAATCTTATATCTCTTTTATCGAGATTTATTGCTGGTAGATAAGATTTAGTTTTTTTCTTTAACATTTTTAAGCGTGTAAATACTTTTTTCTTCAGCGCTAAAATTTCGCGACATTTTATCATGTTCTAGGATATTTTCAAACTGTCTTTGTTGAAATAAATAGTCTATTAAAACGCAGCTAGAATTTTAAATTTTATTGAAAATTATGGTAGCTTTACTTTTTCATTTCTTATTGTATATTTTGTTATATTTCTTCTAATATGTATTATTTTAGCAAATAAATAAATGGATTTTTCTATCTTATGTTTTGATTCTCCCTGATTCACTTTCTGTTCTTCAAAGGTCCATCACCCGTACTCCAGAGTTTTCTAGAATCATGCTATGATCACCAGTTTCCATACAAAAAGATTCAATATTCTTAGAGGACCCCTTAGATGTTTTGTGTGGTGGTGTGATGTTTTCTTGGGCTATTTTCACATTTTTTTGTGTGATAAATCAACCTTCGCAATATTCTTGTGGACTTTGCATCGTTTTCCGCACTGGAAAATATCACGTTCGTCATGAATAGCGGTAAATGATAGTAAAGTTGCAGTGGAGACAAAGTTTTTTTGATAGAATTCGAATAAGATGGCGGTTTTGTGCTTGTTGAAAAGATAATCTGGAATGGAATGTTATCAAAAAAGAAAATATAAACTAAAAGATAAAAAAACGAAGATGAAAAATGAAGAAGAAGAAACTCAGCTTCTCGTAGAACAATGCTATGATCTTCATTTTTATATAAGAAATTATTTAATCTTAGAACGTCATAAATTCGAGAAAAAAAAATTCATGAAATTTTCATTCAGTAAAAAATACAGCTTAAAACTTTGCCCTGGTTAACTTGAAAAAGGGCTCTTTTTTGTTGTTTTTATGGTTTCTGAAGTCAATCAGTGATAAATTTTGAACTGTACATGTTTTTTTTTTTTAATAAGCATAACGCTTATAAGCATATGAAGGCTCAGATTTGCAGAATTCCTAAGCATAACATGAGCTCAGCCTAAAATATTTTTCAAGTGGTCATTTTTATCTCTATAAAAAAGGTTTGTTAGAGGTCAAGTAAAAAAAGACATTCCACGGCTAGCTACATTCCACTGCTCCCAAAATCTGAACAAATTTTACAAAATTTCTGAAATTTCATAAAAAACTTGGCTCGGGGGTGAATCATAAGCATGATTCTTAAGCATATAATAAGCATAAACTATGCCTGGATGCTTTGAGAACTTAAGCATACACGAGCCTGACCAAGGGGCATACACTTGCTTATAAAAAAAAACATGTATATCGTTCGATGGAACAAATTTCTTTGAAAAATTTTTTCACATAATGACGTTCTAAGATCAAATAATCACTCATGTAAAAATGATAATTATAAGACGATTATTGAAGATAAGTTAATTTTCTTCTTCTTCTTCATTTTCAATCTTATCATTTTCCGATATTTTTTAAGTTTTTTCTTTATGATAATATTCCACTCCTGTTTGTCTTTTCAACAAGCAAAAATCTGCTATCTATTGAATTCTATAAAAGTTATAGTCTTTTTTGTCTCCGCTGCAAATTATATTGATACAGACTTTAGTGTGGCAATCTTGTACCAAAGAAGTTTCTTGCTCGTATCCCGAGCCACTTGCACCACTTTTTTGATTTTACTGATGGACGTTGGTACAATCGCTCATTTAGGCCCCCATTTTAGTGAGCTTTATCAGAGAATTAGTAAAAAAGTGAACTATAAGGAAGAAACAACTGGGTTCGAGTTTTAGTAGATCATCAGATAGAAGAGTCAAGACTCTCTTTTGGTACCCACCTGGGTTTTCATCAGATTTGAACTTGGGACGCAATATTTTTTTTTTTTTTTTTCAGGGGGTAAAAAGTTGAAATTTTCCTATTTTTCCGACCCACTGAAATTTGATTTTCTGATTTTTCCGACCCCGGCTTTGGAGATCCAAAAAAAGTACCCTTTAAGGGCGGCACATACCGTACCCTCCATTTGTCTAAGTACCCCCCCCCCCCCCCCCCCCCCGGTTATATATAGATTTCGATTAGATTGCTTTGGATTGATATTGATGAGAAAAGCAAGGGTGCACGCAGAGGGCGGGGGGGGGGCGTGACCCGTTTTTCCGAATCGGAATAGGGCGAAACAATGTTTTGCGCCAACATCGTTTCACTGGATTGTTCAATTCAAACTCATTCCCAGGTCCCCTAGCCAAGCGGTTCGAAGTGAAGTTTATCGTACGAACAGTCAAAAAAGTGAAAAGTACAATGTTTTGTAAGTTATTTTTGGTCATTTGATAAAGTATAAAGTTTGTTTTTGCCCATCAAAAGCTTATAGGACTAATATTATGTAAGTTCTTGGAAGTAATAAAATTTATTAGCCTCCAAGTCGCAGAAAATTTCAACCCTAGACCAGTTATCTCAGGGGTACTTTTTTGAGATTTAGTAGCCTTCAAAGTCAATGAATAATTTACTTTGTTTGAGCTCATATTCTCCTTCTGGACTTGAGTGTTATTTCCATATATATAATTAAATTGATACTTTCTTTAGCCTTTAACTCACAAAGTTATCTCCCAGACAGTGTACAACGTTGTGACAAAAATCGCGAACCAATCGAACAATATTACAGGAAATCGCCAAATTTTTCTAACTGACTTTGTTGAAAAGAAATTAAGGGGTCACTCCCAAATCAATTTTAGGTTAGAAAAACATCAATTGACGTTAGTGGGTGGATGGGTTTAAAAGGTTGTTGACGTTTGTTTTTTTTCAAATCAAGAAACATCAATTTTTCATTCCATGCCAAATATTACTTCTCGCCATGTTTCTGTTTGAGTGCTTCGTCTGTTTTGAAAACTAAAACAAACGGCCTGATGTTTATGTCTTTGCTTTGTTTGACACGGCCTGAACGGCCCTTAAATTTTTGCAGATGGCCGTTCTTTCTGCTTGTCTTTCTGTTGCTATATACTACAAAGATGATTAATTACAGGAATTTTGTGAACAAGTTTAGAAATTATCTCCTTTTTTTTCAAATTTAAACTACCATGAAGTCGGGTAACTTGAATCAGTAGAGGCTAACATGCATAGCCCTCAAATGAATGACCTATCTGGTCCTTAAAATACAAAGTTAAATCAAAACAAAAATGGTAGAGTAGAGCTGCGAGCGAAGCTGCGTAGTTCATTTGTTTTGAAATTTTGTTGCTTTGATTGGTCAGTCATTTAAAGGGCTATGCATGTTAGCCTCCATTGATGCAAGCTACCCAAACAAAAGATTATAATATACCAAAATAAAAATCGTTAAAAATAAGGTGTTAAAGATAAAAGGTGAATATATACATAACACGATCGAATCAAAAACGCCCCGACTGTAATCTAGTCAATTACCAACAAAATCTAAAAAATGTATATACTGCAATACCTACCCAGAGATGTAAGGGGCCATTGACTTTCGATTTTCGAATTTTTTAACGGCATTTGGCCGTTAAGGGGGGAGGGGGTCGACCATGTGCCGTTAAGGGAAGGTCGAAAATCTCTTTAGGGGTCAACTCACCACATATCAATTCTTTTCACCAGAAAATATTGATTTTTGAGACGTTTATTCCATACAATGTTACTTTCCATATTTTTTTCCTCCTTTTATCAACGAAGCTAAAGTCGCATACCTAAAGTATTCACTTCGCTATTTTTTAGAATAATTTAACCAAAACAAACGACCCGATGTTTATGTCTCGTGTTCCTTTTGTTTAGACGGTCCGCACGGCCCTTGAATTTCGCAGACAGTCCGTCTTTTTTCTTTGAAATGCCGCTATTCTTTTGATTATGATTACAGAGACAATTGATTCGCGCAACTTTCGGAAAAAAGTTTAGAAATTATCTCCGTTATTTTTTAAATGTAAACTGAGCGAAGCCGTAGCGAAATTAAAGATGGCTGACAAAACACCGATGAAAGTGAAGGAGAAAATTTTCATCGATTTTTGACAATTTTTTAACTTTAGAGAATTTGATGGCCGTTAAGGTCGAGGGGGGAGGGGTTAGAGCCAATGGCCAAATCCCGCTAAGAAATTCGAAAATCGAAAGTCGATGGCCCCTAAATCAGACATCACATGAAAAAATAAAAAACTCTAACTACACTAGTCTCAATAAAATGACTTCATGCATACACTAATATGTTAAAAAATGATCCAACAAAAATTTGGCTTTATACAAATTCGAATAACTTAAAAATAACGAGCGAGCGCCGAGAAAAGAACTCTGTTTCTTGTGGTGCTGTAACGACCGACCAATCACATTATAACACTCATGCTCATACTTTTTGTTACTTTATGACCAACCAGGCGTTTGTTTTTACCAGGCTCCACTTGCTGTTCAGCTGCTTGTTCAGCCGCCTTCAGTTTTCTAGAAAAGAAGGAAAAAATAATTTACAATATATAGCATTATCCAGTATTATTGGGTCGGAAAACAATATCGTCTTAATCATACCCAACTTCACGGTATGTGAGCCTTATTGAAAATCAAGATGGCGGACGAAACAGCGGTGAAGGCAGTTTTTCATCGACTTTCAGCTTTTATAACGTCAATTGACGTTTTTCTAACCTAAAATCGATTTGTGAGTGACCCCTAACATGTCTTGATATCTGTCAAGACAAGTTCCACGGAAAAGAAAACACACATAGAGACATGCACCTCATAGTCAGGCTAGCTCTGAAGCTCTAAAACAGCATCTAATAACATGAAAACCAGAATATGATTCTTCAATGGGAATCAAAACTATAAAGTGCACTTACAAACATCAATTTGTCAGATCTAACAAAATTAATAACCGCACTGTCATTATTGACAATAAAACAAACGATGTTCTGTCAAGAGCCTTGTAAACATTCCAACAACCATCGAAATGATCTATCACAGCTCAGTCTGCCATTTTTAGCGCGGTGAACGCTTGCAGAACGCCAGCAATCTCCCGCGTGGGTGAAGAACTTTAATCTGTCGATCATTTCTTCAAGCGGAGAGTACGCGAAGCGATTTTAGCTTTACGGTAGTGCTGCGGATCAATGGATAGTAATCAATTATCCCTTTATTTTCATTCCTAGAACTTTTGCAAAAAAAAGGAAAAATAGAAAAGTTGTATTTTTTACTGCTCCATTCACATACTGAATTTGAAAGATTCTTCTATGTGGCATTTTTTTTTGCAAAACTTCAAAAAACTGATTTTTGTCCTGCCTTTGCTGGACTTTGACTTGCGCTTGCCTGCAACATAGGGTACAAAGTCCAAACATGCGTTTCCCGTAATTTTTGTATGAAGTTGACTGATAGTTGACTTGCCAGGTTCCACCAAAAAATAGAACATACCGTAGATTTGTCTAGTAACCTCAACATGCGTCTTCTTATCTCGGCACTGGATCTGCAAAATAGTTAAAACAAACCCTTACTGTACAGTAAAGAAATTCTTGGTATTATTCTCATCTAACAAGCTCATATATATTAGGGTTAGGGTTGGAGCTCAAAACAAGCACTCTTTTGTGATTATCTCTTAATATAGTCTGGTCTGTAGTTTGTACAATATAAATAGTCTTCAGAAACACTTTCCTGGCATGAATCTTTGGCGCAGTGGTTAAGGCGTTGGGTTTCTAATCATTAGAACTTTGCATTTAGTGGGTTTGAATCCCTCCGGTGGTGATCTTTTTGTGAGTCATTCAGTCAGTTAGAAAACATAGAAAATAACTCACAAAGAACCAGAAAGTCAGAAAAACTACAAACAAGAGACTGGGAACAGGGGGGGGTCGGTACTAAAATCTCAGACATCATAACATTTAGTGACGTGGTGGTACTGCAAAAAAGCTCAAAAATAATTTTAGTACCATTGTGTACTAAAATACCAAAAAGGGTGGTCCCTTAAAGAAATTTTTGAAAATCTTAGTATTTTGTTCTAAAATCAGCCAAAATGGAGCATTTTTTTAACAATTTTGGAAAGAATTTGATTTTTTTTTCAGGAATTTTCGAAAAAATCTTCAGAAATCTTTCAGAATTTTTCCAATTTTTTAAATATTTTTTAAAAATATTTTTATGTACCAGTTCACCTCAGTTTAGTGATAAAATTATATTATTTTGCAGATTGATGCACTAAATTCGACTAGGTTTGTAACAATGACCCCATTTTGGTAAATTTAAAGCCGTAAAAGGGCAAAAAATGGGTGGTATCTATGTTAAATTGCTCAAAATAATTTTAGTACATGTGTACTAAAATAACATTTTCGAATAATAGGTGGAGGTATGTCAAAAATTAGCGAAAATCCTTTTAGTACTTATGTATGTCTTACATTTTAGTACTGACCCCACCCCCCCCCTGCTGGGAAGTACAAAATAAGCCCAGATATGTCTTTCGTCTTTATGAAGAAGCCACGACTGTTGATGTTAGACAGAGGAATGTAAAGAGATGGAAAAACAGCTTCTTCAGAACAATAGACAAACGGCTCGTCATATACCAGGTCCTTTGCCCTTAAGGGAGTTTGTTTCGAGCTAATGGATTTCTTTTGTTGTTGCTTTAAAAAAGTTGTATAATTAGCGTGGTATGACGAAATTCTTTTGTTTCAAGTCAAATTATTCGTAAACTTTAGGGGCTTATATTTTGGGTAGACCTCTTTTATACCAAAAGATACCTATATTTTCTTGCTCAGAATTTTCTAGTGATTCTAATGATATAGCGGCATCATGACTGCATAATTAGATTAAAAGCTAAAGTGCACGGAAATAAGAAATCAAATCTGTTTTTGATGAATTTCTATCAAACTTTTTAGAAATAACTTCGTATCATTGTGATGAGAATTTTTCAGACTACAAGTTAGTGTAAAATTTGTTACTGGATACTGAAAGTTTAAAAAGTAATGGATCAAAAACGAAAAACATAAAACCGCTTTTATAAACATAGCATATAGAAACCAGCCCTCTTCACATGGCGAGTCGTTTTTTTCTGAACTTTTTGTAACGACCAAATTAAAGCTAAAACAAAGGAGTTTTCAATAGACACAATCAGAACACTTCGGGTAATCAGAGAAGCACTTTTTCTATTCCATCCCATTTCTCTGGGTTAGACAAATCTAGGGTACAGCTTGGGAATTACAGTGATGAAAATAAGCTCTCAAATTCTTATACCTTAACAGCTGACAATTAGGCTAAGCTAGAATTACCTCTTCTCCTTTCTATTCCAACAATAAAATGCTTACATAGTTGACACATAATACACATTGACAGAAGTATTCCCTATGCAATGCTTGTATTGAAATCTGTATTAAAAATGAAATTTGTCTCTTCTTCTCAGTGGCTTCTGTAATTTGCTCCATCGGAAAGTCTTTTTTAAATTTCAACCAATAAGATTGCTGAGTATGATGAAGGTTAATGACCGGCCTTAATTTTTGGCACTAATGGCTAATAATACAAACTGTATGCAGCGGATACAAAATCGTCAAAGTAAAAATCAAAACAAATATGGCTGATTTTGATTGTTTCAATTGTTTTACAAGTTTGTTTTGGACACATGATTTTAATTGTTCTCTTTAATGACACATGGTTTGCGCAATGTTTACATTTTACTACTTTTATGTCCCTTTAAGCCCACGTGTGAACCCAAGCTAATCCTTTTTCTCACTTTTGTCTGATTTAACCACTACACATTCTCTCCACTTATTTATATTAGACACTTCCTACACCTTCGAGCATCAGACTTATTCACATACTTTTTCTTTTCTTTTTTAATAAAACTTGTAAATAATACCAATCAGGGGGGTCTGTACAAAACAGCAGCATGTATCAATACTTTGCAGCAAATTTCGATTTTAGACACCCACCCACCCCTATAGTACAAAATACTATCCAGAAAACTGCTAAATATGGGGTACACCTCCTGTATAGTAAAAAGTACTATTCAGAAAATTCCCAAATATACCCTAACATCCCCTGTAAAGTAACAACAAATCCACATCAAAACACCCCCAACAACTGCCAACAATATGAAATGATGAAGAACAAAGTTGGTTTTGATCAGTTTTGATTAATGTCAATCAGATAGATTATTTTTTGTCTTTTGATGTCGAAAGAGATTGTATTTTAAACTAAAGCCTAGTTTACATACTAAAGAATTTTTAAAAGACTTAATGAGCTTATGTAAACGAATTGTTTCTACTTCACTGCTTCACGCCTGGTACACAAAATATCAAAATATTCAAAGCATTTTGTGAGCACTCGTTTCGAAAGATAATTTCAATATCTTCCATCAAGATTTCTGTTCAAGCGACGCATTCTGTTCAACCTCAATCCTAAAAATCGTTTTTCTCTATTACTTTATTGTATAAAATCACCATAATTTTGTATTTTTATTGCAGAAAAAAGAAAACTAATAACTAGCTAATCCGAACTATTGATATTGATACATAATTTTGACCAAACATATCTAGGGCTGGGCTTAAAAAATTGTTGGTTTGCCGTCACCCGACCCTAGATTTTGGAGGTGGGTAGGTCGGTCGGAATTGTTTTTTATTTTGGCGATTTATGAAATTTTGGGTCGGGTGACGGCAAACCAACAATTTTTTAAGTCCAGCCTAGTGTCCTAGTGTAGTAAACTGTAATGGTATTATGTGTACTTGATTGTTGTCCCAAACTGCAGAATAATACACAAATAGTAAACAAACAATTTGAAGTTTGTTTCTAAATCCCCCTGAATTTCGACCCTAACACCCCCTGTATACTACATGGATACTAAGCAGAATTTTTTCTTAAACATCCACCCACCCCGGATACATGCCACTTTTTTGTACACAGACCCCCCCTGTACCAATCATATTTTGATAGATAATCTAATGTGGACACCCGTCTTTAGACTTGGGGATAATAGGAAGGTGGGAATCACTGATAGAATAAAGATTTTATCCTATGTAATCGCTAATCGAAAAAAAATAGTTTCCATCAGTGATTCCGACCTTCTTATTATTCCTCTCTAAAGAAGGGTGCTTCAATTAGAAGGGGAATGTCAGCATTAAACCAAATTTCAGTAACATTAAGCATGGTTTCTGCCCCCCCCCTTAAAATAAGGGGGGGTCAAAAAAATTGCCTTTTAAAAAAGGGGGGATTTTTGTAATTTTTTTTTAATAAGGGGGGATTCTTTATCAAGGGCTGCAAGAATCTATCAAAATAAGAAAAAAGGGGGGACTAAAATATTTGGTTTTATTGATAATAGTTTTCTTTGTCTAATAACGGTTTGTGTAAACCGCAGGTTACAGGTCACAGGTTACAGGTTACAGGTCACAGGTTACAGGTCAACAAAGTGCAGACCGGAAAAAAGATAATAAGATCATAACATATACATAACATAACATCAATACATAACGCATTAAATTATAAAAAAGTAATACATGTTATTTAGATATTATAAAATGACAATTGAATAGAATAACAACCTAGTGACACTTACTTGCAAAAATAATGACAAAATCATAAAATATGATGCCTAACAAGACAAAAGCACGAAAAATATTTATCATGCAAAATGTGATGTGGATGGTGTGAATGGATAAAAAATGGCACCAAACAGAAGCTTGCAAGGTCCCTACGAGAGTGGTTTTAGAAGGATGGAACTAGTTAATTATTCAGTTATTATTTTAATGACTTAATGACAATTTTTGACAAAAATGTTGACAGAATCATAAAATCTGATGCAAGAAAAGACAAAAACACGAAAAATATTTATAATACAGAATGTGATGTTGATAGTGTGAATGGATATAAAACGGCACCAATCAGAAGCTTGTGAGGTTCCTAAGAGAGTGGTTTTAGAAGGATGAAACTAATTAATCATTTGTTATTTCAATGACTTTTTTTAATGACTTAATGACAATTTTTGACAAAAATATTGACAGAATCACAAAATATCATGTCTTACAAGAGAAAAACACCAAAACTATTTAGCATACCGAATGTGATGATAACAATATGGCTGGATATAAAATTACACCAATCAGAAGCTCGTGAGTTCTCTGAGAAGGTAGTTTTAGAGCGATGTGTTTTATTATATGTAACCATCATATAACATTACAAATATTACAATATGTAATATACCTGTTATACGTATAATATGGTTTCAAATATTTTCTGGTCTGCGTTATACACGGCGCAAATTGCGAAAGATCGATAAAAGCACATGGTTAAGTTTTGATGTTTGAAATGGTTTTATATGGATGAAATTGCTTGAGAATTATGTTTTTGATAATTCTTTGTGTTTTCCAAACATTTTCCTCTCCAATGACATTGATTAGAGTCAACCTGTCATACTGACCTGTAACCTGTAACCTGTGACCTGTAACCTGCGGTTTACACAAACCGGTCTAATAATATCTTCTTTCCCGTTTTTGTGCTCACAATCTTATGCCCACTTTTTTGCAGACCATGCTATATTGAAAGTTATGTACATTAGAATGACTTTTAACAGACCAAATCAAACCATAAAAACTATTATTCTCCCCAATTAGATAACGTTTTAAGCTGTTTTGAGGGTGTAAAAAGTGAAAAATTTTCTTCGTCGCCCAACCATGGTGGGCGATATTTTTTTCCTAAATCTTGCCCCCCCCCCACTCAAATGGCTCGCCGGGGCCCATGAATCTGCATACTCTCTTCTCTCTCTCTCTATTGTAAAAATTGTTTGCTGAAGGGTGCAAAGATTCTCTTGAAATAGTTGGTCGACATCAATGATCTTTGACATTAATGATCTTTGACATTTTTAGCTCTGTCACATCCAAAATCAATGTCATAAGCATGAAATCTTACTTGTGTTTTACTGCCTAAATTCTCTACTAGGGAAGACCACTTACTCGACCTAACTTAAACTAGGAATACAATCAGAAAACATTCCCAGTTCAAATCTAATGATAAAGATAATTTACAAGGCCTAAGATATGAACAAAACACAACTGTTGTACCAGGTACTGCATCTTTTGTTTGGTTTTATTCATAAAAAGTTTTATTTGTATCATTTGATTATAGGATCCAGTTTATTTTCATTGATTTCTTTTTATTGAATTTTATTTAGTTGGATATCATTATGTACCTAATATAATGTTGATGGCATTGATATCAAACCAATCGTTGTACTTTGTTATTGTCAAAGTCTAAAAATAAAAATCTGAGGGGGGATTCCTCTTTTTTTTTTCATTTTAAGGGGGGACATTCTAACAAGGGGTACCGGTAATTTTTGTTCGATTTAAGGGGGAGTTTTCTTTAAGGGCAAAATTGCATTTCAAGGGGGGACTGAAAAAGTAGGCAGAAACCATGTTAAGAAGATGATTTAAGCCTAAGGACATGGTTCCTATGAACAAAAGGAACAGTCTAGTTAGTCCTTTTGGAAGAAACTTGGCACACAAGATCCTTCTCATTTAAGCTAATTTTTTACCAACAATTTTTTTAGATTTTTTTTTATGACATCACTCGTCATGCCAAGTGATTAAAAAACTGAAAAAAGCTTTATTTTTATTCGGGTTATTAACATTTGAATAGAGAGGTAAAATATTAATCAGAATATAATGAGTAATCTCAACTTTAAGAGATGGATACTTCTCAAGGAAATTACACTTGATAGTAATGATTAATTGAAAAAGAAGCTTTACTGGTTGAAGAAAGTGAGGAAAGATGAGACAAAAATATCAGAAAATAATTTATTGCTTGGAAAATTTACACGGTTTACATCATTGAATGACATGATTTGGTTTAATGTTTTGACATAGCTCTCCAGTCTGCTCCAGTTTATATAAATTGATTCACTTTTATTGAACCAGTAACATGGGTAAAAACAGGTTAAACAAGCTCTGCAAATAAGGTTAAAGTTTTTTTTGCAAATTGCACAATAGTTATTATGTTAAAGTTTGTTTATGCTGATGAAACGGGTTCTTTGTCTGACTAATAACACAAGATAAAAATGATGAATTGAGAGAATTTCCTCTTCCATAAAAGCAAGTTTTAAAAAACTAATATAGCTGTTTTTAGATTTCGAACTTTTCAGAGAGGATATCATTCTGTCTTCCCTTCACACTATTATTTAAGATTGTTGTACACCATGGTTGGGGTCGAGCAGAAAATTTTTGTAAATTGACCGCCATGATGGCCCAAATCTCTAAAGAAAAAGAGATAAATTTAATACTATTTCTAGATCAAAAAATTTGAAAGAAGCTATAGTGCAACTACAAAACCCCAAACCTTTCTAAATTTACTATAAGTATATTATATCTCTAATCTATATTACGTCTCACAAAGTAAGTTGCAACTGATCAAAAAGGGGAAAGAGTTTCTACTCTTTTTGTGCTTCTTTTCCTTGAAATTAGATTTTAATTTCCAACCCTTAATCCCCTCCTTAATCCAGACCCTTATGTTACAGTATGTCGAGAGAGTAACGACTAACAGACTGATTTCAAATGATGTTTTTTCTCAACGTTTCAAGCTTCACGATCTAGAAAATAAGAATAAAATATGGAAGAGTCACAAGAAAGCAGGACTGGTATGAACAAAGATCTCGACCAATGGATAGAACAATTAAACGACTGTAAACAATTATCAGAAAACCAAGTAAAAAATTTAACAGATAAGGTATGTTATATCTCTTCTATTTTGTTTTACTATGATAGTTTTGTAATTTGATCCAAAATCAATAATAGCATGAAAAGAATGGTTTCGAGGTAAATATTTACTGTATTTGTATTTTCATGTTGCATTTTTTAGAAAAAAGTTTTGCCAGTTTTAATTTTATTTTCCACTCCTTATCCATTTCTACTCCAGGCAAAAGAAATATTATCAAAAGAATCAAACGTCCAAGATGTCAAATGTCCAGTCACAGTATGTGGTGATGTTCATGGGCAATTTCACGACTTGATGGAACTCTTCCGTATAGGGGGCAAATCACCCGACACCAACTATTTATTCATGGGTGATTACGTAGATCGTGGCTATTACTCAGTGGAAACTGTCACATTACTCGTTGCACTGAAGGTTAGAGTCATTGTTTGCCTTTGCAGGCTGCTCTTATTTGATCTTATTGTATTTTTTTTTTGCAATTAAAGACACTCCAAAACATCTCCCCCTTTCACAAAATCTGGTTCTTTTCGAAGAAGCTATTTTGTTTTCCTAAATTAGTCTAAATTTTTCTTGAGATCAAATTTCCCCTTCATTATTTTTTTTGGACCTACCTCGGAGGTCCTATAAATTAACCGATGTCCGTCCGTTCGTTCGTCCGTTCGTCCGTTCGTCCGTTCGTCCGTCCGTCTGTTACCAGCTTTTCTCAGGATTGGCTCATTAGTTTTTTTTGATTTTTGGCACAATGATGCAAAATGGTAATGCCCAAAATGTGACGGAGCCCGATTTTCGAAAAAAAATTATTTCCGGCCGTAAATGCCGGAAATATGCCGGAAAAACCGATTTTTTGGCTTTTTCTCAAGATTTCATCATTAGTTTTTTCTGATTTTTTGCACAAAGATGCGTATTAGCAATGCCCAAAACTTGGCCGAGTCCGATTTTTGAGAAAAAATTTTTTCCGGTCGAAAATGCCGGAAATATGCCGGAAATCGCCATTTTTGCAGATTTTCATCGGACTTTTTCCTTATATTTCGTTGTTTTTTTTTCACACACAAAAACATTATTAATAGCAATGCCCACCATGAAGCATGGTTCAATCGTCAATAGAACTGAGTTTTGAAGCCGGAACTTTCTAAAAATCGCCGGTGCAGCCCATTTTCGCCGGAAAAACGGTATTTCTTGATTTTCTCGAGCTGTACTTTATATTTTTTTATGAAATTTTGCACACTGATGCAAAATGATAATACCTAAAATGTGACAGAGCCCGATTTTGGAAAAAAAAATTTTCCGGCCGAAAATGCCGGAAATATGCCGGAAAAACAGGTTTTTTGGCATTTTCTCGAGATTTTATCATTAGTTTTTTCTGATTTTTTGCTCAAAGATGCGTATTAGCAATGCCCAAAACTTGGCCGAGTCCGATTTTTGAGAAAAAATTTTTTCCGGTCGAAAATGCCGGAAATATGCCGGAAATCGCCATTTTTGCAGATTTTCATCGGACTTTTTCCTTATATTTCGTTGTTTTTTCACACAAAAACATTATTAATAGCAATGCCCACCATGAAGCATGGTTCAATCGTCAATAGAACTGAGTTTTGAAGCCGGAACTTTCTAAAAATCGCCGGTGCAGCCCATTTTCGCCGGAAAAACGGTATTTCTTGATTTTCTCGAGCTGTACTTTATATTTTTTTATGAAATTTTGCACACTGATGCAAAATGATAATACCTAAAATGTGACAGAGCCCGATTTTGGAAAAAAAAATTTTCCGCCCGAAAATGCCGGAAATATGCCGGAAAAACAGGTTTTTTGGCATTTTCTCGAGATTTTACCATTAGTTTTTTCTGATTTTTTGCTCAAAGATGCGTATTAACAATGCCAAAAACATGGCCGAGTCCGATTTTTGAGAAAAAATTTTTTCCGGCCGAAAATACCGGAAATATGCCGGAAAAACTGTTTTTTTGGCATTTTCTCGAGATTTTATCATTAGTTTTTGCTGATTTTTTGCTCAAAGATGCGTATTAACAATGCCCAAATCATTGTCGAGTCCGATTTTTGAGAAAAAGATTTTTCCGGCCGAAAATGCCGGAAATATGCCAGAAATCGCCGTTTTTGCAGATTTGAATTGGGCTTTTTCCATACATTTCTTTGTTTTTTCACTTAAAAAAATTATCGATAACAATGCCACCATCAAGCATGATTCAATTGTCAATAAAACTTTCTATTTCTTTTTTCCCTAAACCCCTCCCCCCATCAACAATCAATGATGACATTTAATGCATTTTCGCTAAGCGCTATATTTTCTTAATGATTGTTTTTCTCCTTATTGCTATCTAAGTTTCATCATCAGGTAGGTCCATTCAGCATGTTGCTTGTTCTCCCTTTCTCATCAACTTCATGATTTTTTGAATGCCTATCTATCAAACTATTAATTAATTTTGCTCTTGTGTCATAACTTTGTTAAATTTTAGGTACGATATCCAGAAAGAATCACTATTCTTCGCGGAAATCACGAAAGTCGACAAATTACACAAGTATACGGGTTTTACGATGAATGTCTAAGGAAATACGGTAACGCTAATGTTTGGAAATACTTCACGGACTTGTTCGACTACCTTCCATTAACGGCACTCGTTGACAGTCAAGTAAGTCCTTTTTACAGCTTCTAAATCAAGCGAAATTTACCTTAGGCAACAAGCTCTTTCTCGAAGGAGTACATAAAAAACCTGTTTTCGAATGAGTTTTGACCCTGGAGGGGTAAAGTTAATAACAAAAAACTCAGAATAACAGAAGCTCTCCTCTTTTTTGAGAGAACATTCGAATAAGTGATGTGTAAGGATTTGTATGCCCTTGCGATGCTACGGCAATTTCTGTAAATTCTTCGTTTCCTACACAGTGTTCACTGATCAGGGACTTTCATATTTCTCTTTTCTAGATCTTTTGTTTACACGGTGGTTTATCACCTTCAATCGACACACTTGATCACATTCGTGCACTCGACCGTTTACAAGAAGTACCACACGAAGGACCCATGTGTGATCTCTTATGGTCTGACCCTGATGACCGTGGAGGTTGGGGAATCTCACCTCGCGGTGCTGGATATACTTTTGGACAGGACATCTCGGAAACTTTCAATCATACAAACGGATTAACACTTATCGCTCGTGCTCATCAACTTGTTATGGAAGTGAGTTCTTTTTTAGTACCTTTTTCATCACTCCAAACTTACGCTAAGTTACATGGCCTTGTAAATTGATGTCTTTCCATACTTTTCACCTTGAAAGCTACCATGAATAGATAAGTTTCAAGGAACTCTTCATTTAACTCATTCAATCTGATTCAGTTATGATGATAACTTCTAATTATATGGATTGTAGTTGAAAAGTTATGCCCCTGCTCCTAGGAAGATTAACTCCCATAAAAGATACAGTTAAAATAATCACACCATTTTTTAGGGTTATAATTGGTGTCATGATCGAAACGTCGTCACGATATTCAGCGCACCTAATTATTGTTATCGGTGTGGTAACCAAGCCGCCATTATGGAACTGGACGACGCGCTCAAATATTCATTCTTGCAATTCGACCCTGCTCCAAGGCGAGGAGAGCCGCATGTCACTAGACGCACCCCAGACTATTTCCTATAAAAAAACAACAACAACGAATATTCATTGACATTGTGAAAAACAACTTAGGTCCAACTTAGGTTGAATTTAAAACATCTCATTGATGTTTGGAAGGGACAGATTCATGTTTAATGTACAGATTTGATCAATCAATAGAAGGGTGAATCGCATATTTGTAAATTATGAGTTACCGTGACCACACCCTCGTTACGTCATCGTGATTCCCTCCGAAAGCAAATTTAAATTTTATTCCTTCTCTCTCCAGATTCACTTATTTTTTAACTGATTAACGAAAAAATATAGACAAAGTTTGCCGAGTTGCAGGTCAGCTACCCCTTAGAGTATCAATAACACTTACCTTGTTTAACTGTCAGTGAAAGCTCCTATACTAAAATGATTCAGTATTCAACACCAATACCAATCCACTAGGTTCCGAATTTTACCCTTTACTTTTATAAGAATTTTTTGTTTCAATCTTTTACCTACGTGTTGTGGTTCTCAACGTTGTTGCGTAAAAACCGGATGTCCACGTAAACGTATGCCTTTTCGTTCCCCAAATGTGTTTTTATTTTAACGTGATAATGATTGCTAGGCCTTTCTAGATTAAGAAATTTTCTTTTTTTATGATGATATAGGTTGATGAAACAACTCTCTCGATGCAGTATTTTTTATTACTTTCTCTATACTACTAAAGAAAATAGATAGATTCTGTTTATGTATCTATTGTAAATTCTAATCATTAGACCAAAAATCACGTTATAATAAATAAAATAAAATTTCAATTGTCTTATTAGATAATAAAGAGATGTATTTTATTTATCCTTTGCTAAATCCTCCAAATTCTGACTCGTTTCAACAACTTGAAGGTTAATTTTTATAACTCTGCTCCAATAGTACTAGAGAAGTAAGCAACCTAGAGGTGTCGTCTCTTTGCAGAAAAACTGATACCTTACCTAGCCTTTGGAACAAAATGTTTGTAATCTACCTTAAGTGGATAAATTTTGGCGGGGATTAAATTTGGCGAATTTGGCGAATTTTGACAAAATTAAATCCTCGCCAAAATTTCAAAAATCGGCCATTTGCCAAATTAAATCCCCGCCAAATTTAACAAAAGTATTATGTGAAAAATCACACCTTTTTTTAGTATATTTTATAGTAATTTTCATCCATTTAAGGGTCTCTAAATTCCCAATTCGCCAAATTAAATCCCCACCAAATTTTACAAAATTGATCAATCACCAAATTAAATCCCTGCCAAAAATCGCATTTTGGCCAATCGCCAAATTAAATCCACGCCAGCCCAAAATTAATCCACTTAAAGGTATTGTTCTATAAGTTCCTTTGACAAAAAAATCAAACACATTTTTGAAGCAAAACCACCTGCACATAACATGTAAATGATTCTTAAAACCAGCATTGTTTGACCGTGGTAAGAAACATCAGGAATATCCATAAAATGCTTTTCTTTAGCTTATTTCGAAATGGTGTATCGTATATTTGATGACCAAACCCTAATTTATTTCGAAATTTTAGTCAATCACATAATCGAAGGTTGGTTGGCTTAGTCGTTATTATTGATGTTGAGAAAACCGCACCTGTCAGAGAGGTTCAAATTGTTAATGACAAAGACTGCAAGGAAAGGGCTTCGTTAATAATTTAGCATGCTCTTCTTCTTTTGTAGGGATTACGCCTAGCATATATAACATATGAGAGTTTTATTTGCAGAGGTTACAGGCCAACGCTTATGAACGCTTGGATAGATAACCTTGCGTGGTCACCCCAATTGGAATGGGTTAACTTTTTTAAGTATTTACTGTGCTTGGAAAAAGTTTTTTTTAACCGTTTTGACCTAATAAGATGAAATTGATGCCAAAGTAATTGGTTTGGAGAACCTATTCAGCTAGTATAGTGAAATTAGTAGCTTAAGAATCAGGGCTCTCTTCCAGTCAAACACAGTATAGTCAGGTAGAATTAGTTGAAATTTCACAAACAACCTGCACCAAATTACCATCAAGTTGAAAATTGGCACAGATGATGCTTAGGGTATACTGAGTTACCCATCAATCTGGACAATATATAAGATAATCAGCTTGAAAAGATCATCCGTGATTAATATTAGATCGCTTATTGAACGTGACAGGAAAGTTTGGTTTGGAAACCGTGTTTTTGGCCGTTTATAAGACGATTAATTTTTATGTCACGTCTGGTTCTTTGTAATGTAAATAACTCGATTCTTATGGTGCTTTAATAATCGTCATCAACTTTTGATGTTTTATGATGTTTTATGACGTATTTTTTAACGAAGCTATTTCAGGTGAATGAAGGCTTACGAAGTTTACACTTCAATTCGTTTTTCCGTTCTAAAACAGTAAGAGGGGAAACTATATTGCCTTTTTTAATCCTATCAGTTCGTTGTGTCCACACACATGCGGAAGGAATATGTTTAGTAGACATTGAGATTGTTAAGGAACAGATTGAGATGTCGTACTCTTTTTAGATTAAAGTCGATGATAAAAGTAGCAAATTTTACTAATTCTTTGATACTTGATATATTAAAAGAGAAAAAAATCACCAATTTTTATTCGTTTCACTTTAAGGAAAACTCGAAAAAAGACATGGGCATAGTGAAGGTTTGGTACTTTGCTGTTTTGACTTTGTTGTCAACGCAATTGTTGAATTGGTAAGCTTTCTATAAGACTGTTGATATTCCCTAGTTCACCCTTCAGCATAAAAAAGTTACGAAAGTTAGGTACGTTGAACTTTAAGTCGAAATCAACTTTGCAAGCATGATGAGGGAAATTTCAAAAATGTTATAACAATTTTCCAGAAAATCCCGTTAGCAAAATTTCGTTTTCATTTTCAGTTTGCCACACAGAAGATCACGTCGAATGGTGAATGGGGAAGATGCGAAACTAGTGGACTGGTATTTCACAGTGTTGTTGGTGAAAGAGGTAGACGACCATCCATTGTACTGTGGCGGTGTGCTCATAAAAAATGATTGGATACTGACTGCTGCTCACTGTGTGAATGGAGTTGTTGATAGTCCTCAACTTCTTTCGGTTAGAATAGGTGAGTGCTGTGCTTACAATCAACCTTTATATTGTCCTTTATATGCAATGCTAAGCCTTCCAAGAAAGCTCACTTTTAGGAACATTAAACCCACTCGTATTGTACTACTTGGAATGACCGTTTGTTCTTTTTTTCAGGATAGTTGATAACTGTTAGTACATACAATACAGCTTTTTAGTCTAAATCTGTGATATGATCTTTTTAGAAGGGTTGTTAATTCGGTTTGTGTAGAAGACTTGCTGAAATAAACCCCCAACTTATATGACCCTTCATAACAACTTATTTTTAATACAGGCTCGACCAAGCGATCTTTACTGAAAGAATACACAAAATTTCAATATGAGGTGTCCAAAATCTACATCCATTCTGCCTACAATGATGAACAGATACCATCAGATGATATTGCCCTGATCAAGCTGAAATACCCTATCGTCAGCAATCGATACAATTTTGTACGACCCATCGAGATTGCTTTGTGGCGATTCAAAGGTTCCGAAAGACACTCCATGCACTGCCAAGCTGCAGGTTTGTCTGATGTTTTTTGTGGGAATATTTACACCCCTGTGCCTGTTCTGTCGTTTAAGGATGATACAATATTGAGAAATTTTTATATTTGCTGCTCCAGATTGTTATTATAATTTGTCTATTTGTCTATTCTTAGACAGACCAAAAAGCCTCAAGTGATTCAGGGCTAGCTATTCAATAGACAATTGCCAAATTTCATTCTAGTTAATGTAAATTATAAATTCTCATAAAAAAACAGTTTGTGATAAGTAATTTTTCTAAGAGGAATGAGAATCATTATTGAGATTTTTTTGGATGTGAAACATTCCGTATGGTAGGTTTACACTACAAAGTTTTTGCCTTAATAATGTGCCAAGGGAATGACGATGTCATTTTAAGGCTCAGTAAAAAAACTTGTATGTAAATTACGTCATACGTCATAGATCGCCTTTTTTGCTTAACCACTTTTTACTCTATGCCGTGAAGATTTAGGAATCAGGCTAAAACGCCTCGGGTGCAGTCTAAAAACTCACGTCATAGATTCCGTACGTCATAGATAGCTTCTTGCTTAACCTCGCTATTTTGCATTTTCACCACCATAGGTTGGGGAAAAACCAAATCTTTCTCAAGTATTCAAGAAATGAATGACACAAAACATGAACCCTCGTTATCTCTTCAAAAAATCGACGTTCCATTACTGGGCAGGAACCATTGTATTTCTGAATTCGATAAAGAAAATGGCACAACGATGTTGAGCAACAAGAATTTGTTTTGGGACAAAATGATGTGCGGTGGAAGTTCGAACCCGAATATAGGTAACAATTTGTCTTACACAAACATCCCTGTCTCACTTGTCATGTTCTCATAACAGATTACCCAATCAGCGTATACCATGCTCTAAAGGGATATGTAAAATCAAGAGCATTTAATCATGGAGGTATGAAGAAAAACATGAGATATAACACTATAACCACCCTCGCCCTACAATTAAAAATGATTTAACTCTTATTTAACCCTTATTTAACCCTTATTGGACAAGTATATACAGTCACCTTCTTCTAGTCAACACTACTTTGTTTTTAATGAAAATAAAAAGCAGTTTAGTTAGTTTCATGGTAATCCATTGTGTTTCTATATGGATTACTCTAGTCTAAATTACTTTAGTGGATGCCGGCAGCCTAGGATTTCTCCTGAATTTCTCCAGTCCTAACTAAAAATATTACCACTTGTTTTAGGAACACCCTGCCTCTATGACTCTGGATCTCCTTTAGTATGCGAAGATATCTACGGAAATCGTCAACTATACGGAATAGCTATTGCAATACATGGACCGGAAATTAACGAGCGACCTTGCACACCCGGCAAACAAATCTCAGTTTTCCTTAGAGTACCACATTACGCTAAGTGGATTATTAAAACAACCAAAGATGCTCACGAAATAGATGAGAAATAGTATGAAAGACTTGCTAATCCGTTTCTCAATAGAGGACGTTCTATGAGCAGGGTCCGATTGATTTTGATGTTTTGTTGGTTATGATTCGAAATCAATGAAAAACTATTTTGAAATTTGTCTCACTACCCACTCACAAAGCAAAATCAGAGTGAATTCGTAGCTCGATTTCAGACAAGTTGTATGAACCAAACGAACGAATACATTGGCATTTCTGATGATGTTGACAATTACAAATCAAATTGGGCGTATATCAGACCCAATATCTTTGGAAGTTTCAAAATTCATATTAAAGGCTCTCTTGTAACTTTTAATGCGATGAACGAAAGATACACTCTGTACAGAGTACAAAAAACAGGACGCATTGAGGCAGCGCTTGTGAATAAAAAAAGAGAATAATGCAATAGAAAATCTGAAGATATTGCCATCTGACCTTTTCGTTCCTTCCTTTTTTAATCCTTGAACCTGAAAAAATACCAAATTTTGATGTCCTGGATATTAAAAGATGTTCAAGACATTCCAAAAATACCTGGAGGACGGACGAGATAGATCTCTACTTAATTTTTATGTATATATGAAACATAATTTTTTCTTTATAAAATTAATTATACTTTTGATAGAACTTGAACTATCATTGGAATATTTTCTAATAATTTAAACCATGCTGGTATTTTAAACAGAAAATCTGGTGCAGGGCAAAATAAATAAACAGTTTGTTTTTCACACCTTCAATCTCAATGATAAAGTAAAACAAAACCAACCAGCCGGAACGCCACTGTGCTATATGTTGCTTTGCCTGCCACCATAGCCTTCATCAATTCAGTTATTAAAGACTTCGCTATAAACCTGAAAAATGAAGGTGTTTTTGATTATGGTATTTTCTTGCTATTTAGTGCTACAAACTAAAGGTGAAGAATAATCTGTCTCTATAGTTTTTTCTTAAATCTAGCACTAGTCAAGGGACTCTTTCCCAGGCTTTCCAACTGTGGTTGGTCGCTAAGGCGCTAAAGATTTCATTTTTGAATCCCTACACTCCCTTCTCACAGACCTGGTAAAATATTTTTAGCCAGTTGTGGCAAAAATAACGTACTGAAACTCGATGGGGATCGATATTCCCTTATTTTTTATGACTGGGGATTTAAATTCTTTTGTTTTCAGGTCAGAAAATTCAGTTGGGATGGGGAAAATAGCATAATATCTTGCAGCGAGGATTGGTTTATTTGATTATTTTCAGTGGGGACGAAAATTGGAGTATAATTTTTCACCGGAGGTGATATTTTGGCCAATTTTTCAGTGGGAATGGTTCCCAGTGGGTCTGTGAGAAAGGGGTGTATCTCTGGATGTCTTTGACAATTACTAACTACTTTTAAATAGAAAATATGTTAAGGATAGATTTTCATCCTTTAACAATTATTATAGGATTGCCTAAACAGAAGACTGGGAGCGCGAAGTTGTACTCCAATACTATGCAACCGTGTAAAGCAACCTTGCTACAATGTAAGTTGATTCTTTTACAACATTTCAATCTTGATTATTAGTCGTGGGTGCAACCTTGTTTTCCAAAAACGAGGCAAAGATTATACACATTCTCTAAATTCTCACGTCTGTTTCCTATCTTAACTCGTCTTGTATATATAGTTTAGAAATCAGTTTGGTGGAACAATGTTTAGTAGGATTCTTGTATTTCTTTGGAGTCCAATGGATACCTGGGAGTTTCAAGTCCTTCTGAGAAGCAGCAAGACCATATGTTTAGAAAAATGAACATTTTCATTCACAATTTCTGCTTTGAATATTTGGGGCCCCCCTATTTGCTGTAAACGGAACAAAAACTCCTCCTTGAAACGCTGTTTTTCTTCCCAGATGGATTAATATTTTTTGATAACGCGAACCACGAACCACAAAGCTCGAAGATCAAATGGGATATCTTGAATTTTTCAAATATTTTAAAAATATATTGATGCATATATCCTTGCATGCAAAGGCTTTCTTGCAAAGTGTTCATGTTTTTTAAAACAGACCTTGTGTTACACGTAATTAATAGAGGAGAAGTGAAAGAAATGAAAAACTAGGAGTGGGAAAATCTCAAGCCTAGATCCTTACTCTAACTGCTACAACACCCTTCTCACAGACCCGGTAGGATTCTTGTAGCCAGTGGAGATAAAAATAACGGACTGAAATTCGATAGGGATCGATATTCTCAAATTTTTTATGAATGGGGATTTTAATTCTTTTATTTTCAAGTCAGAAAATTCAGTGGGGATAGGAAAAATATTTCGCAGTGAGGATTGGTTTATTTGATTATTTTCAGTGGGGACAGAAATTGGAGGATAATTTTTCACCGGGGACGATATTTTGGCCAAGTTTTCCAGTGGTGGGTCTGTGAGAAGGGGGTTTGCTACAGTATTTTGTGATTCTGAAATGTCCATCAGTAACCAAAAGGTGGCTCTGTTGTACGAGATCGGGAATGGGATACATAAACAAAAGTTCACTCATCCTAATTCATATCAATTTTTTTCAATATCATCTTTTTTTCAAGCACACAAACCATGCTTTCCAATGAACTTGCACGAAATAGTTCTCAAGTACAGAAGCAGCGACAGAAAGTCATCATCAAGTTCACGTGGAGGAATGAGACGAGCAAGAAGGAAGAATAAGAAACAAAAACATCACAATCACGTTAAAAGGAGGAAAACAACCAAAGTGCAATGAAATTATTATCACAACCAACTATAAAGCTGATGTCAGGATATAGTTTGAATTTTATTTATATGCACTTATAATTTTGAACGTATTATCTTTAAAGTATTTAAACCGAGAAGAAAGTTTCTCATATCTGTAATGAAACGTGTAGTTAAAAAGAAGGAGCTTACTTCAACTTTTGGGTTTTGATAAAAAAATTGAAGGTGTTTTGAGGAGAGTTCCGAGTACCAAATTGCCAATTTTAAAATCCAGTGTATGTTATTTTCTTTTTAACAAGTGCCTCAAAAATCTAATTTGATCTTAGAGAAGATTATCCACAATTGATCAATAAAACGTTTCATTCCAAAATCTGCAAACTCCCAAATTCAGAAAACCCAAATATATCTCCTTCCCAAAAGAAAAAGGTCCCACGATGCTGAGAATGCAAAAGCTCAAAAAATTCTGATCTTCAATGCAAAATCTGGTGAAAAATCAACCAAAACTTTATGGGGAAATTCTCTTTACAAGCGAGTTCCAAATAACGCTCTGCCCAGCTTAGTTTCAATTTTTGGCTGGAGGATCAATACGTCATTAACTATATCCATTAAGAAGCAAAGCATGGTTGTTGATAAATAAATCGTCGGTTACAACAAGAGCGATCCCCAAGCGATCACACAAGATCTTGACGACCCTTCTTTTATTATCTTATTAAAGAACGAATTTTGGCGCGGAAAGAAAAATAGTTAGTGGACTTTTTGGATGGGTTTTGAAAGAAATATCAAATTTATCAGAGCAACCTCGTGTCGGTGTATCCCAGTAAGGATTTTGATCCCGTCCAGAGGCTATCCAGGCTTTATTTATGTTTGCTGGTAGACGTCAGAGAATACATTGCCTTGGTGTTAGAATGGCTGACAAACAATACGTCATTAAAGTATCTGATTTTACAAAGATTAACGACAAAGCAATGATTTCAAAATCCAAGAACGAGTGAAATTTGACATTTTTTGGCTTACTTAATCTTTCTTTTACGCGTTCCATATTGAAGGGTCTCAAGAAAGGTGCACAAAATCTTCAGAGGAAATATGAATAACGAAACTATGAGCTGTTGATCACGGTTATAAAGGGCCATAGAATCTCGGGATCTAAAAAAGTTCAAATTTCAAAATTATAAAATGTCAAACAAGGCCTAGAATAGCAGCGTTGAGTTGAAACCTCTTCAAATCCAAAAACCCAATATTAAGTAAAGTGATGAAATTGTGATCTTTGCCCAAACTTTTTTAATAAAAACAAACAGCGAAACCACTTTGGGGGAGTACTTAGATAAAACAGGTAACGGGTATGTGCGAGCCATAGGGGTGCCATTCATCTGATTCATGTTGGTCTCTGAAAGGGTCCTAAAATCACTTAAAATCGAGAATTTACCTCTCAAATACACCCCCTCCTCACAGACCCGGTGAGATTATTTTAAGCCAGCGAGGGTAAAAATAACGGGCCAAAACTCAATGGGGATTGATATTCCCATGCTTCTTTTATGGCTGGGAATTTGAGAAGGGCGTATTCAAATAGTAACGATTTTCGAAAATTCTGACAGAAAATATCGTCCAAAAAGCAAAATTATGACAAAAACCCCTCGAGACCCCTCCTCTCACATCTCAGTAGAGGGGGCGGCCCTCAACTTTTTTCTCTCATTTAATAACTTAACGGGTCGATTTCCGACTTTTGGCTCGAGGACATACCCGTCACCTTGCAAACCTAGAATCCCCCCCCCCCAGGTGGTGAAGACGAAATTTTCGAAACATGTTGACCATCAACGCGCACCGCCAATCTGCTCTTCGGCTCGACCTCTCTCTTTTTGGCTTTGCTTAGTGGATACGTGTGGTTCGTCAAGTTGTCAGGATCTGCTCGGATTCCAGTAATAAGGTAACTTCGACGACCGCAGGCTAAAGACTAATTTCAGGCTAGTGGACCGGGAAGAAGAAAGATGGCGGCACCAGCTGTGGAGGTAAAACGTGAATACTTTGTTTTTTTTGGTCTTTTCTTTCACTTCACCCTATTATATCAATTCGGCAAGTTGCATAGAACGACAGTGCTGCAAAATTCCGCAATGTTGGGGTTTTCCACAACATTTCCATGGGGTGTGTAACATACTACGCAACACTCCAATTGAAATATGCCAGTTGTATGGAATTCGTGTAACTAACGCCGCCGAAGATCTTCAGCGTCGTATAAGTCAAACAATTCTGGTGTAATTGGCGTAAATTTTACTCCCAAAGATGGTTGAAATATCAGTTGGCGTAAAGAAATAGTTTCAACTGGCATTAAATGACCCCATCATCTATCAATTTTTGGCTTTTGCTTTGCTAAATTTGCTTTCACTCGCTTACTAGTCAGAAAATCTGCCGTATACTATCTTCGCTTTCTGATTTGAATGATGGCGCTGCGATAGGACGTCAGAGGGAACCCCTTGACAGTTTTCTGTCGACGCATGCGTCAGTCAACTTTTGAAAATAATTCAAAATTGCGCAATATCCGTGGTTGTTTGATTAAAAATAAAATGGCCGTATTGTTTGTCTTTAAATAATGTTTTTATCGTAGTGAGGAAAACCACAGCCTAATTATTGATTTTGACTAACTGCCGTTCAAAACAAAATCTAATTCCAAGAATCTGAAAGTTTATGAAGCAATTCTACAGTGAAGATAGCGACTCCAGAAGTCACGCAACTATCGTTGACGTCAAACCAAATGTTTCATTTTCCCGTGAACTTTGAACCCTTCTAACTTTTCTTCTATGTATGCTAAAGCGTTCCGGTTTTTACTAAAAGAAAGCCCGTGATCTCACGTGCGTTTGCGTAGGGTAAAATGGCGAAATGCGAAAATCGAATTTGGCAAAAAAATTTTGAAAAATGACCCTACAAGATTTGACTATATCTTTTTATTCCATGAAGAGATTACTTTCAAATAAAAAATGTATTAACAATGAATGGGTAAGCTTTCTAGAAATCCAAACATAAATTGTATAGCTTTTACCAAAAAATAGCACTTTAGAATCAGAAACAGTCAAAAACCAGTTTTTTCCAATTTTCTTCGAGTTACAGGAATTAATTCCTTGTTTGTTTTGATCTGAAATTTTCAGTAGGGGTGGCCATCATGGTTTCCTTGCTCATATCAGGGGGGGCCGAGCCGGGGGTAAGAGAATTAAAGTTTCTAAGTAAAATCTTAATTATCACCCAAAAAAGTGCCTTTTTTATGTCCATATCTTTTAAATAGATTGTCCCAGCCTTATCCCTCTTTCAGTAAAGCTTCCTATACCTTTGTCCTTCAGAAAAACCAAAAATATTGGCCTTAATTGCTTGCTTTCAGTTCCTATAGCCCGTAGTGTGACCCCCTGTATTTCTATTTTTGACCCCCTGTATTTCACGCGGGTTTTTTAATAGAAAAGTCACATGACTCAAATCCCGCAGTCTTATTGGACTAGAGAAAGCGAAAGTGAAATCGCGCGATCTGATTGGATGAAAAAAGACCGCGGGAGCTGGAAACGAATGGAACTCTCTAGAATTCTCATTTTAAATTCAAGATGGCGGCGAGAAAAGCACGTCTTTTGCTTTGGACGAAAGGTTGTAAATTCTGGTTGATTTTAAGGTTTTTATCTTATCTTATTCATTTACTTTAATTAGTAGAGGCTTCTTCAATGTTTGGGGAAGGTAAGTCTGTAAAAGTTATTTGTTTTTCGGTGGAAAAAAGTGTTTAAAAAAGCATTTTTTGTGCTCAAGGTATATTTTTCTTCGCAAATTTTTGTCTTCAATCTTAAATAGATGAACGAGTATTTGACTGATGCTTATGATTTTTCCATAGAACATAGTAAAACTATTCAGGAACTTAGACCTTTTTACAGAATTTCAAAAAATCTGTTAGTTCTGGAGATATATTGAAAAGTTTAGACATGGGTAGTTTGCGTTCGTGTTTCGCGTTCCCAAACCAAACGCACGTGATCTTAGCTTTCCAGCGGTATATAACACTGTGGACACGGGCTAGACGGCAAATTGGTAAAATGCCGAACGTTTTGCAACATTTTGAAAATTGTTTGCCGACGGGAGAAAAGAAATTTGCAACTTTCGAAGAATAAATGTGTCTGGAAATGGAGGAAAAAGTAATTGGAGGCTGAAACTTTGTATGTTTATCAAAAAAAGGGTGAGGAATTCAAAAATCACATTCGCTAATTCTAGTTCTTTCATTTTCATGTAGTTTTTTTAACTTTTTTGCTTCTTTAGCATGGGAATGTCCCAAAAAAAAGTTTTTATTTCTGCCGAAATGGATTTTCTTTTTCATTTGGGGTTTACTTTCAGAAAAACTTATTCTCTACTCATAAGTTTTTGTTCCTCCATTTCCAGAGGCCCCTTGAAAATGGGTCCTACCACCTTTTTTGACTCATTTCAACCTTTTCCAAGCTATTTTCTTCAAAAACAAAAATAAAACAATGCAATGTCTTCTTTTTTCAAAAAAAGATATATCTTTCGTTATTTTGATAAATATACTAAATATTTTACAAATATTTTTATATAATAATATTTTAACACCATCAAAGAATTCTCCCTCCAAATTTGAGGTCTCTAGCTACACTAGAAAAAGAGATATGCAAAATTTAAGAAGCATGACTGGAAAATTTCTTTTTTTTCTTTTTTGACACATTTTTCGAATTTTTCCAAGCTATTTTCCTAACCTTTTTTTGACATTTTTAGTCAAAATTTTGACACTAAAATTTGAATATCTTTACAACCACTTATCCTCTGGAGGCCTATGACCCCTCATTTTCTTTCATTTTCAAAGCTCTACAAGATAGGATAGATTTTGAAAAAAAAATTAAAATTTGAAAAATCTTCTGGAGTTGCTAGTGAAGATCTTAAAGAAGAAAACCAATCTAATCACATTGAGAAAAAAATGGAAGTCTTTCCTTTTGCCATTAAGAAAAAGAAATATTCGATGATGTTGCTAATATGGTAATATGTATACTCGCTTTCTTTTTCATACGGCTGTCATCCCTTAATTATCTACTTTATCTTTCATCTACGTTGGAGTGCAATTTCTACGCTTATACGGCAAAAAGTATGTTGAATAGAATGCTCTCTCATTCCCTGTGTTAAAAACAAAATAGAGAGAGTTTCGTGGTCGCACAACTTTTTAAAATATCCTCTCAATATCTTGATTTTGTTTGAGATATAGATCTTTAGTAGATACAACCAAGGGGATGTAAATAAACCTTCGAGAAGTCGGAGGCAAAATGGTAGATAAGATACGGTAGAAATGAACGAAGATCTTAGTCACTACCGTGAGTGGTCCTAAATCCGACAGCCCTGCCTAAATCTGATGGGGTCTTTCAAAGATACAAACTAAAATAAAAACAAACCTTTTGCTGTGACACAATGAAGATACCAAAGTGTCAACTAAACTGAGAGATTTGATACACTGAACCAATTGAACCAAATAACAACAATCGCTTCTTATACAAAAAATATTTTTTTATTACAAAATTGTTAAACGTTTTAAACACGAGCATGGATTCAGAATACTAGAGGTAATTATTTTTACAACTCACATTTTATTGATCACATTAATTGACATCTTGACATTATAGTCATTTTGTTAGATGTTTTGTTTCCAGAGTTCTTGCAATAGTTTATTGCTCAACTTGGAGAGGAAATTTTTGTAAACATAGAATTTTTTTTATAGCAGTTATTTGAGGGGTCGGATTTAGGCAGGGATGTCGGATTTAGGACCACTCAAGGTACAGTAGGATCAGTGGTAAAAGATGCTTGTTTATTTTCAAATTAGGTGATTAATTTTACACTTTTTGAACAAAATCTTTTGGTTTTTACATCTGAAAACACAAGTGAGGAAGACATTGTTGTTCATTATGTTTTATATACAACAGGAAAAGAAAAAACACTTATAAAATAGTGATTTCTCTTCTCTTTTTAAAAATAAAAGTTTATGTTAAACTTTTATGTTTTTTTTCTGCCATTTTAGAATGAATAATTATGGTGTCAGCCCCTCTAATTATGCGAAGACCTTAGTTATAAATTTAAAAAAGAGGGAATTCTGATTGGTTTTAAATTCAAATTTGGTGCACAGTTAATAGTTTCGGCTACATAATTTGTGGGTTCCACTGGACTCTCTACTTTTTCCCCCATCAGAATTAGTAAAGGCAAAAAGTAGTTGAGCTCCAGCTCCTAGACTACTCGCTAACAGGCTAGCTGTAAAGCTCTAAAACAGCATCTAATAACATGAAAACCAGAATATGATTTTTCAATGGGAATCAAAACTATAAAGTGCACTTACAAACATCAATTTGTCAGATCTAACAAAATTAATAACCGCACTGTCATCATTGACAATAAAACAAACGATTTTCTGTCAAGAGCCTTGTAAACATTCCAACAACTTCATTGAAATGATCTGCCACAGCTCAGTCTACCATTTTTAGTGCGGTCCGAGGATTGAGTCGAGAACGCTCTGCAAGCTCCTGCGCGGGTGAAAAACTTCAATCTGTCAATCATTTTCTCAAGCGAAGAGTACGCGAAGCGATTCTAGCTTTACGATAGTGCTGCAGATCATCAATGGATAGTATTCAATTATCATTATCCCTTTGTTTTCATTCTGGCTGGAGACTTCAAAAATCATTGGATTTGGTTGAAATTTTGCACACTTGTTCCTTTGATAAATATCTGGGGGTGTTTTTTTCATTTTTTGAAAATTTTCATTTTTAAGGGCGTGCTCACGAGTTTTCGCAAAAACGAGGCTAAAACTTTGGGGCAGGCTGGAGACTTCAAAAATGATCGGATTTGGTTGAAATTTGGCACACTTGTTCCTTGGGTGAATATCTGGGGGTGTTTTTTTCATTTTTTGAAAATTTTCATTTTTGAGGGCGCGGTCACAAGTTTTTGCCAAAACGAGGCTAAAACTTTGGGGCAGGCTGGAGACTTCAACAATGGTTGGATTTGGTCGAAATTTTGCACACTTGTTCCTTGGGTTAATATCTGGGGTTTTTTTTTTCATTTTTTGAAAATTATCATTTTTAAGGGCGTGGTCACAAGTTTTCGGCAAAACAAGGCTAAAACTTTTAGGCAGGCTGGAGACTTCAAGGGCGAATCCCTGTGGGTGGTTTTCATTATTTTATAATTTCCATTTTAAGGGGGTGGTCATGAGTTTTTAGTTGAAATTGGTTACAATTTTACAATTGGGCCTACAAATGATTTAAAAACACTGAAGTTGAGCTCAGTGCGGTTAGCACGTTCGACAGTTTTAGCACTAGAAAGCTGAAAACCTCAGCTTTCAGTTGGTGTTTGCTGTTTACATAAAAAAAACTGAAATCTGGTTGAAAAATTGGAATTTCTTCTATTTTTCGAAATTCCAGACAGCCTGTCAGTTACCGTTGGTCTACTAA
Organism: Clytia hemisphaerica; assembly: GCF_902728285.1. Lineage (NCBI taxonomy): Eukaryota > Metazoa > Cnidaria > Hydrozoa > Leptothecata > Clytiidae > Clytia > Clytia hemisphaerica. Next base: position 164,997 of record NW_027103911.1, read on the forward strand.
TGTCGATATCCCTCTTCTAATTTCAACACCCTTCTCAGGCTGCATCGTTTGAGACGTGTGATAGCACGCGCACACCTCCACACACACCTAAAAGCCTCTAAGGAGAGTGATAAATCACACACCTTAAATTTTGAGTTTTCAGCTAAAAGTAGTGCATCACACACCTTATCACACACTAGAAACTCCTAAAATTAATGGTTTAGGAGTGCGATTGACCACACGCCTGGAATTTTCAAATGTCGAAGCCTGCCTTCTTTAGAGATAGGAATAATAGGAAGGTTCAAATTGCTGAGTGAAACTAAGTTTCTTTTTGCTTAGCGATCAGAGAAGAAAAAATCTTTTGCTTATCAGTGATCCCGACCCTCCTATTATTCCTAGAAGGGTGTCGAAATTAGAAGAGGGATGTCAACATTAGACCAACTTACAGTACCTTCTGCAACCTTCCATGTGTAATTTTTCACATGATATGATATCATATAACTTTTGTTTCAATATTTGTTTCAATAGTTGATTCCAAGGGTTGAATTTTTTCTCATCTTTAGTGCTCAAACGAAAGTGGTTATTTTTTCAAAGAATCCTTTCTGATTGGATGAAAGCGCTTTACCTTCATTTGATTGGATACTTCTTTTCAAACAATAACAATATATGGTAATTTTTTGATAGGAGAAAATAAAACAATTGATAGCGCAATGATTGGATAACAAAATATTTGGCGCTTTCACAAGTACTTGCAATTTAACAAAATATAACAGTCTAAATATTTTCAGGGCACAGGGGTTGAATTTTTAGTTTTTCTTCTATTTCTTCATGTTTGTCAATTTGGGGAGTCTTCATATACATACCATAGGAAAGCTCATGAAATCAGCTAACTTAATAGTCGTTTAGGAAAACGCAACAGTCTATTGAATAACAAACAAGAAGCCGAAGCGGCGTGAAGGCCCAGCTGACGTGGCAATAACCAAATCTCGTTTGTATCGGGTACCTTAAGAGAATCAATGTTTGCGGAATCGTATTTTTGCAATTTTAGGGTTTAAAGGAAACATCGAGTCTTAGAATCCTAATGCACATTTTCGGCAGAGATTGAAATACGGAACATTGAACATTCAAAAAGTTAAAAAAGTGAAAAATGAAAAGAAAGAAAGAAGGTCAGGGGAAGGTCAGCAATGATAAATGATACGCAATATATGTATATAATAGATTTGCTTTATGTTTTTGTTACTAGTATGAAAGAAAAAATCAGTTTAAATAAATTCACAAACTTCAAATGTCAAATGTTGACCGTCATAGTTCAGAAATATCGATTTAACCCGTAGCATCATGAAAAACATTCCAAACTTATTCAAATTTACACAAGAGCTGTATTTTAATATCCTTTAATGAAATACAACATAAGTTTACTTGAAAAAATTCTCTGTCAGGTTTGAAAACTCCAGCCACCGACCGTTTAGAGCGATAGATCCAAAATTGTCCATTTTCACGGGTTGCACCATGAAAAACATTCCAAACTTATTCAAATTTACACATGAGCTGTAAAGGATACTTTAATGAGTTACAGCATAAGTTCTTGAAAAAATTCTCTGTCAGGTTTGAAAAATCCAACCACCGACCGTTTAGAGCGATAGATCCAAAATTGTCTGTTTTCACGGGTTGCATCATGAAAAAACAGTCCAAACTTATTCAAATTTACACATGAGCTGCATTTTATTATCATTTAATGAATTACAACAAAAGTTTACTTGAAAAAATTCTCTTTCAGGTTTGAAAAATCTAGCCACCGACCGTTTAGAGCGATGATCCAAAATTGTCCATTTTCACGGGTTGCACCATGAAAAACATTCCAAACTTATTCAAATTAACACATGAGCTGTATTTTAGTATCCTTTAATGAGTTACAGCATTAGTTTACTTGAAAAAATTCTCTTTCAGGTTTGAAAAATCAAGCCACCGATCGTTTAATGCGACAGATCCAGAAATGACCATTTTATTTAATATACGTGTAGAATCATGAAAAAAGTCCCAATCTTCTTCAAATTTACACATGAGCTGCATTTCAGTCTCCATTAACATGATTCCATAATCAACTTATTTGAAATAATTATGTGTCGAGTTTGACAAATCAAGCCACCAATCGCCAAACGAGACAGATCTAGAAATAACCATTTTCACGCGTAGCATCATGGAAAAAGTTCCAATCTTGTTCCAATTTACACATGGGCTCCATTTTAGTGTCTATTACCAAATTCCAGAATCAGTTTACTTGAAATAATTATATGTTGAGTTTGAAAATCATACCACGTCCCTCCACTGACCACCACCGTGGTTTTGTTAACAGCCTGAACAGCGAAAGATCCAGAAGTGACTGTTTTTTTATGTAGCATCAAGAAAAAAGTTCCAATCTTATTCAATTTTACACATCAGCTGCATTTCAGTTTATTTATTTCTATATCAGAAGCCATTATTTCCTAAAAATTTATAAAGTCTTTTTGAAAACAAGAAACTAAAAATGAAAGTGATTTAAGGTAGAATTTTTACTCATAAAACTTGAGCAAAGACTATAAGATATGGCAGAATGTTGAAAAAGGTTTATAAAGAAAAACAATTACAAAATTTCTTTGGTTTGAAAGTCTCTTGATCACTAAAGCAAAGAAAATGTTCAGGAAAGTATGAATTAACCTCCTCGCTTCGACCGCCATCTTGTTTTGTTTTGAAAATTGTTTTGAAAGAGCGCGGAATAAGAAAATATACCTTTTATAGCCAGTATCCGACTTTAGCAAGCTTTTCCCTCTCCAGACGGCAAAATTAAAAAGTGTGGTACTGGTTTTAAGCGCCGTTTCTGCCTAAAGTGACACACGGACGGACAGACAGAAAATTGCAAATGAAAGGCCTACGCTTAGCTGGGCCAATTACTCCAATATACATTACTTTCCCCCTTTTTAAAACTTATTTATTTTATTTTATCTTTTATGTTTGTAAAAGGTTTTTTTATGTCTTTTCTTTCAATTCCAAAACGTGAGACGATAATTTTGTACTATTACTGTACTTTTTGTTGCCGAATGTTGTTTTGTGCTCACTAATTCGGACTTTGAATTAACAGAACGTGAATTGAATTGAAAGAAAAGAACTTGAATCCCACTTTAAAATGGTCGATAGTAAAACAAATTAACAGCTACAATAACGCTTCAAAATCACGCAAGCTTTGCCTTTACGAAAAGTACGTGATTTTAAATCACTTGTCTCAAGACAAACTTTTGAACAAACTTTCTGAATAAGTGTCAAAGTGCCGACATTTGAATAAGTTTTTACTAGCAAATTATAAATCTAAAGATTAATTTAATTGTCATTATTCCCGTAGGTATCAAATCACATTTCTAAGTCAAATTTTCATAAATCCATCTTATAAGTAAGAAGTATGTTGTTTTTCAACAAATTAGCTGATGGTTCGTAAAAGATGAAACTGACAGTACTAAATTGATTCTTGTCTACTTTTTCTTAAAATCGTATAGTTGTTCTAATCTAAATGGAGCCTCAATAAAATGGAACGCCAGTCAAACAATCAGACAATTTAATTCAATCGGCTGTTTGTCTGAAATCAAAACAAAACAAAAATTTAGAAAGATGGTTGGTTTCTTTACCAGTATTAGTTTCAGAGTTACCAATTTAGATTTTGGCACAATTGCAGTGTTTAATGCCTGCAAGTTCTTCGTTAATTTGATTTAAAATCAGTTCTTACATTTAAAAACACTAAGCTTTTAGAGGAGCTGTTAATTTCTGGAGACAAAAACAGCTCTCCTTCCTCCGTGGCGCAGTAAAAACCATAACCACTCATTTGGTCTTATTTGATACCTGATTCTTGCTCTAAAAAGTCAAGGATGATGAGAAGTCCTTGCCATCACCATTCAAACCAAATTTCTTTCTATTTATTACCAGCAAATCAAACATTCAAAACCAAAAAAACCCCGTTTAGATGTGTAACTGTACGATGATACGATGAAGTCCAGATTCTTGGTCCATGTTTCCGCTCCCAGCAAAATTTGTTAGCATTCACTCTTTAGGGTACTATTTTAAAACAGCATTTTTCACAGTCCTATCTACCAGATTGAGAAAACTTCTGTGGCTTCAAGCAAAACCATTCAAGATCATTTTACAAAATCACTGTTTTGGATATGGGATTTATATAGCAAATTTTTGCTTGGGATAGAAGTTCTGGTACCTGCACACATTCGCTTCGCAATAATGTAAAGTCTCACCAAATCGCATTTTAAAATAGCAGGTGCAAAAGAAAATAATTCTATAATGATTTAAATTTGCTATAGCTTGGTGATGGGCGACAGGAATATTCAGATGGAAAAAGCACTCAGAAATCTTGTAAATTTTTTAAAGTGCTATAGAAATTCCACTAAATTTTTTATTTAAACTCTTAGAAATTCCATAGAATTTATTAAAAGATTTCCAGAAATTTCAAATTTTTCCACCAAAAAATTCATTTTGTATTCAAAATCCAGGAAAATATTTTACCTTGGAAATCCGCTGTAACAGACTTAAACTGGAAGAGCCCAATAAACAAATTTCAGATGCTTATTGTAAGGCCAAAAAACAAAAAATAACCTTGTTTCCAGGAATACGGGTGAGGAAAAAAACCTCAACTGGCAAGCACATTTTTAGATTTTTCTTACAGCCTTGGTTATTTCTTTTTAATAGAAAATGTTTTGTTTGGACCATTGATTTTCTTTGTATGAATAAATGTTTTTATAGTTTCAAAAGACTCGATTAATAAATCACAAAATAAACCATCAAAATTTATTTTATAAGCAACCAGTACAAACGTTGAAATAGATGCTTTTAAATGGCCGCTAAATTAATTGGATTTTTAGCGGCTTTTGCATAAATTTTTTACCAGGCTTTAAGAAAGACCGATTTGATGTTCAGGTATTCAAAATCGCTTGGGGAGTCACAATTACAATTATTAATTGTGGGGAATCATTATTATTTTTGCAGATAGTCATTAGTTTTGATAATTTTATGAAATTACAAAAATGATATTTTAAACACAATACACTATGATGTCCTCCTTTTTACCGCTAAATTACATATTACTTTTTTATTGCCAAGATAGTTGTCTCACATTTTGTAATTATTTTTATGTTTTTCAGGACATCCCTAAACATTCAGTGCACACTTTGGTGTTCAGATCTATAAAGCGAAGTCATGATATGTTCTTATCAGACCATGCCCATCCCATTCCACTGGACAAAAAGGCGTAAGTTTTCCTTTCAGAAAAATTGTTGAAAAATTAGTCTGATCCAGATTTCCAGATTAACAGAAAAACAATTTTGATCATTTTTTGTAAAATGCAAATTACTTGTTCTTACAATCTTCGTTATTCACTATCTTATGTCCAAGATATACAAACCGACAATATTCATGTGTTAGAACAAAAGATGATAGTATCACAATTCAATCATTCATTGATAATTCCTTTACTAGTGAGGAAATCAAGCGCAAGTTCAAAATTCAATCTGAATACGCTAACATCCAAAAGAAACAACAACCAGTTGGAAGTGTCGTTCGAGACAAAACCAACTCATTCCCATTGGCTTTAGAAGGACCAAAAGGTATGGTTATAATAAATTGGGTTTTTGTAAATTGGATGAAATACTGTTGCAACCCGCTGCTAAAATTCAGAGCTTAGTCCCATTCAAAAGCTTATTCAAAAGATTCAATCTGATTCAATTACAATTTTTCAAAAAAAATTCAGGACAAGATCAGATGCTATCAATAACAGGACCAAACAGTTTTCCATCAACTCCAGGTACGGCCTTTTTTTAATGTATAATATGAATGTATCAGTGTACTTACTGTACATGTATTTCACTGAAGAAAACAGATGTAATACTTTGCTGAAAAGACGATTTTCAGTGGATAAATTAACTCTTCTTTCATTTGTGGGCAGAGACTGGACGGAATTTTTAATATTTTGAGCTCAAATTTGCATGTTGTTTGCATTCCCCTAATTAAAAGATTCTTGGATGAAGGATTTGTTTTCTGCTGTGATGTGTGTATTTTACAGACTAGTCTAAGGTTATTTTGCTATGTTTGGGGTTGTACACATAAAAATATATTTTTAAAACGTTTTTAGAGTAAAAAGTTTCGAACGAGTCAAAACCTTTTTTATGATGAGACTTTTATAGATGTCTTTTCAGGACAACTTCAAAATGAATTTAAACTCAACTTGGATTTGCAAGTCCAAAAAATTTTTTAACTATTATAGCCTGTTTAAAACGAGTCCTACAGACATGATGAAATACTTAAATCGCGTCTTAATTAAGAGTACCAGAAAAAGACAAAGGAGTCTTACAGAAACTAGTCAAGACGTTTTTAAGACGTTTTTCCAAACTGCATCGGAGACGTTTGGACGAGTGAGGAATGAAGACGTGATGAAGACATTTTTTTTTTACCCCGGAGGAGGTTTAAAGGCATTAAGATCCATCCTATAACGATTTACTATATTCCTTAATGCCTTAATTTAAGACTTTTCATAACATGGGAAATGGGTGGGTAAACCCGAATTGAATATAAACTAATGTTTATCCTTTGCTTTCCCCTCTCTTTATAAAGCAATTTCTTTTACCCCTCCACATTTGTGATTCTTTATGAAGGATCTACTCCGCTTTAGAAGAAGGAGGACTCATACTATTTGAGTTTAGTGATGATATTGTACATTTCCCATCTCCTTAACCATTCGTTTTAATATTGAGATTTAGTTTTATTAGATACTGATCATCCAAGAGAAAGGTTATTTTTCATATATATCTCAAAGACCTCTTGTTTTGTTTCCACAGGAGTATCGTTGACAGAAGACACAGCATCATCACATCGTCAGCCTTCAGCAGCTGGTGTTTCTCATGTCAGATCACTTCAACCAATCTCCCAATCACAGTAAGTTCTCAATCTTCAAGTTCCCTTTTCCACATTGACTGCTATCGGACAAGACTATCCTTATATCCTACTCAATTTTTCCATTGTTTTTTCCTGTTATTGATGATTTATTTTTCATAAAACAAGTACTTTATTCAATAGCGTACAAAACTTTCTGAAAAATAAGTGACAGAAAAAGATACATATCCTCCTCGATAAATCTATGAATGAGGCAGAATTTTCTTAGAGAAAATGTCTTGTGTGTGAATATGAAGTACAAGATTCATCATTGAAGAGTGTTTGTTTTATTTGAAACGTTTCTCATTCTCATGTCCGTGTATTTCAGGATTGACGCCAACAAACATGCACACAGTATTCAAGACATCACCAACAAAGCACTAGCATCGGGCGGATCAGAAAGGATACGCCCTAACAACAAACAACTTATGCCGACAACTGGTGAAAGTAAAGTTCCCTTCTCACAAGGAATCGTACCGCGAAAAGGAACCACAATGCCAAAACCAAGATGGCACGCTCCCTGGAAACTTATGCGTGTAAGTTTCTTGACAATGTCGGCATTGTTAAATGTTCTTTCCTTTGGCAAAATTCCTTTATCCACTTTTCTTTCAAAGTGCATTTATGTTAATTGTATGTTTGGAAAATCTTTACTCCAAATGGTGGGATTTAGAAATACTCTGTTGTGTCAACGCAATGCCATTCGCCATAAATAACGCCGATAATACCATCGCCACGTGAATATTATTAAAAATGTTTTCTTTTCGATATTGGCTCATCGGAAGTTAGTGACAGCTCACTTTAATATTTGGTTTTGATTAACAGGACTTTTCCCCAGAATCTTTTTTCCTTGGTCACTTAAACTCCTCAACTTTGTCACAGTGTACTAACTTTCATTAGTTTCTTAAGGTTTTCAAAATCCTCTTCTGGGATTCCACCATTATTGTTGTTACTATCGTCTGCCGTAAATTTTGACAAATCATGCGGTAGACTCATCCTCTTAGACTTCTCAATTGCTCGTGTGACTTTTGATTTGAATCTCTGACGAAAGTTTACTTTCCTTTTTATTGTCGAGCCACCACTATCAAGGCTACTAGGGTCAGGTTTGTCATCTTCGAAACTGTTATTATTGATGTCAAGGTTCCCTTTTTTCTCTAATGTTGTTAAATTGGAGAGTGATTTCGGACTTGTAAGAGCATTCTCCAATGTCGGTGACTGATGCCCGTTCGACAGGTTCATTACAGATTTGCTCTTTTGTTTTCTACCGAAGGACAAATTCGTAATAGATTTCGGTCTTTTGATGGTTGATTTCCTCCTCGGCTCCGAGGGGTCGTTTGTTACTTTAACCTCTGGTGTTCTTCTTGTTAATGTGTGTCTCAAGGATGATAATGATTTAGGACTCCTTAATTTAGTTTTCATTTTGACCACGTTACTTAAACTATTGCTACGTCCTTTTCCACCTTTTTGTTCCAGTTTTTCAGGGTCCAGCCTCCCGTATGAGGATTTCTTTTTAAAACTCTTTCGGTCTTTTCCCCTCAATGATAAATTGGAACAATTATTTTTCAAGAGGCTCAAAGCATCTCTCTTCTTCTTAGCCTGTAAATAGTGATAAGTCTCTAAACATATTATCCCAAAGGCTACCAATGTCATGAAGTAAATAAGATAGTAGCTGCTCCATAGATTACCAAGAGATACAAGCAACGTGGCAAACACAGTAGCTTGTGCAAATGTGCAAAAGAACTTTTGAAAACCATCTTCTGTCATGATTCTTCCTTTTTCCTTCCAAGCGAATAGTTTCTGTTCATTCAAAAATCTTCACTTTTATAAATCTCTATTGGCGGAAAAATCAAGTCTATCGACTTTAATTTTTTGCATGTTTATAACTATTTTTCTTTCTTTTTTTTCACTCTATGAAAAAAGAACGTTACTTACTACAAATGAAATACTAATATAGTGCAAAATTTCAAGGAAAATAAGAAATGATAATGATGAATTGTGAAAGTTGAATTTATATGTCAGAAAAGCAAATTCAATGTGTGTTTTTTTCATACTTAGTAATAATTCAACACTTTGTTTCATGAAAAATGTATTTTTCATTCCTTTGATCTATTGCCACCACAGTCAATTGATATGTATGCTATTTAAAAACATTTATTTGTGTTTCGACAGCCTCCTTCATCATACACTATGATTTATTTTTAGGTTGTTAGTGGACACACAGGTTGGGTACGCTGCGTCGCTTTGGAACCAGCCAATCAATGGTTCTGTACTGGGTCAGCTGATCGTACAATCAAAGTAAGCATGTCTATTAAGTATTATCTTATCAAAAAAGGAATAAACACTTCAGCCTCAATGATCACACACATAGGAAAATGGACAAGTTTTGTCCCTTGGAAGATTTTTATCCTACAAGTTTTGCCCATTAAAGTACCATCTTCAATGATAGTTAAACAAAGCTACAATAAATCTTTGTTCCCAAAGATGCCTTTTGATTCTTTAGCCATCGATTAATAATAATTGAGCAATTTAAATTTAGATTTAAATTGTTAACTTATTTTGTCTTTGTTGGCTAGAGATACAGGGTCTAAGGGATAAAGATGTGTTCTTCTTCCACTGAATGTTTGGCCACTCGGGCAAAATGGGGTACGAACACGAGCTATTTCGTCTATTCGATCGTTTTTCATCTCCAAATTCAAGTTTAAAATTCCTCCAAACCACACAAGTTTTACTTCACATTCAAAAACAGTAGTGCATTTAACGAGACTTTTGAAAACTTCATTCCTCATAAAAGTATAAAACTTCACAGATTTTTCACTTTGAATGAAGTGAAAACGAAACTTGTGATGTTTGCTTTATAGCTTCGAATGAGATTTAATTAATCGATAGTTCGTATAAATTATTCCATTTCTTATATTTGTCTACCTTTTAAAATCTGTGTTTAGTTTTCATTTGGCAAATAGAGTCTCAACAGGGGTTTGATGTTCATGCAGTTATTTATATCGATTAAAAATAAGGTTGTTTATTCTTAGTAGCCACGACTGAACTCAAAGCTCTCGTTTCAATTCTCTATTTCGAATTGCTCTAGTGCTAATATCAGCTCGTATTTTCATTTTATGAAAAAGGTGTCTGGACAAAACAGAATTTAAAAGCCTCACTTTGCTGGTTAACAACATTTTGGCTTTAACATTTTCCAGCTTTTAGATTTGTTTATTTGGAATGTTTTCTCTCCAACCTTTCTTTAAATTGAGCTTTTGTTTTAAAATCGGTTTCATTTAGATATGGGATTTAGCAACGAGCAAATTGAAATTATCGTTGACTGGTCACATCAGTACGGTGCGTGGGTTGGTGGTCAGTCCAAGACATCCTTATCTTTTCTCTTGTGGCGAAGATAAAACCGTCAAATGTTGGGATCTCGAATACAACAAGGTAAACAGATTTCCTCTATGTATGCCGCTGGCCTCTATTAAAGACCCTGAATTTAGTTGAAGTAGTAACCTATCCACAGGGTTTAGAGAGAGATCTGTGCGCGCCACTGTTCTTATCTTACTCCTCTATAGATATTCTGTAATATTACTAAAAGGAATTTTGGTAAACTTAGTACTAAACTACTAGTACCAAACAGGATTACATGTGTGACGATGAACTTCTTAAGATGAAGAATCAAATATTTTTCCATCAATGAAGTGTTATTTTTTGTTCACGGAACATAGTAGCTTTTTCTTCTTTATAAGTAGATTTTTAGATAATGCATCAGAGTCTTTTTAACTCGAAACTCCAATGTTTCCTTTACTCGAGTCTTCTCGTTCCTTCAGGTAACAATGTCTTTATAAACCTTACTCTATAACTCGAACAATTTTTTGTGTTCCCTGTGTATGTTTGAGTTATGGAGTACCCAACTGTGCTGAAATTGACAATTAACAAGTTTCCTTATGCTCGATTCTACCAAAGCTAATCTTTTTTTTTATTTAATGTTTTCAGGTAACTCGAAGTTATCATGGTCATTTGAGTGCATGTTATGGGATCGATATTCATCCCACCGTTGATGTCATCGTAACAGTTGGAAGAGATTCTACTGCCAGGGTTTGTTTTTTACATTTCTTCATTTTCTATTTCTTCGAATCATTAGAATTTTCAATGTGATTTTTCAATATGGTAATGCTATCACCTGAACTTGACAAGCCATAAGTATTGATTGAGGTGTTGCTCATTGTTGTTTCACATCATGCTCAAATTTCAGAAACCATGCAAAGCTTGTACTGACACCTCAAGAAAAAAGGAAAAGGCATCCAAAATCGCATTTTTAGCACGTTTTTTTGCTGTGAAACAGTATGTTTGAACCCTTTCACTTCACCCACCTCTGTCCCCTTTTCTTTTTCCGAAAGCCTCTACTTGAGGCCCTCCTCGAAACTGAGTTGAGTACAAAAAAGAAGAAAAGGCATCCAAAATTGCTTTTTAAGCACGCATTTTGCTGTGAAAGAGTATGTTTGAACTCTTTCAATTCACCCACCTCTGTCCCCTTTTCTTCCACCGAAAGCCTCTATTTGACGCCCTCCTCGAAACTGAATCGAGTACAAGAAAGAAGAAAAGGCAGCCAAAATCGCATTTTTAGCGCGCTTTTTGCTGTGAAAGAGTATGTTTGAACTCTATCACTTCACCCACCTCTGTCCCCTTTTCTTCTTCCGAAAGCCTCTATTTGAGGCCCTCCTCAGCAATAACCGAGTACAAGAAAGAAGAAAAGGCATCCAAAATCGCATTTTTAGCACGCTTTTTGCTGTGAAAGAGTATGTTTGAACTCTATCACTTCACCCACCTCTGTCCCCTTTTCTTCCTCCGAAAGCCTCTATTTGAGACCCTCCTCGAAACTGAATCGAGTACAAGAAAGAAGAAAATGCATCCAAAATCGCATTTCAGCACGCATTTTGCTCTGAAAGACTATATTTGAACTCTTTCACTTCACCCACCTCTGTCCCCTTTTCTTCCTCCGAAAGCCTCTATTTGAGGCCCTCCTCGAAGCTGAATCGAGTACAAGGAAGAAGAAAAGGCATCCAAAATCGCTTTTTTAGCACGTTTTTTTGCTGTGAAAGAGTATATTTGAACTCTATCACTTCACCCACCTCTGTCCCCTTTTCTTCCTCCGAAAGCCTCTATTTGAGACCCTCCTCGAAACTGAATCGAGTACAAGAAAGAAGAAAAGGCATCCAAAATCGCATTTCAGCACGCTTTTTGCTCTGAAAGAGTATATTTGAACTCTTTCACTTCACCCACCTCTGTCCCCTTTTCTTCCTCCGAATGCCTCTATTTGAGGCCCTTCTCAAAAAAACTGAGTCGAGTACAAGAAAGAAGAAAAGGCATCCAAAATCGCATTTTAGCACGCTTTTTGCTGTGAAAGAGTATATTTGAACTCTATCACTTCACCCACCTCTGTCCCCTTTTCTTCTTCCGAAAGCCTCTATTTGAGGCCCTCCTCAGCAATAACCGAGTACAAGAAAGAAGAAAAAGGCAGCCAAAATCGCTTTTTTTTAGCAAGTTTTTTTTTTGCTGTGAAAGAGTATGTTTGAACTCTATCACTTCACCCACCTCTGTCCCCTTTTCTTCTTCCGAAAGCCTCTATTTGAGGCCCTCCTCAGCAATAACCGAGTACAAGAAAGAAGAAAAAGGCAGCCAAAATCGCTTTTTTAGCACGTTTTTATACTGTGAAAGAGTATATTTGAACTCTATCACTTCACCCACCTCTGTTCCCTTTTCTTCCTCCGAAAGCCTCTATTTGAGGCCTCCTCGAAACTGAGTCGAGTACAAGAAAGAAGAAAGGGCTTCCAAAATCGCATTTTAGCACGCTTTTTGCTGTGAAAGAGTATGTTTGAACTCTATCACTTCACCCACCTCTGTCCCCTTTTCTTCATCCGAAAGCCTCTATTTGAGGCCCTCCTCGAAACTGAGTCGAGTACAAGAAAGTTGAAAAGGCATCCAAAATCGCATTTTAGCACGCTTTTTGCTGTGAAAGAGTATGTTTGAACTCTATCACTTCACCCACCTCTGTCCCCTTTTCTTCCTCCGAAAGCCTCTACTTGAGGCCCTCCTCGAAACTGAATCGAGTACAAGAAAGAAGAAAAGGCATCCAAAATCGCTTTTTTAGCACGTTTTTTTGCTGTGAAAGAGTATGTTTGAACTCTATCACTTCACCCACCTCTGTCACCTTTTCTTCCTCCGAAACCCTCTACTTGAGGCCCTCCTCGAAGCTGAATCGAGTACAAGGAAGAAGAAAAGGCATCCAAAATCGCTTTTTTAGCACGTTTTTTTGCTGTGAAAGAGTATATTTGAACTCTATCACTTCACCCACCTCTGTCCCCTTTTCTTCCTCCGAAAGCCTCTATTTGAGACCCTCCTCGAAACTGAATCGAGTACAAGAAAGAAGAAAAGGCATCCAAAATCTCATTTTAGCACGTTTTTTTTGCTGTGAAAGAGTATGTTTGAACTCTATCACTTCACCCACCTCTGTCCCCTTTTCTTCCTCCGAAAGCCTCTATTTGAGGCCCTCCTCGAAACTGAGTCGAGTACAAGAAAGAAGAAAAGGCATCCAAAATCGCATTTTAGCACGCTTTTTGCTGTGAAAGAGTATATTTGAACTCTATCACTTCACCCACCTCTGTCCCCTTTTCTTCTTCCGAAAGCCTCTATTTGAGGCCCTCCTCAGCAATAACCGAGTACAAGAAAGAAGAAAAGGCAGCCAAAATCGCTTTTTTAGCAAGTTTTTTTTGCTGTGAAAGAGTATGTTTGAACTCTATCACTTCACCCACCTCTGTCCCCTTTTCTTCTTCCGAAAGCCTCTATTTGAGGCCCTCCTCAGCAATAACCGAGTACAAGAAAGAAGAAAAAGGCAGCCAAAATCGCTTTTTTAGCACGTTTTTATACTGTGAAAGAGTATATTTGAACTCTATCACTTCACCCACCTCTGTTCCCTTTTCTTCCTCCGAAAGCCTCTATTTGAGGCCTTCCTCGAAACTGAGTCGAGTACAAGAAAGAAGAAAGGGCTTCCAAAATCGCATTTTAGCACGCTTTTTGCTGTGAAAGAGTATGTTTGAACTCTATCACTTCACCCACCTCTGTCCCCTTTTCTTCATCCGAAAGCCTCTATTTGAGGCCCTCCTCGAAACTGAGTCGAGTACAAGAAAGTTGAAAAGGCATCCAAAATCGCATTTTAGCACGCTTTTTGCTGTGAAAGAGTATGTTTGAACTCTATCACTTCACCCACCTCTGTCCCCTTTTCTTCCTCCGAAAGCCTCTACTTGAGGCCCTCCTCGAAACTGAATCGAGTACAAGAAAGAAGAAAAGGCATCCAAAATCGCTTTTTTAGCACGTTTTTTTGCTGTGAAAGAGTATGTTTGAACTCTATCACTTCACCCACCTCTGTCACCTTTTCTTCCTCCGAAACCCTCTACTTGAGGCCCTCCTCGAAGCTGAATCGAGTACAAGGAAGAAGAAAAGGCATCCAAAATCGCTTTTCGCTTTTTTTGCTTTTTTTTTTTGCTGTTAAAGAGTATATTTTGAACTCTATCACTTCACCCACCTCTGTCCCCTTTTCTTCCTCCGAAAGCCTCTATTTGAGACCCTCCTCGAAACTGAATCGAGTACAAGAAAGAAGAAAATGCATCCAAAATCGCATTTCAGCACGCATTTTGCTCTGAAAGACTATATTTGAACTCTTTCACTTCACCCACCTCTGTCCCCTTTTCTTCCTCCGAAAGCCTCTATTTGAGGCCCTCCTCGAAACTGAGTCGAGTACAAGAAAGAAGAAAAGGCATCCAAAATCGCATTTCAGCACGCTTTTTGCTGTGAAAGAGTATGTTTGAACTCTATCACTTCACCCACCTCTGTCCCCTTTTCTTCCTCCGAAAGCCTCTATTTGAGGCCCTCCTCGAAACTGAGTCGAGTACAAGAAAGAAGAAAAGGCATCCAAAATCGCATTTCAGCACGCTTTTTGCTATGAAAGAGTATGTTTGAACTCTATCACTTCACCCACCTCTGTCCCCTTTTCTTCTTCCGAAAGCCTCTATTTGAGGCCCTCCTCAGCAATAACCGAGTACAAGAAAGAAGAAAAGGCAGCCAAAATCGCTTTTTTAGCACGTTTTTATACTGTGAAAGAGTATATTTGAACTCTATCACTTCACCCACCTCTGTTCCCTTTTCTTCCTCCGAAAGCCTCTATTTGAGGCCTTCCTCGAAACTGAGTCGAGTACAAGAAAGAAGAAAGGGCTTCCAAAATCGCATTTTAGCACGCTTTTTGCTGTGAAAGAGTATGTTTGAACTCTATCACTTCACCCACCTCTGTCCCCTTTTCTTCATCCGAAAGCCTCTATTTGAGGCCCTCCTCGAAACTGAGTCGAGTACAAGAAAGTTGAAAAGGCATCCAAAATCGCATTTTAGCACGCTTTTTGCTGTGAAAGAGTATGTTTGAACTCTATCACTTCACCCACCTCTGTCCCCTTTTCTTCATCCGAAAGCCTCTATTTGAGGCCCTCCTCGAAACTGAGTCGAGTACAAGAAAGTTGAAAAGGCATCCAAAATCGCATTTTTAGCACGCTTTTTTGTGTGAAAGAGTATGTTTGAACTCTATCACTTCACCCACCTCTGTCCCCTTTTCTTCCTCCGAAAGCCTCTACTTGAGGCCCTCCTCGAAACTGAATCGAGTACAAGAAAGAAGAAAAGGCATCCAAAATTGCTTTTTAAGCACGCATTTTGCTGTGAAAGAGTATGTTTGAACTCTATCACTTCACCCACCTCTGTCCCCTTTTCTTCCTCCGAAACCCTCTACTTGAGGCCCTCCTCGAAGCTGAATCGAGTACAAGAAGAAGAAAAAGGCATCCAAAATTGCTTTTTTTAGCACGCTTTTTGCTGTGAAAGAGTATATTTGAACTCTATCACTTCACCCACCTCTGTCCCCTTTTCTTCCTCCGAAAGCCTCTATTTGAGACCCTCCTCGAAACTGAATCGAGTACAAGAAAGAAGAAAATGCATCCAAAATCGCATTTCAGCACGCATTTTGCTCTGAAAGACTATATTTGAACTCTTTCACTTCACCCACCTCTGTCCCCTTTTCTTCCTCCGAAAGCCTCTATTTGAGGCCCTCCTCGAAACTGAGTCGAGTACAAGAAAGAAGAAAAGGCATCCAAAATCGCATTTCAGCACGCTTTTTGCTGTGAAAGAGTATGTTTGAACTCTATCACTTCACCCACCTCTGTCCCCTTTTCTTCATCCGAAAGCCTCTATTTGAGGCCCTCCTCGAAACTGAGTCGAGTACAAGAAAGTTGAAAAGGCATCCAAAATCGCATTTTAGCACGCTTTTTGCTGTGAAAGAGTATGTTTGAACTCTATCACTTCACCCACCTCTGTCCCCTTTTCTTCCTCCGAAAGCCTCTACTTGAGGCCCTCCTCGAAACTGAATCGAGTACAAGAAAGAAGAAAAGGCATCCAAAATCGCTTTTTTAGCACGTTTTTTTGCTGTGAAAGAGTATGTTTGAACTCTATCACTTCACCACCTCTGTCACCCTTTTCTTCCTCCGAAACCCTACTTGAGGCCCCCTCCTCGAAAGCTGAATCGAGTACAAGAAAGAAGAAAAGGCATCCAAAATCGCTTTTTTAGCACGTTTTTTTGCTGTGAAAGAGTATATTTGAACTCTATCACTTCACCCACCTCTGTCCCCTTTTCTTCCTCCGAAAGCCTCTATTTGAGACCCTCCTCGAAACTGAATCGAGTACAAGAAAGAAGAAAAGGCATCCAAAATCGCATTTCAGCACGCTTTTTGCTCTGAAAGAGTATATTTGAACTCTTTCACTTCACCCACCTCTGTCCCCTTTTCTTCCTCCGAAAGCCTCTATTTGAGGCCCTCCTCGAAACTGAGTCGAGTACAAGAAAGAAGAAAAGGCATCCAAAATCGCATTTTAGCACGCTTTTTGCTGTGAAAGAGTATATTTGAACTCTATCACTTCACCCACCTCTGTCCCCTTTTCTTCTTCCGAAAGCCTCTATTTGAGGCCCTCCTCAGCAATAACCGAGTACAAGAAAGAAGAAAAGGCAGCCAAAATCGCTTTTTTAGCAAGTTTTTTTTGCTGTGAAAGAGTATGTTTGAACTCTATCACTTCACCCACCTCTGTCCCCTTTTCTTCTTCCGAAAGCCTCTATTTGAGGCCCTCCTCAGCAATAACCGAGTACAAGAAAGAAGAAAAAGGCAGCCAAAATCGCTTTTTTAGCACGCTTTTTGCTGTGAAAAACTATTTTACCTTCGTTTACCAGCGAATGATTTTTAGAACCTTTCTTAATTAATTAGCAGTAAATTTTTATTTTTTTATAATATATTTGACGTCAAATAATATTCATTATTACTATCATATTGTCGTCACTAGAATTGTCATCATCGTCGTAGCGCAACAAAATGCTTTTCAGATTTGTGTCTTATGTTTGTTTCTCCAGCACTTTTCAAATTTTTATTTAGGGTTGATAGTTTCTCCCAATAGATATGCTTTCGTTCTATATTTTTTATTTTGCCCAGTTATTTCTTATGTGTTTCATTGTTTCAATGTTCATTGATTAGTTTTGATAACCAGATAGGTAAATAAAAGTATCACTTGTTTTATCCAGATTGACTTGTTTTCATCTGAGCTGAAATCTTTTTTTTTCAGTCAGAGTTCCACCAGGACTGATTTTTCGGGTATTTTGAGGGATGGTTTTCCTATGCATCGTTGAGGTTTTCTTTGAAGGTCTTGATAGACTTTGCTGTATTGACAATTCTCGGCAGTCTATTCCAGGTTGGCACACATCTTTAATAAAAGGATTTCGTTTGTGGCCCGTGGAAACCGTCATTTGCGAAATTATGTAGAAGCTCGTGAGCGTGTTGTTGCTTTATCGTAGTAGTGTTGTAGAGGTGTTTGTAAACCTGTACCATAATATCACAAAATTGTCTTCGAAATTTCAGTGTTGGTATGCCGAGAATTTTGAGCCTATCACAATACGAAAGGCTGCGGTACGTTGAGACTTGAGACCAATCTTGTTGCGCGTCTTTGCACTCCTTCAAGTAAGTTGACGTGTTTACGTAATCTTGGTAACCAAACTGATTGTGCGTACTCAAGGTGTGGTCGGACAAATGTGGAATATAGCGTACGGAGGATCTTCGGAGTTAAGTTGCTGAAACCTCGTTTGATGACACCAAGCATTGAGTTGGCTCTTTTTACTTGATTGGCTATATGGTCTTCAAATGTCAATTCAGCATCAACCAATATACCCAGGTCTTTTTGTTCAAATACATGCTCAAGCTGATTATCATCAAGACAATACGGATGAGCGTGTTTTATTATTACAAATTTGCCGAGTGTAAGGACGTGACATTTATCCGGATGGAACTGTAATAGCCAATCGTTTTTCGAGTGTGTCTATATGACTTTGTATCCCTTGTTATACAGTCACAGACTGAATCTACCTCTTTGAAGATCTTTGTATTATCTGCGAAAAGTAGCAGAGCCGAAATCACCTTGTCAGGCAAATCATTTATGTACAGTACAAAGTGTAGATGGCCCAAGACACTTTCTTGTGTTATTCCACTTAATACACTATCCACGTTGGATTTTGATTGGTTTACTTTGACCAACTGCTTCCTTCCACTCAGAAACGATGAAATCCAATTCTTTATTGATCCAACTATGCCGTACCCTTTTAACTTCTTGCAAAGGCTATCTAGAATTTTTAGATAAAAAGACCCTATTTTTGAACTATTTTCCAACAACAGATTGAAACAATTTAAATAGTTTTAATCAATAAATAATTTTATCAAAACAAAAAAACAAAAATGAAAAAAATTATTTTTGAAAAATTATTGGGGGGGTGGGCAACTGCCCCTGCTGCCCCCCCCCCCCCGGTTGCTACGGGCCTGCCGTCTGATTTATTTTCACAGCACCTGTGGACATTATTTCAATAGTTAAGTAACAGTGTAACGTCTACTGATGAAGCCGTACTGCTTATCTGACAATAGGTTTAAGTTTGTCAGGTGGTTCGTGATATGTTCTCGTAAGATCGACTCCATCAGCTTGCAAACCACGGATATTAAACTCGCTGGTCTGTAGTTGATGGCCAAGTTATGCACGCCTTTGTTCGTGAAGATGGGCGTGATGTGAGCAACCTTCAGCCAGTGTCTTATTCATAAACCTTGAAAGGGGCTCGGAAATTTCGTCGACAAGTTCTTTCAACATTCTTGGATGTATTTCATCAGGACCAAAAGGTTTGTTTGTATCCAGATCCTTGATCTTCTTACTTATCATATCTTTAGTTATGACGATATCTGCAATATCTTGTTCTGTTCATCGAGGAAATTCCGGAAGTTCTCCTTCAGGCTTGATGGTAAAGACACTTGACTTGTCTTTAGGGGACAAGCTGGAGTTTTTACAAACTCTCGTTTGATTTGGTTGGTCGTTAACCTGTAATAAAACAATTTTGTTACTTTTTCTAAAGAACGCGTCATCTCTATTACTTCAAATAACCAATTAGTGAAGTCTCTTGTAAAAACTCCAGCCCATCCCGTCTTTAGGTGACTCGAGAATTGACGAAACACTTGTCGCAGCTTTCTTACTTCTTACATGCAACCAAAAGACCTTGGTTTCGTTTTGGCTTTAATAAATATGTTTTGTTCGTATGTTCTATGTGCTTGCGACATCATCCGATTTACCCTGTTACGCGATGTAACATAGGTAAACCGATAGCGACTCCTTTTCTCTGGACACAAGGCTCGGGCCCATTCCTGTGCAATCGATTTTTTTGCTTACTTCTCTTTGCAGATCATTTCTTATTGGTATAGATCCCTTGCTCCTCCAGCTCTGACAATACCGAGTTTATGTATGTGTGTTTTTCAGCGACGGAGACGGTAAGGTTCTAATTTGACTAGATCCTAACTAGCTGAGGACGACGGTAAATCAGCACTTTTACCGTCCTCGATTTTGCGGGTCAGAACTGCGGGTTATTCCAAATCGCTTCAGTCACTTTACCGTCCTCAAAAGTGTAAATACATAAACTCGCTAATCAAATTCTTTCAATGGAACAAATTGATTTCTAAGCTCTAATAACTTATTTTTAAATGATTGCCAAATTTCCTCGACAACGTGCTGGCTCATTCACGTGTTGATGTAGAAAGGAGTCACGGATTACATCCAGGAACTGCTCTTCCTTACTCTGCTCGATGTGCGGTGTGGTCCAATTTTCCCAGTTAATTGTCGGGAAATTGAAATCACCAATCAAACATTTGAGAGAGTATTTCTTGTCTGCGGAAATAGTCTTCATGAACGAGTTGAGCTTTGCATTGTTTTCTTCAGATGAATCTGTTTTCGTTGGGCTACGACAGAGACATGCAAAAGCTAACAAATCTCTGTCGGCAAGACGGACTTCGATCGTACATGCCTCCTCAAACTGCACTGGTGAGATTTTAACAATCAGATGCTTGATGGAGTTGTGTGCCAATATTATAATACCGCGTCCTATGTACGTTTCTGCATTTGTATGGTTGACTAGTGTGTACTCGCAAAATTCGTATTCGTGCATGCGTTTTAGCCCACCTACCTTTGTTTTGACTTCACAGATAAAGCAAAAATTAGATGCAAATGTATTGGCACCTATTAAGTGCAACCGCGCGTGTTTTTAAGCCTCGCCCAAATAAAAAACTGAAGAAATTTGTCGAGATTACCGTTTTTTTCTTGAAAACAAAAATTTGATGGGTTAGAGAGCAGACGAAAACTATCGTTTAGAAAGTTAGAGAACGTCGAGAAATCAAGTGTTTTTACTTACAAACATCAGAATGTTGGAGAATGTTTTCCTTACTACATTATACGATATACGCATGTTTCTTCCAAATAACCAAATGTAACAAAACTTATTTTGTATTTGTTTTGAACATTTACAAAAAGATATTTGACGTCACTTTTCTTATATTATTTGACGTTACTTATCACGAGAATTTAGATCCGTTACGTCATTTTTGTCATAATTTTACTCCAATGAAATATATTTTTGTAAAATGACCTGGACATAAAAAACCCAGGTCATTATTCAGAGCACATATAACTCAAGAGATTTTTTTTTTGAACATTACTAAAATCAGTTTAAAAGCTTTCCGTGTTACCTTATTCATTATGTGCGTACTAGTTTTTGCGCAATTTCGCACAGATGTCCGAAAATGGGCCAAATTAAACACCGAAATGTTAAGGTGTCTGAATATTTAATATGAGTTTTGGCAAAATCCTTTAAAGAAAATCTTGAAAAAGTAGTAGATGGGACTTGTGGTAATAATTTTCCTAGAAGTGAAAGAATCAAATTTCTTTTCAGGTTTGGGACATTCGTACGAAAGCGGCCGTCCATTCACTGACAGGTCATACAAATACCATCGCTGACGTCAAATGTCAAGGTGTCGAGCCTCAGGTATGTCTTATTTGTTAAAGTCTATTGCCTGCCATCTTTCAACCAATGCTTCAATTCTAACAAATTATATAATTTTGAAAAGACATACAAAGCATTATAATATTTGAGAAAAATATTTTCAAAAATCTTTAAAAATGAAGATAAAAAACGAAGAAAAAAAAAGATTTTTTCATCCTTTGGCACTAGAAACTTCATTTTTGGAATGAAAGTGCTTAAAAGCGTAATCGTAATGATTTCAGCTATATAATTTTTTCACCAAAGCTCGTTTGAGTTAAAAAGTCCTGTTTTTTGCTGTTTTTTCACTTCAGCAGTCCATATTCTAGAGGTTTTTTTTTTTTTGTTGATCTGAAAGCCACGAGTTCAAAAGGTTTCGACTTACTTTTAGATTGGAATTTAGTTTGCCGGATACACATTTTTTTACATAAGCAATCAGGTTGCTGAGGCTCGAGCCCTCAAATTATCCTAAATATCGTAAATCTCGTAAAGTAAAAGCTTTTTAGAAAATCTTACAATGGCGAACGATAACCCTTGACCCTATAAGGTCAAAGCAGTTTTCGAAAAATCACCTAGAATAATAAGTGACCCCAGGGCAGACCCGAAAATTACAGCTGCTTATAAAAATGTGTATGACGAGAGCCTGAATTTTGGTGTAGTTTTTATTTACCTTCATTTGTTACCAGATTTTCTTTCTTACTTTTAGTTATCTCGATTAAATCTTAGCAAGTTATGTCATCACAATGATATTGCTATCAGGATTTTCTGTAACTTCCTTATGATGATGTACTTATCATTAATTTATTATAGATTATCACAGGAAGTCACGATTGTACGGTCAGGTACTGGGATCTAGTGGCGGGAAAATCACAAGCCACTTTGACCAATCACAAGAAGAGTATTCGTTCACTCGTCCTCCACCCAACACAGTAAGTCAGAGCAATTGAGATCTGTTAACAACTACACGCTTTTTTTGTAAGAACAATTTTATAAGAACACGAGGCTGAAAATTGGTCAAAACCTAAGAACAAATTAGGAACAATTTTAAGCCTCAGATCTCAGATATTACTTAGAAAGTACTGATTTTAACAGACTTTTAAACCCGTTCTAGGTTTT
The DNA here is from genome assembly GCF_902728285.1 of Clytia hemisphaerica. Lineage (NCBI taxonomy): Eukaryota > Metazoa > Cnidaria > Hydrozoa > Leptothecata > Clytiidae > Clytia > Clytia hemisphaerica. The sequence continues at coordinate 187,483 of NW_027103911.1, forward strand.
GAGCGTATTAAGAACATCGTAAGGACCTTTTTTCCTGAAAATTTCAAAAATTAAGAATAGCCCAGTCTGAGCCAAAATTTAAAGGCGTGTACTTCAACATTTTGAATATAAAAAAATTGACCCTTAAGCGCTAGTCCGGCTCCCCCGTCTTGATATCTGGGTATGCAAGTCCCAAAAGTTAGTTGTCACCCTCTCAACTGTTAAATTGTTAAAAATCGACCAATCTCTTTACGCGCAAATTCACGAATTTCGCTCAACAAATATAGTCTTCGAACTTGTTAAAAAGTCATCAATTAAATAATCAGTTTTTCAAATTCAACATTGTCTTTCCAGATATACGATGGCCTCCGGCTCAGCGGACAATATCAAACAATGGAAGTTTCCTGACGGCAATTTTATACAGAACCTCAGTGGACATAACTCCATATTGAACTGCATGGCAATCAATTCTGATGGTGTGCTTGTGTCTGGCGGTATAACTTTTATTTTATTGTTATAAATTTTAAATTTCTTTATTTCTCCTAGCCATCGCATGGCGTAATGGTAATAATTTACCAGTGAAATAGCTTCATGGAATCAATGAAACTTCATGGAACTTCAATGGAATTAAAAATCTACATCTTGATTTCAAATATAAAGAGTTTGACGGCTTCGAAAGATTTCTATACAAATCGCTTTCTATTAACAGGAGACAATGGCAGTATGCATCTATGGGACTGGAAGACAGGCTACAATTTCCAACGAACACAGGCTCTTGTTCAACCAGGTTCACTAGACAGTGAAAGCGGTATTTTCTCAATGACGTTTGATTTGAGTGGAACACGTCTGATCACCACGGAAGCTGACAAAACTATCAAGATTTATAAAGAAGACGACGAAGCTGTAAGTTATTGTTTTCTTTTTCTTGTTTCAAAGCTCCCTCCCCTCTATTTCGATCCCAGATTCCAATTGACTTATCCAGTACTTTTACTCGAACACGGACGGGTAAACAAAATTTGTTCGAGTTTCGAACATTCCAGTTATATAGACTTGTTTATGTAAGTTTGTTACCAAATGACGTAATGTGACGAAAAAAATCGTAAGAGTTGAGGAGACGAGATTTATAGGTTAAAGTGAATGAATATTATTCAAATTACATATAGTATTTTGTAAGATTTTCTTAGTTGGAGAGAACATTATTTCTGTTCGATTGAAAGAAAGATTTCACTAATATGTTCGAACTAGGGAGAGTCGGCCGGTCGGCCGTGTCAGTAGTAGAAGACTATTCCAATAGAGATGAAAGAGAATACCGAGGTTAAGTATACCAGGTAAACCCACTAGCCTATCATAATTTGCGTCCGTCGTCGTTATTATCCTGGTAAACTTCTTAACCTCAGTAATTGCATTGTGATATGATACTTTGTCTAGACCTGGGATCTACGGAAATCGAGTAGACGTTTGTATGTGCCGTGAAAATGATTAGATTTTGTAACTAACGTGGATGACAAGTTGTGATGAGATGTAGATTGGTAGATCAAGCTTACAGTTTAACCAAGCGGAATGATGGATAGATTTCTGCTTTTTTCTTATTACTCAACATTGTCATATCAAGAGTTGTATGTCTTTGACGTTACTTGCTATTACACAATGCAGTGAGAGTGCAATGAAAATTTACGGAATTTAAACTATGCTGATTAAAATATTTCAATTTCTTTACTCTTTGACAAGTTTTCATTCTAATACACCACTCTTTCCTGACTGATAAGTATTTCGTCAACCCCTTTAATCCAATGTCACTTGCTAATTTCTAGACCCTTTTATCCTTAACCGAAATCGTCCCCAATAGTTTTACTTTCTTCTTTCGAACAAATTTTAAAATAGTGTTTTTTGTTTTTCCTTATAGAGCGAAGAATCCCACCCCATCAATTGGAAACCAGACATTATCAAACGGAAGAAGTATTAAAAACAATGATCACTGATAGTTTTTGTTAACGATCGATTGGTTTTTGTGGCAATGTATTCGTTGACAGCATCTGGTTGACGATGTCAGCATACGTACTTGGTTTTGAGATCGACACTTCCTAGAATGACGGACATCTCAATCCTTTCGATTTTTAATGGGCAGTTCATCAGTTTTTTTATTACTTACAACATGTACATAAACAACAAAATAAGGAAGTCTAAAATAATAAAATCCTATAGACAATATTTTAAGCATTTTTAGTTTTTTGATGAATGACTTTTAGAACTTTTGAAACTTGCTTTTTAAGAAAAAATGTAAATTTACTTAAAGCAGTCTGCATTTCTTTTTGTTTCGAAAAGCCTTTTATTTTTTAGCAAAGTTTAATTCTCTTCTAATCCGAAATCTATTGCGACTTTTTCTCCGATTATATTGGGGGGAGAGTTGGTCCAATACTTTAATTTTAGCATTGTCTAAATAAAAATGATGTTTTCAGTAGCTCCAGGATTTTTGGTGTGATATTTTAGCACGGACACTGACAGCGGGTTTTTGAGCCGGGGGCGGGAGCAAGTTCGCAGCAAAATATCATCACAATTCTTTTTCTCGATTAGGGTGATTCGTGATTTCATTACTTCCAAGTGGGTAGAGAAGTTGGTGAATTTGGTGATTTTCGAAGAAAGATATCAGGTCAGCTCTTGTTCTGATTGAGTAGTATTGAGAAGGGGTATGGAAGGGGGCACACGAGAAAAGAACGCCGAAAAGAGGCGCAATCAGACCCCCCTTTGTTGAAATGTACCTCCATTGATCAATCTTCTTGCATTTAATTCTCTGAAGGCGGTCATTTTGAGTCGGAGTTTAAAAATAGAACCGAGACGATCGCACTTTGAAAATAGTTGAACCCGAATACGCCAATCAAACTAAAAGAGAATTTTGGCTGAGCTTGTACCCTTTTAGGTTTATAGCTTGCAGGCCAACCCAGTATTTCAGCGATGCTTCGAAAAAGAAGTCTGTTTTGACGAAAAAGTGGTGTAACAGGAGAAAATTTTAACGGGAAAACTATTTTATGAACAACTGATACTTTTAATCAAAATGTAGTTAATAACTTATTCAAATATTATTTTTGTTAAAGTATCACTAGTCTTGCCTGTGATCCCATGTAAATTTCGTGGTGATCGTATTTATGGAAAAGTTAATTGAATCTAATTGTTTATGTTTTGGTAAATTTATGTTGTTGGTGACAAAACAGCTGCTAATTGTTTTGAGTAAGAGAGAATCAAGCTGATGATGGCCAAATCAACTAAAAGGTAAGTTACAGAAGCAATTTTTAACTTCAAGCCCTAGTGCCTAAAACCAATAGTGTAAAGAGAAGAACGTGTCCCGGTGCACTTTCCGGTGAAAACTTTCACTACTTTCTTGACTTTGGTCGGTCATAATATAAATCAATCCTTATTGTCTTGTGTGCTAATGATGCTATGGCTGACGCAAAGAAGAATTGAAATATGTAAATCTTCAGTGTACAAAGTTCTTCCATCTCATACTGATTTCTGTCTTAGTTTCTTTTTGTACTTTTAAACGGTTTGATGGGATTTGCTTTTTTTTTATATGGGTATAGACTAAATCTTTGTGCCGTCATTTTCACAGCCATTTAAGGGCGATTTTAGCATTTTTTACAGTATATATTCCCATAGTTTAACCTCTAAAAACCAGTATGGTGTTTTACTGGGATTCCGGGATTCAACCAAAATTTTGACAGAAAAACGGTATTCCGAACCCCTATAACACTGAAGTCCGTTTTCCATCTATCCAGGCGTACCCAATCGATGAAATCGATACGGGAAATCAATCGATATTAATCGATTTTAATCGATAGTAATCGATAGTGATCGATAACTAATCGATAAACAATCGATAGCCAATCGATACTAAGACTTTACGTTCTTATCGATTGGATTCGATTGTTATCGATTGATATCGATTAATCGCTGATTGCTTTCGATTGTTATCGATTAATATCGATTTCTTTATATTCGCTAAAAACGCAACCTTACCGTGGTTTTTCTAATTTAACGCGTAGCAATAAATAATTATCTTCGACGCTACGCGTGAAAAACTAGAGAACAATTAATTACGATATTCAAGTGTTTTAAGTGTACGCGTTACTTAAAGGCTTGTGTAATATATATTACATATAGATATATAGATCGTATCGTACATATAGATCGTATAATGTATTAACAAGCATTAGCTGATTTGGAGGAGCCAGAGGAGGATGACGAAGACCCCTTTAATTTGTGTTTTTGAAAGAAAGAAGTTTATCAAAAACTTTCCTGTCTAATTTTTCTTGTCCAAGGCTTGATCACGCGCAATAATTAGAGTGACATTGCAGGGTGGCCAGCGATACTGGAAATACTTGAAAATACTTGAATATACTGGAAAAAAATATTGGTACTTGATTATACTGGAGTTTTTGAAAAAATGCCCATTTTTCCAGTATATACTTGAAAATGATAAATTGGAATACTTGAAAATACTTGAATTTCTTTTTTCAATCAAATTTTCTATTTCCAGGGCTCTTAAGGCTGTTTTGAAGTATAAATTTTCCAAAATTTTCTATTCGGACCCAACCATAGTGGGTCCTCTTGATAACAATGTATTGTACCCTATTTGTAAGGTTGGACATTCTTGGTTGGTCTTTTTCACTTAACCTATTTGATATGGCTTTTTAAAAAAAGATGAACCTTAATGGGCATACAAAAAATGAAAAAAAGTAAAAGCAGAATCTTAGACATTCTTCAGCTCAAGTTATTTACTGCAAGATAACCCTCATTGAGAATTTCAAAAATCTAGCCTTTGGAGCATGTATTGAAAGAATATATCAAATGTGCACATTTCCACTCTTTCTCTGCCAAATGGATATCTGATATTTGCAAATCAAGCTACTGCTGAAAAATGGAGCCCATGGTAAATGAATTGTGCAGGCTAATGCTAAAGCGGTCAGGGAAAGCCTGGAAAACCTGGAGAAAGGGCTATTTTTAGAAAAAGTCAGGGAAAATATGGAAAAGCCAGGGAATTTTTGTAAAATTCTTCAAAAGTCAGGGAAAAGTCAGGAAATTTCTTTCCAGAGTCGCTTGAAATTGATGGTTTTAGCCAATCTTTGAATCCCTATTTTTCAAAATTTTCTTTGTCGGACCCAGCCGGTGGGTCCTCCAAGTAATCATAAAACCCACTAATATCAGGACACTTGACCTATCTAAAATTGATGGTGGTATTTTTGAAAAGTTTGAAAGGTAATGACATGAAAATTGCTCGCCAATTTTCTATGTTAAAAACTCTTGCTAGAAAATAAACCTTCTGGGAGCAGTGAGCCATAGGGAAATGATTCTAGAAATAAGAAGTTGAAAATTGGGAAAATGTCAATTTTTCAGCAAAGTTTTTGATTTGACTGAATTGACTAAACTTTTAATTACACAGTTTCTTCGTCTGCTCGAACTGGAAATGTCTTAAAAGTCTTGAAGTCTGATATTTGAAGAAAATATTTCTGATAGTCTCTAGAAAACATTCTGGAAATATCGGAAAATTTCTTCCTACTACTTAGAATTGCAATAAAAGAAATTCTACCCACTTCACTCGCAACCAAATCTTCTGATTTGACAACCTTGCTGTGTAACCTGTTAGTAATAAAATTCTAGAAATTAGACAACCGCTGTAGTACGCCATGGTGTCATAAATCCACTAGCTTCTAGAGCACATTTTGATCTGTTGTTTAATTTGAGAAAATGTCAAAATAATTCTGGCATCAGTGACATTATTTTGTGCACACAATTTTGTCATATTTTTAAGAAAGGGAAGCCCATAAAATGAGGATCCAGATATCCCTATTCTAACTAAGCACCATACGTAAAGTTCAAAATATACTACATATACTTGAATGTACTTGAATTTTGCACCTTCATATACTTGAAAATAGCAAAGATATACTTGAAAATTATCAAAAATGCTCCAAAAAGTACTTGAATATACTTGATTTTCAATGACTAAAATCGCTGGCCACCCTGATTGATTATGATCGATTTAAATGTGTTTGGGATTGTTTGCTCAATTTTGATTTTTTATGTGACTTTAAAGTGTACTTAAATTGCTTTTTTGTATATATGCACTTTTTATAGGACCAAAAAATTGAGCAATCTCATAGTGGCACTTAATGGATTAAAGAGAGGGAACACCTGTAAACCTTGAAATTGCCCTTGGAGCTCTTTGAACCCCCTGGAAACCTTCAATAACTCTCTTTGGGAAATCAAAATTATATGTCCCCTAGAAAGTTAATCAACACCTGTCTGGTTTAAAAGTAGAATTTTCTTTATTAAGTCATGTGGAATAACATTGATATTGTGAAGAAATTGTATATTGCTCATTTCAGTTACAAAACAAAGAAGAAAAGTAATCTGATTTGAGATAAAAAAACCTCTCACACATGACACATGAAAAAAATCTTGTGAACCTCTTGTGTTTTTAGCATTTTCTTTCAGCATTTTCTGAAACGTTTGATTGTTCTGAAAAAAAATTAAGTTTTGACTTTTAGTAAAAAACAATAGAATTTCAATGTAAGAACCGTGTGAGAACCCATTTTCAAAAATTTTGAATTGTGATATCTCCACTCTGCTCCACTCTAGAATAACAAAAATACTTGGCAAAAAATATCTAACCATCTGATTATCCCTTTAAAAGTCTTTGGATTTGTGAAATTTGCAAAATGTAATCCTTGCGCAAAATTTAAGATAATAATTTTTGCCCAAAGCCCTAGGAAAATGAAAGAAATTAGGTAAAAAATAGGCTGATTCCAATCCACTTTAGGTATGAGGTGGCTAGAACAATATAATGGTCCACACTGTACTGGAGATACCATAACGAGGGAAGAAATTTTGAATCTGCCATAATGGCTTTCATATTTATTTTAAGAAGAAAAGATTTTTTCGTTCCCTGAAACCCCTGAAAATTCCAAGCAAATTGAGTAAGTCGGCCCACAAGGGAGTACATTTGATTTTTTGGATAGGGAACTTTCAAAAAATAATACTGACTTTTTTTAATCAAAATTAAAATTTTTGTAATCATTATTACAGTATATTGGTATATAATATCTTTAGCTCTGGATTAAAAGAGAAAGAAGCTAATTCAAACATTTCTGAAATAGAAAATTAAGAAGACAGAAAGGGTGAACTAGTTAATAAAACAGAAAATAAACGCTTAACAGTTTAGAAATGTTGACAAGCAACTAGCTTACAAAAACCACTGAACGGTTTTTGGACCTACCTGGAGGTCCTATAAATTAACCTTTGTCCGTTCGTTTGTTTGTCCATCTGTCTCTCTGTTACCAGCTTTTCTCAAGAAACTGTTTTTACAATTTTCTCAAGATTCCATCATACGTTTTTTCTGATAATGTGTTACGATATTATGTATTCATGTAACTTTACAATCTAATAATGTTTTTCTGGTCTGTATTTTATCTGCGACCTGTCCCCTTTAGATCCCAATAAAAAAAAGTGTGACATTTTGAAAAATGCCCAAAAAAAACTTTTTGTCATAGCTGATGAAGTCTTAATTGATAAGTCTTGAAATTTTACAATGTTGTGGGAAATGCTAAGACATTATGAATAAGAATTTTTTTTCTCGTTAATTGGGCTAAAAATGTGGTTTCAACTCAAAATTTGTATCTTTTTTAGAAATGTAAGCCACACAAATTAGATAAGAGATCTTAGAATGGGACTTTCTTAACTTGACAGAGGAAAGGTTGAATTAAAAAAAAAAATGTTAAATGTACATACTTTCTAGCTGTTAAAGGTACTTTTTTGTGGCTTACTTTTCAATAATTTTTAATGTTACTTTGTAAGCCACAAAATTGTACTTAAAACAAAATTTTTGTTATTTTTTACACCTACTGGTGTTATACTTAAATGATTGAGTGCCAAAAACTTAAAAAATGTGAGACATAAAATTTCACCTATATTCACCTAGTCACCTATATTTACCTTGTGTAAGCCACATTTTTGCCCACTTAACAAACTGTAAGCCACAAATCAGTACAGCTAATGAAAAATTTAGACCTTTGCTGGATGCTGAAAAGAAGGTATATTTCTGACTGTTTCCATTATTGAGAACTCAGCATTCAAAATTTTTTGGTAGGGTATGCCACATGACCAGTAAGCCACATTTTTTGACCACACTTCATTTGCTTGTAACTTCCCTTTAAGTAAGCCACAAAAATTCGCCCTTTATGCAATGAATAGCTAATTTCCTCAGCTTAACCATCAAAGCGATCCTAAGTGTAAGCCACATAACTTTCCCAAGTTATGGTCAATTTAGTGGCTGACAGTAAAAATGTCACAAAACAGGAGTTTATTTTTTATTGGGATCTTCAATCTGTGACATACAACCTGTGTCCTGCCTTTCGAAACTAAGGCTGGGCTTAAAAAATTGTTGGTTTGCCGTCACCCGACCCTAGATTTTGGAGGTCGGTCTGTCAGAATTTTTTTTTTATTTTGGCGATTTATGAAATTTTCGTCCATGGAAGGGTTAACCGTTTGTTTACATTTAGGTAATTTTGAATAAATAACAGAAGTGCTAGCAGGGAATTTACGATTCTTATGCTTGAGACAAACAAGATACGAGTTTTGATTTTTTATTGTTTGAAGTTTTTGAAGGAAGAAAAATCTTCTTTAAAATGGCAGTAAAATTTTTTGGGTCGGCAGGTTTCGAGGTACAGGTGAAGGGACCTCAGAATGCTAGGTGTTTTTTGAGATCCCATCAAAGTTGATAAATTTAGCCAGACACTTGGTTTTCACTTTAAAGTGTTTGGAAAATATACCTGCTTGAATGCCAAAAAGGTTGAAAACTTTTTCGATACAGTTTTCATACATTTTGAATTAATGTTCTAATATATACTTTTTTCTTTAGGGACCTCAAAACGCTAGGTCACATATTAGTCAATAATGTTGCCAATTTTGCTTAGATAATGACAATTTTTTGCATAACACCTTTTTTTTCAATGTTGAGTATATTTTAAATGTTTGGTTCTTTTATGCCTAAAATTTTCTCTATTTCACCACAAAATGCTAGGTCAAGGAACCTCAGAATGCTAGGTAAATAAAACTAAATATACATTTTTTTATAAGAATATCTTTTTTTCAATTTCTTTTTCACATAATGACATGGATATTCTTGTCACAATTCAACTATCAATTTCCCTCTTTCAATTTATTTCAGCCTTTTTAATAGGCTGTTTAATTCAGGTGTTTATGAATTATTTCTTCTATATTTTGTTTTATGGGTTATGTTTGCCCAACTTTGGTTTATAGAAATTAAGAAAGTTCTTTGAAATAGAATAATAGAAATCAGAGTTCTCCTTCTTCTCTTTGCTTTTAGCTATTTAGTAAAGAAATATGCATGACAGATGGATATCTAGCTTAATATGTTAACTTACTGCAGTTTTGATCTTCCTCTAGAGTAAAGAATTGAGAAAAATATAGATAAGAAATGGGTAAGCCTTTCAATCTGAGAGTGAAACCCACCAGCAAATCAAGATGCAGTGTTTTAAGAGATAACATAAACATGAAAAGTAAGCAGATTGAGGAGGCAGTTGAATGGTGTAGAGTTAACAAAAAACGTGGCTGGGCTGCAGTTAATTCAGGAAAATTTCCACTAGTCAAAGATCTAAGAACAATAAATGCACGGCTTGATGGTATCATTGAGACTGGAAAAGAGAAGGAGTATTGCTCAATATTCACCACAGAGGAAGAAGAGTCGCTAGTTCAATATATAAAGAACAAAATAGGTAAGATTCAATATTGGCAATATTTCTTAAAGCTTGGAAATAATTAAATGTAAAACGAAACGTCAACATACACTGGACTTGGAAAGTTATCCCTTTTTCTCTTCATTTCTGCTGAATTAAGGAAAATCTTTCCTAAGTTCCTGTAGTTCCTCTTCGTGTTCCAAGAAACATTGAAATCCTCTATAATTAAACTTCATATATTTTAGATGCCTCCAAGGACTGAACAAAACAGAGTTGACAAGGACAATGCTCAATGTTCTGGAAGTAAGAAAGCATGCCTACAAAAACCTTCGCGGACGTAACATCAAGAAACTATCCCCAAATGCACTACGAGCACTCACAACAAAAAAGCTTAGCAAATCTTTTTGGAGGCGTTGGGATTCAAAGTATCAAAAGCAGATCACAAAGAAAAGACAAGGGACTGTATCAATAAATCGAGCTTTAAATTACACAAGAGAAATGGCTTGTAACCATTTGAATGAATTAGCTGAAGAGCTTATAAAAACTGATATTTTTGTTGATGCAGTCCAATTAGAAACTGGTGTTTGGCAGGGGCATATTGATACAACAAGAGTTTTCAATCATGATGAAACTCCCCAGTTTGTAAACTATGGAGTAGATGGTACTCCAAATGGTTTAGCATATGCTGGGCGAGGGGAAAGCTGCCAGAAAATGATAAGAGAAAATAGGGAGTGTGTAACTTTACACCCTTTCGTTTCTTTTGGAGGAGAAATAGCTATGTGCCATATCATCTTCAAGGGGAAAGGTATTAGTGCCCATATGGCCCCAAAGGAAGCAGTCGAAAAGATTCCCAATCTTTTAATCTCCACAAATGACAGTGGCAGCCAAGATCACAGTACACTTCTGAGTGCTTATGAAATGTTTGACCACTATTTAGATGAGAATAGTATTCAACGACCTGTTGTTGTTTTATCTGATGGTCATTCTTCACGATTTGACAGTGATGTATTGACATTTTTAAGAAACAAAAACATTAGACTTTTCATCAGCCCTCCTGATACAACTGGTGTTACCCAGCTCCTTGATCAGATAAATCAAAAGTTGCACTCTGAGTACAGAAGTGCTAAGTCTGAACTTTTCTCTCCATTTATGACAATCAACAGGGAAGGTTTCATGAAGATACTTGCAGAGTTGTGGCCAGAGTGGGCATCAAATGAGACAATTACAAATGCAGGCAAAAAGGTTGGCATCTCATGCAAAGGCCTCAGTGTTGAATGGATGCAAGCAGATAAGTTTGCAAGAGCCGAGCTGTGTATTACCAAAAATACTGAACAACCTTCATCTTCTTCAGTAACCATTTCATCTCCAAAACAAGTTCGTTATGACTCTGCAGCCTATTGGAAGCATAAATATCATGGTGCCATGGAAGCTTATCAAACAATATCTGAAAAAGCACTATCACTAGAGGAAATTCCTAATTTGCTACCTGTGACCAAAGTAACACCAAAACCCAACAAAGAAAATGTTCGAGTTACCCAGGTTCAGGGCTCAATGGAGGGGAAAAAAATATTAGAAAAAGTTTCAGAAATCAAGGAAGCTAAAGCCAAAAAGGAGCAATTAAAGAAAGATAAGAAATCTAATCAACAGCAGCAAGTTGAAGCTTTCTTTAAGTGTAAGGATCAATGTACATGTGGTAAGAATATTTGTGCTGCAAGTAAGCTTCGAGAATGCCCATGTTGTCATAATGTTTTAAAATCTATATGCAGTAAACTTTCATGCAGAGATGAATCAGGCTCAAAACCAATAATGATCAAGCCAATTTGTGATAATGGTTCAAAGAAAAGCCTTCATTTTGAATCAGATGATGAAAATGACATCGGAATTGAAGACAACTTGACTGATGTAGATGATGACGATATGAGTGGCTCTGAAAAGGTGGTTGATAATGCGGATCATGATTCAAGCAGTGATGAGCAGCAAGTTGGTTTAAAACGAGGCGATTGTGTCAAGGTAGTTAAGGGGAATTATCTTGGATATTTTGCATTGGTAACTGGCGATGGATACGGCGGAGAGACAGAACTTAACTATTTTGAGCATAGAAGTAAATGGTGGGTCCTAAAAGAAAAGGATTTAGATTCACGAGAGAGAGGAGACCTTGAAAAGGTGGAGAACTTTACAATGGACAACAGATCACATTATTATTTCAAGTAGGCTTTCCTTACTTGACTGATTTTTTTCAAGAAAACTACCTAGCATTTTGCAGTCCCTTTTTAAATGTATTGTTAAAATTTCAAAAATGTTCATATTCTTTATTCATTTATAGTTCTTTATTCATTATATAGTTATTTAGAGTTATTTGTTACAATTTCAAAGGAGATTCAAGAGAAGATTTTGCGTTTTTGTTTTGTACCTCAAAACGCTAGGTTTGGCACCTCAAAACGCTAGGTGGTTTTGGAGTCTATTTAAATGAAATTGTAATAACTTTGAGAAACCATCTTTTTACCATGTTTCTAGAGTCCTAAAAGAACATTTTTCATAACGCTTTACAAACTTATTTTTAGAAGGAGTTGCAGAATTCAAAATTAATTCCAAAAATTTTGTTGAAGTCTTTGAAACTTTTTTGACTTTTTATTCATTTAGGATGCTCCTTTAGGGTAGCAAGTAATACAATTTGTTTTTACTATGTAATATTATACCCTTTATTCATATTGTTTGTCATTTTTAGTTTAAATAGAAAAGTTTGAGTTCCATTCAACTTAATTCAAAACCTGACATCCTGAGGTCCCACTGCATTTTGAGGTCCCTTTACCGGGTTGGTCGGGTGACGGCAAACCAACAATTTTTTAAGTCCAGCCTAACCGACCGTCAAAGCAATTTTTGAGAAATAGGTGTTCTTATCGTCTAATATCACTTGTCCTGATCTTCAATTCTTTTATTCAAATTTTGTGTTCTGATATTTATTATTCTCCCTAAAGGTATTATTCTTTTATGCTAGGATATGTTCTGAAATCTGCTGGGGGGATATTTTTTGCCAAAACTTTAGCGTAATTAAATGCAATGTTCTGTTGATTTTGTTCTATTAAAATGAAAATTGGAAATTTTGTCTAGAGATGTGGCTCCTCATCAACAGAAAACCACTTTGTCTTTAGCAATGCAAACAGAAACAGAATTAAATCTGACTAAACAGTCCTAGAGTTATGCTTTATTAAAAAAGATTCTGCTGGAATATTACAATTATTTGAACCCCAACCCCCCAGTGGTCAACCGTAAAAGGCAAATCTCTTGCGTCTCTAATGTTTTTTCAATGTTTCTTTCCACAAATTTTGTTCTATTCTAAGATTAAAGAACCGATGGCATATTTTCAATTCAATTAGTAGGAGTCAACTGTTTAGCTACTTCACTCCAGTAAATTTAGCTTGGCACATTCACAAGTTGAGCATAAACCAACCTAAAAAAATATGAACAAAGCTTACTAGATTTTGCTGATCATAACACTAAAATATTAAAATGATGAAAATGTTCCAGGATATTTTGTGAATTTGAAAATTGATTTGGATATTCTTGGTAATACAATGATGTGCAACTGAAGTTAGTTTTTGTACATTTTGTATGTTTTTGTACCATATTTTATTACACTTTTTAATCATATTTTGAATAAGATTTATGTAAATCTCTGCAAATCTCCCTCATTTGTTTTCTTCATAATGTTTCATAAACCACTATAGTGAAAATAAAGTAAATGTAAAAAGTAAAATTTTCAGACAGATTTCTTTATTGTTTAATCAGTGCTAAGCAGGTGCCAAACAAAGCTCACTTTCTGTAAAAAAAGTTTTTGAAAATTGCAAGAAGCTTAAAAAATTAGATTTCTGTAAACAGTAGAATTATAACAAACTTTTAAAGATATTTGTTCAACTTCATTATAATTCCATTTCAATAATAATTATTGATATTAGGTGTTGTAATGTAGGGGGATCTTTCAACTAATACCAACCAATCTTTTTGGAGCTCAGCAGAGCTAGCTCTTGAGCTAGGCTTCAATGGCTGTCAAAACTCAATCTTCATGGTAATTTCTATTCTTCTTTTTAGTTTGTGAATTATAGCATAGTTGATGTTAAAGATACTAGGCAGTAATCTGTATTAAATTACTTTATGTCCAAACCTCATTTCTAAAGCTTTTTGGTAATTAGTGTACTCAAAACGATCATTGTATTGATAAAACTTCCGATACAAATTTCTTTTCTATTCTTTTCTATTTGTCATGTAGATCATGAATAGAATGACAGACTTGCTTTTTGCAATTTTAATTGGCTTTCATGATTTTTTGTTGTGTTGTTTTTTTTCACATAATGAATATTTGATAAAGGTGTTTTGAGTGGTGCTCTGGTTCTTTTTGTGGGCTTTTTTTAAATCAAAATTTTGAAAATGAAGAACAAAAAAACATCAAGGTAAGATGATTTAAAAAAATAACTTGTAGTATTGCTCTTTTCCTTTACGACAGTTGACATTTTCATGTGTTCTTTTTTTAGCTTTAGTATTTTTCTCTTGATAGTCCAGTATATTCAAAGAACTTGATAATGCTATAAATATTTCATCCTAAGGAAAGTAAATTCGGATCATCAATCATACATTATTATAGAAATGTGCAACTAGAAGTATGTCTTTAAAATAACAGAAAAGTTGACTCAGAAAACTTTGAAAATGCTGGTATTTTTGTTTTGTGTGGTATTCTTGATAAGGCATAATCAATTTAACACAGGTGAATTCAGTTTTTCTTGTAGAATACCATGACGTAAGATTACTTTGATTTGAACTCATTTCAAGATGCTATTTCCAGACGGTGTCAATCGAACAACTTCAAACAAAAATCGCAATCGAACCAATCGAACGTAATCGAACGCGATCGAATAATTGCAATTCGATTGTCGAACGTAATCGAATCTCAATCGAACGGCCAATTCCTGGGTAATATTCGATTGTGGTCGATTGCGTTCGAGCAAGGTTAGATTGGTTCGATTAATAGTTGACTATGTTCCATTGGTTCGATTGATTGTCAATTACATTCAATTAATATTCGATTTCGTTCGATTACGATAACGTTCGATGAGTTTGATTGCGATTAAATTAAATTGGATCACTCCGTTAGAGCTTTTTAGCGTGGGCGGCCGAGCGCTAAAGTATCGTACAAAAACGAATAAAATCTAAATCAATCGAACGTAATCGAACATAATCGAATACAATCGAACGTAATCGAAGCAATCGAACGGCAAATCCTAGGTAATATTCGATTGCGATTCGATTGCGTTCGACAATCGAACTGCAATTATTCGATTGTGTTCAATTGCGTTCAATTGGTTCGGCGTTCGATTCGTTCGATTGACACCGTCTGGCTATTTATATAACTGTGTAAACTTGTGTGAATCTTCAATTATATTACATGAATCTCTAACCACATTTTATTCCTTCAAAATTAGTATACTGGTTATCGTCCAAAATTTGATTTATTTACTTTTGATGTTCAAAAATTCCCAAAACTACATTCAGTAATAGATTGGAAGGGGTGTTCCTTGTTTGTAGGGAATTTCTTAAATCATTTTGTATATTATAGATAAATTTTCTGAGAACTTTGTGTGGTCAATAAGATCTCTGTTTGTCAAAAAAATCACACAGGATTCTCAGTAAGTTTTTCTACTCCTGTTTTATTTTTGATCGGTTTTGGTTAATGCTGGATGTGAGATTATTTGATTATCAATTAGAACTGATTAGAAAGTTATATAGGCTGACTTAAAAAATGTTATTTCAAATCTACTACTGGAGCTTTTGATTTTTAGCAAACTTTTTGGCTAGCTTTATCTTGTTTCTGTGTGATTTTGATTTTCCACTAAGCAAGTAACATAAAACTTCAAGTAATGACAGTTTAAAATAGGATTTGATATCGATTTGATTTCAAATCTTTGAAGCTTGATATTAAATTCAAGAATATATATTTTCATAATAAAAGGGAATTGATAGGAAACGTTTTGAAATTGGTGCAAACTTTGGGGACAAGTTGGAGTATTTACGAGCTCTTATTTGATTTGGTTGGTCGTTAACCAGTAAAAACCAATTTTGTTACTTTTTCTAAAGAACACGTCGTATATATATTACTTCAAATTACCAGTGAAGTATCTTATAAATACTCCAGCTTGTCCCGAATTTTTATGCTTTATTTAATGTTGATTTTAGAATGGTTCTATTTAATCTTTATTGATAAACTTAAAAAAAAAAGTTTTCCTTATAAAGTTTTTGTCTAACTGTATCTCAAGCTGAAGGTGAATCTTTGATCTTCAGTTTAAACAGAATTTCAAATATCTACATAGCTTGTTTGATGTAGGCAAAGAATCTTAGAAATTCCATAAAATAAAGCTTTGCCAGTTTAAATAACAACCAGAGGGGTACTAGTGTTGAGAGCTGATGGGTAAGTGCTGCCTGACTTTTGACCCTCAGTTGGACCAAAAAGGCAAAAAGGAAATTTTTGTGACTATTATTGGGACTAAAACTGAAATTTGACCCCTACCTCTCTGGAGAAATGACACCAGGAGAAAGCTCGTTTTATTTCCACAAGACACTGTCTTACTTTTTCTACAAGATTGTATGTCTGATTTTATTTTTCAAGTTAAGGGAACCAACTCCCATCAGATTTATCACTTTCTTTGATGATTAGCGTAGCTGCTTCTCTATTGTAACTTTTAAATATTTACGTTCAATATAATGAGAATGATGATTTGCTTTTTTTCAGCATTAAGTTAAGTTTACACTCTTATGATAGCAAAGGAATGTTTCAGGCTTATCAAAATTTATTGAATCACAGAAAATCTAGGTTTAACCTTTTAAATACTGTTAAAATATGAAGCTTTATGTTAGTCTTTCTCAATCTTATCTAAATAATGAAGTGAAATTACCATTTAATAACTGTCTCGTGACGTCACTCTGTTGACTACATATCTTTGATTTATGTCGAAATGTCTTGTTCTCTTTTCTGAAAAACCTTTTATAGTAATAGACAAACTTCTTTGTATCGATCTTTCTTGATTGATATGGTAACAGAATTGATAGTGTATTTTTAGCTGGAGTGGAGTTTCAAAACATTTTTCTTTTGCTATGAAGAAAAAAACAATTTTATAATATACAGACAAATACTGAGAGTTTCGACTTTAAGAACTTATCTTTTCTGCTAACTTAAGCTACTTACTCTGACTTACTGCCAGTCAGTATGGAGAGAAATCAGAGCATTCTCATGTTTCAACAACATTCCAACAAACATCTTAGCGGCTCAAAGGTTAAAATGAAATGAGCAGTTTGTTATCTTAACATCAGCTTTTATGTGTTTTATGATTAGTAATCGAGACAACTCTCAATTGTTTGTGTTCGGTCTATTAAGAGAGAAAACCTTATTCATTTGTGTTGTATTGTTCACTTATAGATAGCTGTCCATTCTCGTGGGTCTATTGTCTCTTGTAATTAAACTGTAATTCATACACTTTTAATGGTGTGGTTTCGATTTGTAATATCCCCCATAATTCAATCTCTCAAACTTTTTTTTTCTTCTAAAACATTCTTTAATGTCATTGAGCAAATGGACTTGGATTTCTAACTTTATGTCTTTTTCAAAACTGTCACTGACAGTTACATTTTTCTCTGGTGTCTCTTTTTGCTATTTAAAAAAAGTTTGTTTTTGATTCAGCGATGTAATCATTGATTATAAAAATAAGTTTCTTAATAGGTTTTTGAATGGATCTCTTAAGATAAAATAAACCAACTCCTTATGTCTAGATGTATGTTTGTAATGATTCATTATACCCCTCAATATGTTATGTAGGCATTCCAGAGATTAAAATAGCAATACTTTGATGTCTTTTGTGATAAAGGTTGTAACGGTTTTAAACAGTTTATTGCCTTGTTGTTGTTTTTTGAAGTGAAATTTGAGAGTTCAGTTTTTTGTTTTTTTCAGTTGAGATTATGGTCTTTAGTGAGAAAATTTATTCTTATGACATTTTGAGGAAAAGAAAAGAGAACTTTTTCTGCGTTATCATAATCTTGTATAAACATTTTACAGACACTTGTTAAAATTTTCATCTTGTAGAGTTTCTATTAAAATGATTTAGCTCTTTAATAAAAAAACTAACATTCTCTCATAAAGTGTAATTATAAAAAGTAATAGTTCAACAAGTACAAGAGATTTTCTTTAATGTGATATGGATAACTATGGCCTAGCACAAAGATGAGTATGATACAATCAAGGTTAATTTGTTGTTGTTTTTTACCAGCAGTTTTTTATTGCCAAAAGAAAATATTGATCTCTTTGTAATTCTGCCTAGGTTTTGGGCAAAAGAGTTATTTTTTTTGTTCTTTGTCAATTACTACAAGGCATATAATTTTGTTTGTTCCTTCATTTATAGGGGATCTGAGATGAACCATCTCAAAGAGCAAGCACAGAAGGAACGACTTAAGTTAGCTTCTGCACAAGCTGCTATAACCTCTTATACAGTGAGTATACTCATTACTTTGAATGTTCCTTTCTATGAGACAACTTCTAAAAAGGGGTTAGGAAAGTTTATTGTAAAAGGGGAGACAAAAATGTTTACTGCTAAAATAGCATAAGACCTCCCCAAGATGCCTATCCTTAAAAAGAAATAAGAAGACCTGAGAGAAATAATGATTGCTTATTTTCCAAATGAGCTAAAAAAAATCAATTATTTCCTTTTTTCAGTGCCCTGATGAATTAAAGATCAACCTACAGCCAAGAAAGGTATGAACTTAATATTTTTCTTCTTTTACTCTTCAATAGATTTGAAATGGTGATCACAAATGATTTATTAGGATAGGATATAGATTTTAGGCTTAAAGCTTTGATATTTCTCAATTTCTTTTTCAGAGAGACGATTTTCTTTCATCAAGCATCAAGGTAAGTTTTTTACAAAAGTGCGATATGTCATTCAACACCTCAAGATGCCTAGTATAAAGTACTGACTAATTTATTGCTCTTTAATTTATTTTTAGCATGTACTTGGTGACCATAGAATATTCATAAAACATTTGAAGTCCACGACAGCATATAATCCGTTGCTCGGTTTGGATGATACTGACCCTTCTGCAACTCCTGATATCAAAATTGGAGATCTCCTCACCAAGAATGGTATTTCTGACTTGCTGAAACAACCTGTCGAAGGGAAAAATGGTGGGTCATCAGCAAAGCAAACATCTCAACGTGGTGGCCGTAAAAATTCACGATCATCCTCAGATGGTGGTAAAAAGCAGAAAGAAAAGCCCTCGCCTGTCAAGAAAACACCAATCAAAGAGAAACAGTTGAAAAGTCCAGCAAAACCTAAACCACCTCATATACAAATACCAAAAGCTATGAATAATAAAAAGGTTTGTAGTTCTTTTGCTATCAGCCAACCAAACTGAACTTCCTGAAATAACTTGTACAAATCACTCCCCAAAAATATGTGCTACTCTCAGATTGCAGTGCTATTATATGTCATAATTTTTTAATTTGATTATTTCATTCTAGAGCTCAAAATCAAAAGCAAAGATTGAAAGTATCTTAAAAGAGATGACTCGGCTTGATCCACCATTGACTGAAATCAAAACACCACACAAAGATCAAGATGAATTCAAATATCCTGCCTTGCCTCCCACATCTAAGGTTCGTACATTTTTGAGATTGCTTATTTTTTTTAGAGTTTAGTTTCAACCTTTGAAAAATAAATGATGAGGAGATAATGTCTTAATCACTTTTAACAGAATCTGCTAACAAAAATCCCTTAACAATTCCTCAATTCTTTTTTGTGTTTATGCAGGTAAAAACATGACCTTTGCATTTTATTTTAGGGAAAGAAAAAAGAGGCAGCAAAGAAAAAAGAGGCAGTGAAAAATAAGACAGAGAAAACCAAGACAGAAACTATTAAAAAGGAAGAGAATAAAAATGCTTCTAAAAAGTAAGTTTTGTCTTTTTTTTAATCCCTTGTATTGTTTCATCCCACGGCATGCAATCACTTCAAATCTTTTTCACAGTTTTTTATGTTTGTTTGTATGTAAGTAAGTCTTTTATTATCCTTTTTTTTTTAGTCCCATGAAATTGCAAGGTACGAGGCTCAGTGAAGATGAACCGAAACCAGTTAAAGAAAAGGTATTAATTCCCACCTTTATTTCAACTTTTTGTGATAATTCTCTTTCTTTGTTGGGTGAGGCATGAAGGTAATAAAGATAGATGGAGAGTCAATGCCTTTTGTTCTATTCTGATTTATCATCGGAAGCAAACAGCTGTTTGGTTGCTTTGGGAATAAGATGATTATATTTGGGTAAACTCGTGGGAATATTTAAGATGAATGAAAAGACATTCCATTTTTAACAAGTATATTGAAATATAATAGCCTTGTCATGAAAAATTGAAAAAAACTTCACATAATAAGCACAATACTCTAAACTTCTAGGGGAAGCTGCCCATAAGGCCATCGATAGATTTAATAAAGAATTACGTGTTACGATTAGGAACCTTGTATCGATCATTTTGTCAGAGTATGAAAACCGCTGCTCACTTAGACGTGAAGATTTTAAGATAAGAAACTTTCAATGATATAGTGATGCGACTCTCAATGTTTACAAAATGCCAGTCCAAAAATATATCCTTATGAAATTAATATATTCTTTAATCCGTAAATCAGTTGAAACTATTTCGAATCGCATTTTAACTAAGATTTCTCGCAAAATCAACGGACCAGCCTCTTTCTGTTCTTATAAATTTACATTTCGGATTTTTTTGCTTCCAATGATGGTACATCAAAGAAAAGCTGCTTTGAATAGATTTCCCGGATAGATTTATAAAAGATTTCAACGACCATTTTGTTCATTACCGAGACGTTTTCTCTCCATCTATATCTTTGTTACCTTCATGGGTGAGGGATTCATGGTATTGGTTTTACATTAATGCTACAAAGAGGAAGTAATAGTTTTTTAAAATGTTCTCTTTCTATTGTGATAACTTTCACTTTCACTTTTTAGAAAAAACCTGATCGCCGAAAATCTGTATCAACAGTTGTCAATCAGATGAAGTAAGTGGATACAAGACAGATTTTGTTTATGTGAAATAATTCTAACTTGCAAATTTCCTTCTGGGATTTTTCAACTTATTTCTAATTCTAGGAGAAATTGTGTTTTATCATTTGAAGTTATACAATTTTAATAATCAAGGTATAAAAGAATAATTTCTGAATATTTTATTTTACCACTAGGACAAAGAAAGTTTCAATGTCATCAGATTCTTCATCAAGCGATGATGATGATAGCAGTTCAGGAAGCTCTGGATCAGGAAGTTCTTCAGACTCTGATGATAATGAACCGTCAGCTCCAGATAAGAAGGTAGTGACTTAGTTCAGTGCCCAAATGAATTGATTTAGATTCTTTTCCTTCTTTTGCTTTTCTCGGCTGTTTAACTTTCTTTGTAATGATGTTTGTTATGGTCAATCCTTAAATATATATTTTTTAAATTTTTAGCCAAATACAAACAAAGAAGCTGACCCACCAGACAAGATAAAAAAGGAATTGCCAAGCAACAATAATAATTATCTAACAGAAATACCAATTGGCGTTAATGATAATACCACAAACATGATGGGTTTGAAGTTCCCCGAAAAATCCAAAGAAATGAATCTGACATCGGTAGCGGTGAAAGAAGAAAACACAGGACTGATGAAGGGAGCTAGTAATGGTTTAGACTTGATGGACATTAATTCGCATCCATTTACCTTGGGCTTTTCACTTGGATCATCCCCTGAAAAACCTATTAGTCCTTTAGACAACATGAACAGTGACATGAAGTTGTTTGAGGACATTGATAATTTTCCAATTGCAAATTCACATGATAATTTCACGGTTGACGATTTGATTGGTAAAGAGTTGTCTGATCTTGAAAAAGATACGACTACTAATACTTCAATGAGCGAGTCCGAAGACCGAAGTGCATTTGATTCTTTCCAACAGAGTGACATTAATGATTCTCTTGTGTTGCACAAAAAGAACAATTTGTACAGTAAAGACAGCAAAAAAGCTGAAAGTCAACAAAATGACTTGAATAATAAAAACTCTACTTTATCACAAGATAAAAAGACTGACCAACGCAATAAACTATCTTCAAAAAGTAACGAAACTAAGGACAAATCAAAGAGTAAAAATACAAGGATAGAGGGTATGAACACGGCTTCAGCATCTGTAAAAGTGAACTCTGGTTCTAATGGTGGCCAACCATTCAAAACGAAAGCTCAGTTAAAGATGCCCGTAGCTGATAATACTAATAAAGAGACTGAAAAACCTAAAAGTGTTGGAAAAACTAGGCGGCAATCGTCAAGGTCTTCTGTTCGAAATAAAGATAAAAAAGAAAAACAATCTACTACAAGCTGTAAAGGTAGAGAAAGCTTAACGAAAGAGCCTGAAAAGGCTAAAGTTATTGAACAATCTGAGGATGATGTTTTTGGTAGTATTTCTGAATCGTCTGAAGCAATGGATACTACAGATAGTACTCCGAAAAAGTTATCTTTATCCAAACCGCCTGCTCAAAAGGACGAAAAACCTGTAATCCCTAAACCTGAACCAATTAAAATGAGTAGATCAAGTTTGATAGCCAATGATATGAAAGAGATCTTTTCTGGACTTCCATTAGAGCCACCAAAATCGATCTTTGACGATGATAGCGATTTCTTCGAACAAAGGTTAAATACAACCATACAAGGTATCATAAGCCCTATTGATTCTTCACCCAATATCTCCAACTTTGGTTTAACACCTACCCCAACCACACAGAATGACGTCACAACAGTTTCTGCTCTTGTGACAACTTCTTCACCCTTTGCATCATCAGCTTTAACTACTACGAACACGACATCTGGCTTGCTTTCTTTTACTCAAGATATACCTCCTCCTCTCACCACTATCACAACTTCAAGTTCCAATGAAACTATATTACCTAAACCTATTGCATCACAATCTGCCTCGTGTAAACCGGTAGAAAGTTTGAAGGAAGAAATCAAAACCTCTCCAACTACAGCTCCAACTCTCGCCACCAATTTTCCAGCCCCAGCTCTCCTCACCAATCTTCCAGCCAGTCTCGATTTGCATGAAGAAAAGCCAGAGCCAAAACTAAAAAACACTAAAATACCTTTGCAGTCGCAAGTCCAACCTCTTCCTCCAATTGCACCTGTACCTCAAACTAAACCAGATAATCTGCTATCTCCTCCTACAACTACGACAATCTCATTGCAAGAGCCACCACTGATCACTACAACCTTCAGTCATCCTCGTGATGTGAATTCAGCAGTACCATCAACCGTTAACGCTATCCTAACAAGGACAACCAGCATTGACGCACCACCGTTCGATCATATTTCAACAATGATACCGAATGGACCTCCTCCACCCTACTCAATGAACAGTAATATGAATCAGCTTCAACACTATTCAAATCAACAACCTTCTCAGAAGCAACAACAACCTGTTAATATGTTACAGGATCAGCAATATAAACAACAGCAACCACATTTGAATATGAACTTGAATACTCGGAATGATATGAATGCACTTAATTTCCACCAACAAATTCCTCCACCATACACACATCACCCAGGCATGGGATTCCCACCAACTACCAATAACTCCTTTCCACCAACAACCAACCCTGCGTTCCCTCACATGTCTCAAATTCCTCCTCCGATGGTGAATTTGAACCATCATAATAGACTGCAGCAACCAATACATTTTAATCACGAACAGTCTTTAGATTTTTCATCAAAACAACCTCAACAACAACAACAGACATTGTTACCAGAATCCAATAAACCCTCAAATAATTCTTTAAAACCTCAGGCCACTGTACCTCCTCTGAATTTCAATCGTGGGCAACCTCCAGTTAATCCATCAGACAATATGGAATTGAACTTTACTCCGTCAGCTCCAATGACAAGCACCAATAATATGCAACAACAACAACAACAGCAGCACCATAACAACAATTACAGTATGCCTTCAAACCAACCTCCTTTTTTCGGTAATTTTCCTGACCAAAAACAAGCACCACCTCAGCCACCAACTACTGCAGATTTGCCCTATTCTTCACCAAAGATGGAAGATATGGACATTTCATCTGATGACCAGACTCCTTTCAAGCAAGATACTTCAACCATCCATCCGCTACATTCCCTTCCAGGTATACCTCATCCACAATCAGTTCATGGTATGCCACCTACCCACACTATGAGTAATGCGCATCCTCCTCAAGCGGTTCCTGGTATTCATCCTCCTCCAACAACTACCACTGTTTTGCCTCCTCCTCATATTGCAACTAAACCACCAATGCAGACATTACATAACAGCTCTACTTCTAATTTTCAACCGATTCCAAACAACAGTGTATTTGCAGCTGTACCACCTACCACAACTCCAGGTATACCACCTCTGATAAGTGACCAGCAACAACAACCGCTACCAAATAAACCTGCAGTAGTCTCTCATCCACCAACAAATAACACACAACCTTCACTACCACCGACAAGTAGTTTGGCAGGTGCAACATCCTTTCAGCCAATATCTTCTGCCCAACAACCACCATCTGCTCAACAACATCAACCTCTACAGGAAGTGAAACCAGAGCCAATTGAAGCCAGTTTGGATCTCCTTGGGTCCAGTCAACCGGTTCTTGGTCAGTATTATCTCTAATACTCTTCTATTTCTAGAAATTCTTTTTAACATGAAGTGAAATCTTAATCGTTACCTTTACCTCTCACTTGACTTTAAAACCAGTAAAAGATTAAATTATTCTTTGTCCATGATTACCTTTTTGCTTTGGAGTCAATAGATTGAAAATGATAGATTTTTTCTCCACAGATTCTCAAGTCCAACCACCATCAGTCTCCACGACAGACGATGTTATAGTAACACGTGTCAAAGAACCATCCAAGCAAAGTCGCAGAAACAGTGTTGTGAAGCAAGAACCTATAGAGCAACCTTCTCCTATTCCACAGTCTGTTTTGGAAACAGAAAAGAGAGATACGCCAAGTCCTGGTAATTGTTTCGATGTGTTCAACCAAATAAATGATATGACAACACAAAACAACGCAAAAGAAATTGTCGTCAAGGAAATTGCCGTCAAAGAAATTGCCGTCAAAGAGCAACCAAAACGTTTGTTAGTGAAGATTCCTTTGAATCTTGTAAAGCTGAAACGTCAATCAAATAAGGAATCGCCCGCCGTTGGTGAAGATATGGAGATTGATATCCTTGGAGATGATTCCCCGTTGAAGAGGAAGAATCCCCGTGCTGTGAATGGTGGTACAGATCGAAAGGTGGCACGTATCGAATCTAGTGATCAAGAAGATGAAGCTCAATCAAAACCAACAAAGAGTTTGGTCGTCCGCATCAATCTGAACAGACTGAAACGTGTACCTAAGGTAAGCATTCTCCATGATCGAGGCTAGAAGAGTTTTCTTCAAAACCTTTTAAACAGTCCTTTGATTAGTTTTTGGTTGTAATGGTCCTGACTCAATGACGATGCAAAAGTGTTAATAAATTGATCTGCATCTTTCTATAAGATTTTTAATTATCACCTTTAGATCGTCGCTGAGATTGAGTCAGGGCTCAGTTTTCTTTAGTTTTAAGGGTTTAAAATGACAAAAAAGAGTTTATTCAATTAAATTGGTTTTGCTTGTTTTCTAGGGTAATGGAAAAGGCAACACGGATGAGTAAGTATAATTTCCCTGTTACCTCTTACTTCTGTTTACAAGTTGATGAATCGAAGAACGAAAATTTGATGAATTAGATTCGATACCCACAAATCTAGCCTTTTATTCTCAACTTCAGTTGAGCTATAATCTGAGAATGTCTGTATGTATGTATGTATGTCTGTATGTCCGTCCGAAAACTTTAGGGCAGGCTGGACACTTCAAAAAAGGTCGGATTTGGCTGAAATTTGGCACACTTGTTCCTTGGGTGAATATCTGGGGGTGTTTTTTTCATTTTTTGAAAATTTTGATTTTAGGGGCCTGGGACGAGTTTTTCGCCAAAACGAGGCTAAAACTTTGGGGCAGCCTGGACACTTCAAAAAAGGTCGGATTTGACTGAAATTTGGCACACTTGTTCCTTGGGTGAATATCTGGGGGTGTTTTTTTCATTTTTTGAAAATTCTGATTTTTGGGGCCTGGGAACGAGCTTTTCACCAATACGAGGCTGGCAGCCTGGACACTTCAAAAAAGGTCGGATTTGGCCGAAATTTGGCACACTTGTTCCTTGGGTGAATATCTGGGGGTGTTTTTTTCATTTTTTGAAAATTTTGATTTTGATTTTTGAAAGGCTCTTAGGACGAGGACACTATTCTAACGCACATAAAAAAATGAAAAAATTAAGATAAAAACACCCCCAGGTATTAACCCAAGGAACAAGTGTACCAAATTTCAGCCAAAACGGACAAAGTATATTTGCTACCTAATACTAAATATTTGAAATGTTACAATTGGGCCTTCTAATAACGGGAAAATCTGAAGTTGAGCCCAGTGCGGTGCGCACGTTCGACTATATCTAAATGTTACTCGAATTTCAAGCTATGAAATTCATTTTTGCAATTTTTACAGGCTGGAAACTGACGTCTCTGCCAAAAAGAAACGAGAACGCTATCAAACTACAAAAGAAAAGACTGTTCCAACTGTTCGAACTGCTGTCGTTGATCAAAGTATGTGTACTGTCTGTGCTACGCAGAAGTACAACAGCCGAGATCCGAAACGACTAGCCACGTAAGTATATAACCACAAGCCACACACGGTGATCTGTGCTTTTTGAAATTCGTCATTCTTCCGCCAAGAGATTTTTAGAATAAAGACGAAATAACGGATTTTTTCCAGTTGGAATAATACTTCAGTTCTCTAATAGTAATGGGGATAAAACTTGGTTGGACTTCTGTAACCACCCTGGTATATAAAGAAAGGTTTCTAATTACTGCACCTCTTGCTTTTTGTTTTAAAACGATTCTAGACTTCTTTTGAAAAGAAAACTTCAAGTGGGTGAAAGGTTTCGCACTTAGGCTAAAAAATTGCTACCCCTAGCCACGTGTTCATTGAAACACTTCATATTTCATCATGTTTCTTTGGTTATAGATACAAAAACACATACATCAGCTACCTAAGCACTGGTCGCAGCAAGAAGCATAAAGCTGACTATATGGTATGTCAACTTCATAGTATTGCATTTTAAAAAACGTTACAATGTACTTGCGTATTAAAGTAGATATGATGAACACAAGATAAATCTGTTTTTTTTTAAATCATTCTACGAAAGCATTCTATTTTATGATTCAAAGAAAATTGGCAATCCGCACATGATACATGTAACTTCGCTGATTTCAAATATTGTTTTTAGGTTTTCATAACTTTCTTGAAGCAAAAGTTACAACCCTTCAAAGTGGGTCCATTTTGGCCATTTTTGTCAATTTGTGGCCATTTTTAGCCTACTTTGAAGGGTTGTAACTTTTCTCTAAGAAAGAAAACATATTTGAAATCAGCGAAGTTTCAATTTCCAGAAAAGTATAAATTCATAATCTTCATTTTTCTATCTTTCATTTTCGAATTTTTTGAAAGGATTTGAAGTCTTAAAATCATCCGCCTAACATTATCTTTTCAACGGAGGTATTGCTTTTAGAGCAATGTATCAAAATGTTTTTTTGGAACAGCCTTTAGGTGTTTCTAAATTTTGGTTATCAGTCACCTAATTTTTATTTGTATTTCCCATCAGTCTTTTCCCTACCCTAATGATTTATGATTGAGGTTTTTGCTATTATGATTTGAATTATTTTTCTTTGTCAGAGGGACGAGATCGAGCGAGGGCACGGTTACGTCGAGTGCGTTGTCAACTATATCGAATATTTGGTTGGTTTGGAGCAATCAACCTCCAAGATGTCTTCTTCTGAAGGCCTTCAAGAGATCTTTCAAATCACATCAGATAGTCTGAAACTAGTGGAGTAAGTCCTGTTTGTACTTTTTGTGTCTTTGATGAAATTTTTCAGTCATTTTGAAATCTAGATCTTGAATGATGAAATGCTATGTTCTTGATATTTATAAATTAACGTAATGAAATGATCAAACTAAACTTTAGCCGGTTTCAGAAAGACTCATTTTTTCATTTTAGTGATAGCCCACTATTAATGATTTCCATGTAATTTTAGGTACCTTGTTTCGACTTATGGTCGAAAAATTGACCCCCTGATAAATACGTATGACAAAAGGTTTCTGTTTTTATGGTAAGTTTTAATTCGTCTGTGTCTTACTGTATTTGAAGAAAAAATGAATGATTTAACTTACAAAGAAAGAATCGTTTCGAAGTCATCACTCGCGTAACAGTTGCGTTTTATTCCAAAACAAAACGAACCAATTAATGCCCAGAGATGGATTTATTGTTTTGGAACAAACAGGAACTGTAACCGGCTGAAAGTGTAGCGAGTTCAAAAATATCGCGAAGTAGAATAGAAGCTACTGCGTAAAAGATACCGCGACGTTACCGTGCTTTTTCTTTTTTAGCTTGCGGTTGCAATCCATCCTCAATTTGAAGTTGTATAAAATGAAGAAAGAACAAACAAAGAAAAACAGCAAGGTACGAAAAATGAAAGGGCTTGATGATGTGAACACCAAACTCGAAACGTCAAAAAGCATACCTTACAAAACGGTTTCGTTCAACTATGAACTATGAATCTTTTCCGTTTTCTTGCTCCGAACCCTTCCAAACCCAATATGAACGATTCTTAATTGTAACGGAAACCGTACCGGAGCAATGTAAAACTTTGACATCTGAGATCTATAGTTTTTCTCTTATTTGACACATTTCTAATGTATTTCACTTTCACTTCTCTCTTTCAGATTTTGTCAGAGTATTATCGGGTAAGTAACTAGCCCTTCAGTTGATTTCAAGGAATAATCGGTAACATTTCTGGTCTAGGTATAACACCTACAGTCTTGGCCGAAACCGTACCAAAATTTATTTGTTATTTCATTTTCTTCCCATTTTGCGATCTAGGTTCTAATTTTTATTGGCGCAAATTCGATTAAAATCTCAATCTCGATTTTGAAAAGGCATTAAGCAGAAATAATTGTATTGGAGGTTTTCTACGGAGAGCCATAGCCCAGAATAATCACCATTGATTATGCGCTTTTAAAAGTTTTCATTTAAATTGTTGTAAATTGGAAATAATAATACCTTCTTTCATCATTTCAGCAATATAAACCAATGAACGCGATTGGTCGATCACCTTATTCTAAACCAAATCAACGAGGGTAAAAGATCATTCAATATCTAACTTTTCCTTTGCTGCGCCTCACTTGTGACAATGTAATCATCACAAGTCAAAATACTACCCCTGTTCTTAGAAGGGAAGTTCTTCATCGGGAAATTGGTTAATGTTTTCTGCCACAATTCCTTAGAATTTCTTTTCATTGCTGTTGCTTTGAATCCATATTGCATTATGAATAAGAGAGATATACAATGGGAGCAACAAATTTTTAACTCGACTTTTTCTTCATTACAGCAGCACTGGTACACCATCCCCCTCCTCCCCCATTTCTGACCCCTCCCCTGGTGGGAGCGTGGCATCTACTGGAAGCGCCGGTAGCAATAGTAGTAGTAATGGGGTCACCATACCATGTGATATGCATGAGAAGAGTTATCAATACCTTTCTAATACCAAATATCTTGTCAACGGGCACAGACTTTGGGATGACTCTGAAAGTTTGACCAATCAAGTGCAAGGTTTGTTATTTTGGATTAGTACTATATTTTCTTTTACACTATCGTTTGATACTAATGATACTTAATCTCAAATTGTTCCCTTGTGCTCTGAATTTTTTATTTTTTTGGACCTACCCCGGTGGAGGTCCTATAAATTAACCTTTGTCCGTTTGTCCGTTCGTTCGTTAGTTATTAGCTTTCCTCGCGATTGGCTCGTTAGTTTTTTCTGATTTTTTGCACAAAGATGCTTAACTATAAACCCTCGAATGTGACGGAGCCCGATTTTCAAAAAAAAAGATTTTTGGGCAAAATTGGGCAAAAAAACGGCTAAAAAACGGGTTTTTTGGACTTTGTGAAAAATTAGGTCGTTAATTTTTTCTGATTTTTTGTATGAAAGTAGGGTACCATCGTAGGTAAAAGATGGTTTAAGCAGATTTTTGCAAGAAAATTTTGTTGGCTCAAAAAACGCATGTTTATCTATAAGAATCACTATTAATAAGCATACATCAATGTTCTTAGTCAAATTACTCAATTTTTTTTATGAGATAGATGTTTTTTTTCTCATGAGGGCTTACTTTTAAAGAATATGTGTGTTTCGACATGAAATTTTGGTTGCTTGGCGTGTTTTTATAGAAAAACTGGCCAAATTCTATATATTCTTATAAGCGCATTATCAATTACTTAGGTATTAGCTTTTCTCGAGATTGGCTCTTTCATTCTTTATGATTTTTTGAACAACAAAGATGCATAACTATAAACCCTCGAATGTGACGGAGCCCGATTTTCGAAGAAAAAAACTTGGGGGCAAATTTGGGCCAAAAAACGGCTAAAAAATGGTTTTTTTGGACTTTGTGAAAAATTGGATCATTAATTTTTTCTGATTTTTTGCAGGAAAGTAGGGTACCATCATACGTAAAAGATGGTTCAAGCAGATTTTTGCAAAAAAATTTTGTTGGCTCAAAATACGCATGTTTATCTATAAGAATCACTATTAATAAGCATACATCAATGTTCTTAGTCAAATTACTCAATTTTTTTTATGAGATAGATGTTTTTTTGCTCACGAGGGCTTACTTTTAAAGAATATGTGTGTTTAGACATGAAATTTTGGTTGCTTAGCTTGTTTTTATAGAAAAACTGGCCAAATTCGATATTTTTTTATAAGCACACTATCAATTACTTAGGTATTAGCTTTTCTCGAGATTGGCTCTTTTATTCTTTATCATTTTTTGCACAAAGATGCATAACTATAAACCCTCGAATGCGACGGAGCTCGATTTTTGGAGAAAAAAATTTTGGGGTAAATTTCAGCTAAAAAATGGCTAAAAAAAGGGTTTTTTGGACTTGTTTTTTTTCTGAATTTTTGCATGAAAGTAGATTAAAGATGGCTCAAGCAGATTTTTGTAAAAAAAAGAATTTTTCAGCTCAAAAAGCGCATATTTATCTATAAGAATCACTATTAATAAGCATACATCAATGTTCTGAAAATTACTGAATTTTTTGATGAGATATGTATTTTTGGTCTCGAAGTATTGAATATGAAAGAATATTTTCAAGAGCATGAAATTTTGCTTTTTAAACGTGTTTTTTTTATAAGAAACAAACGACTAATTTTGATAGATCGTCACTATTTGTGTTCTAAATGATTGTTTAATGGTCACGCTTATGTAGATATTAATTATACATTATATATATGTGTTAAATGCATAACCAGGTAGGTCCATAAAAGTATCACTTGTTTATTTTTTATCAGGTTTCATCCAAAGTTTGTCGAAGAAAGCAGGGATACTCACCATGCAGAGGTACTTGGTTAATTTATAATTTTTAGGGTGGTCTTCATTTTTCTTTTGCTTTTTCTTCGTCCTCACCTTTTGTTTCGATACCCTATATATCTTGATTGTAAGCAATCTTAGATCTACACTCACTGTTGTTACCTATCTACCCTCATCTTCGAATTCCTTGCGAACGATAAACGTGAAATACCTTTGGTACTGAGTTTCGCAGACCTGGATGAACCGTCTGAATATCATATTTGCGTGTTTTCAATTCTGAAACGTGTCATAAACATATTCCTTTTTTTCATTTTCATCCAGCACGACGCTACATATCGTCGATTTCACTCGTCAAGGACTATTAATCATACAAGAATCGAGAAAAGCTGCTGTCTCCTGACATTTGTGAGTATTTTGGGTGCTTGGATGCGTTCGTCCTGTGTACAAATTCTCTCATCTTTCAACAAATTAACATATTAAAGCTTACACACCAAAAATGAGATTTTGTTTATAGTATTTCTTACAGTCCACGTTCCAGAGGGCTTTTAATTTAAAAAACACCCCCGTTCGAAAAAAGTATAATATTTTGTCTCTTTATAAATATCTATTAATAATTATAGTATTACGAATTTTGCTAAAAAGCATTCGGATTATCAAATTTTTTAAAAAGTAATGTCTCCATCGATATTTTGTTTGTTGTTGAATTTTGAAGGGAAAAACGTCTGGAGGTCTCAAATTGTAACGAGGTTTTGTACATTCTATTCAATATTAGTGAAAAGTTTTCGTTGAAAAATCTTTTTGAATGTGTTTTTTATAAGAAGTAAAGGTTCCTTCTCTAACTTCATATCGTTTTCATTTTTTTGGTTTTATTTTTGTAGCAGAAAGCTCACATAATAATTTTGATCTGTAGAAAATTTTATTTTATCTCTTCCTTTTTAAACAAAAAATATATAGTTTTCATTAAAACATAAGAATTGGTGCTAGGTATCTGCATAATAATCAGGGGGGGGTCAAGCCTCAGGGTACTAAAGCATAGCCGGTGGGGTGGGTGTTTTTCCAAAAAAAATTTGATAAGTACCTGGGTACTTTTTGGGTGGGTGGGGAGCCAAGTTTGTTTAATCAAACAAGTACCCGGGTACTAATTGGGTGGGTCTTATGTGAATTTTCTTTGTAAAATAAGTACCTTGACTCAATTTTGGTGAGTACTGGTGAGTTTTATTTTGTTTTCAAGATAATTTAAGGGCTTTGAGACTTAAGTATTGTTAAAAACCTGTGACATTTTTATTCCATCATTGGATGGTTAAAAATAAGTTACTTCTAGCATAAAAATTTGACACGAAGAAGAACAAATAAAAAACATGATTCTGCCATATAAAATATTATCGATGAAAAGAAAGTTTTAAATTGTTTTATATTGTTGATGTAATATCAAAACATAAAAAGACCTGCCAAGAAAAAGAAATTTAGGGAAAAGTTTTGAAGTGAAAGTGAAAGCCAAGGTCCTGTTTTGTTTGTTTTGATTGAGCTCCATCTGAGTGTTTCCCTTTCCTTCTATTCTATTATGTTTTCACATGAAATAGTGATGTAATGAACTCCTTCTGAGTGTTTATTTTCACTGATATATTTTCTCTCTCTCTCTTACATTTTTTCTTTTCTACTACAAAAACATTCGAAAAGTTTCCTAGACGTTCGAATCTTTTATCAGAAGCTTGTGAATCAGAAGCCCATAAGAAAGCAAAGCTCCTGAAGAGGCTTTTCCTGCGTTTTACTTGGGAAATAATATTTTGCCTTTTGTATACTGTAACTGTACAACATTTTGATGAATACCTAAGTCCTCATTCATTATGATTGCCGAGTAGCTAGTTAAGAAAAAAGAAACAATGTATCACTTGAGAACAAGGTTGATCTCTCAATGTAAACAGAGCACTAAGTACTTTCGAATCATATCATAACAAAACAAAGTGTTCGAACGTTCGAGAACGTGCGAGATAATGTCACCTAAATTCTGCCAAAATAGTCCATGTGCCAGATTTCTACACTTTGATACCACCAGGTAAAATAGAAAACTCAAAAATTCTGATTTATATCCTATCTTGGCTTCTTTTATTTCAAAAGCTTTCTTACGTTATTACAGTATAGTTGTGGGTTTACTTCTTTATTCAGCTTTATTAAAAAAACCTGTTTAGAAACGTTCTTGTTTTTTTAGCCATTTTCGTATTATATTATTTTGTTTCTATTTACCACAATAGGTTGCTTGATTGCATGCTTTGACCTGATAATAACTTCTCTAAGACATTCTGGGTGGGCACTCACAACAAAGCTCAATGAAGTATAACAAATGGAGTTTAGATTAAAAGTGTTACAGATTCTCGTTTTTAAAGTGAATTTTACTTGGGTCTATTGCAACTGGTTATATTTAGTTTATATTAGTTTCTTATTTTATGTTTAGTTTTGCTAATTTACTCTGGTTTATACTTTTTATATTTCCAGATATTTCAGAAACTAGATCTTTTGTTAAAACTGTTCTAAGATTTTGTAAGATTGTGAAAAAGTGCTTTTACATTGTTTTCATCTGTTTTCATGTTTAAAAAATAAGGCAATCAATATACCCGAATGTATTATTGTAAATTATGCCTGGCTTATTAGTTGGGCTAATAGTAAAGGAAAATTAAAATTAACAGTTATAAGGGTGGGTTTAATTTTGATGAGTGTAGAATTGAGAAAGATTAATAAGTAATAAATTTATTTTTTGTAGGTATAGGGTCTAAGAAGGAAAAGTCCTTAAGTACCCGGGTACTTTTTGGGTTGGTTTGGGGTCTAGAAGAGAAAAGTCCTTAAGTACCCGGGTACTTTTTGGGTGGGTATAGGGTCTAGAAGGGAAAAGTCATTAAGTACCCGGGTACTTATATGGGTGGGTGGTATGAGTCAAAAATTTTTTTAGATAAGTACCCTCTCTAGGCTATGCTTTAGTACCCTGAGGCTTGACCCCCCCCCTGTAATAATAACTCATTTTATACAGTTTAACGAAAATTTAATGCAAAAATCCCTTACGTAGAAGGAGTTTTTAGGAAATTTCAAAACTTGAAAGATATTGTTACCTTTTTTATTTTATTTACCATAATTATTTTTTGCAAAAATAAATACTGGTTGACATTTTATAGTACAAATTATTTGTCCCTGAATCTTTTTTTTTTTCATCAAACATTTATTTTGGTCTTTCTTTCAAAAGCATTGTAAATACTTTGGAAAAACTTGTTCATAATAATATTGTTTTTTAGACGTTTTATTTTTTCCCCTTGCGTTTTCATTTTATAAATGAGACGGTCTTTTTTTAGGGAGAAGCTTTTCAATTCTTTACACATACCATTTGGGTTGAGTATCCTCGTTTTTGAAGATAGTCTTTTTTGCCAGTAAATATAGGCTGCTTTTTGGAATCTTTCAATGTAGGCATGCTACTTAATTCTTAAATCATACCAGCGACTTATTTCTTATTCTTGGATTCTGGCAGGCCTTTCGTTTGTGGATAACGTTATAATTATTGATTTGTTTTGAAAAGAAAAAAAAAGTTATTTAAATTACAGAATTATAAAATTTACTTTATTAATGTATGTAAGTAGACGAAATTTTTGTGTCATATTTTTAACTACAGATTTTGAGAGAAGCCTCCGTCAGGATATACCACCTTTTTCGAGAATCAGGATAGTTTTCACACACCGAAAGAGGGGGTTCAATTGTCTTCACTTCTTCATCAATTCATCAATTGTTTTGTGAATCTACTTTCCTGTTGCCCTCCCCTCTCTCAACAAAGTCATTGAATTATTTTTTAAATGCCAAAATCGGAAGAAATTTTGTTTGAATTTATATATTTATTATTAATATTCTTATAATAATGAGGTTTAATTAAGGGTCATTAATGGGTTTGTCCCCTGTATATTTATAACTTCCCTCCACCATAGATTTTAGTTCCTGTTCGATTTTTGATACTTCTGCAACTCTTTGTTTTTGGACTTTGGTGATGACCCAAAGACAAACCTCAGCAAATTTTCTTTTATTGCTTTTTTCTCATAATGCTATTTGATGATCTTTTTATATATTATATTTTTTGTTTTAGAGTAAAATGAAGAAAAAAGGAGAGTTTTACCGTAAATTGAAATTTCAATACTGAAAAATTTTATAACCTTTTTTTACCTTTGAGTGCTTGATAGTTGAGTCTCTGTATCTGGGAAATTTCATTGTCTAGCTCTGTTTTCCCTACTCCGAGCTAAATTTTAAGACCGCTCCAAAAGTATGCGGAACCTGATTGGGAAATTCGCTTTGGTTCGTATGTGTGACAATTTGTTATTACAATGTGTTCGATAATAGCGGAACAGATTCTATTCAATTTAAAAAACCATAAGTCATTTCCTTTAAGTTAAGCCCTTAAGAAAGCCCTAGAAATGAAGCCACTTATTTCCCATCTGAGATGCGTGGTACGCGTGGTTTTCACACAAACGCCGGATTGAAAGTCAAATATCTTGTAAGATTTCAAAAAATGTGCCGCATATTCTGAACTATATTATTGGTAAGAAGGAAACTATGGACAACAGAATTTTTTAATTATTCCCCTTTTCAACACAACTTTTATCGCATGATATAAAAAATAACATATTTACAACAAACAAGCAAAAATAATCTATAAATCTGTATTTTTTCAACTTTCTTTCATAGGTGCTATAAAATTCATAAAACAATATTTAAAATTATCGACATCTGCAAATTTTGGAATCCAAAATGGTAGCAGATGGACAGGTTGGCGGAGTAGCTTTTTCGCACTTACAATTGTTGATGTCCCATACTTCGTTTGGATCACAAGTTGGATTTTTGTCGGTGCACACGCATGCGCAGTAAAATGACGACCACTTGGAGAAAATAAAGGTATTGATGTTATTGCAAACGTGTAAAACTTAACTTTTAATTAAGAACCAGTATATAAAATTGTTTGATGCAGTGCTGGGAGAAATAGAGCTTTTCTATATAAATAGGCTATAGGCTATAGGCTGCCCTTTAATATTAGAAAAATAATAGATTCTCATTGTACATTTTTATAAGAACCTGTAGAATTTGGCTGATATTCGGTTGTTCTAATTCTTAAGTGATTTTCAGGCTTAAATGTTCTTAATATGTTCTTACTTAATCACTTAAAGCATTTTCTTAACCATTTTTGAAATCAGGAATTGTTCTTATCTCTTCTTAGGTTTTGGCCAAAATGAGCGTCATGTTCTTATAAAATTATTCTTAGAAAAAGCGTGTGTTACCTGTTTATTGACACCACAATCAGTTTTGGGTTTCAAAGGACATTCACATCTACAAGTGGTTGAATCCAAGACATGAGGAGACTTGCAATCATCGGCTTTCGTTTTGCAAGTGCATCCACAAACATCATCATCTTCATAACTCACCGTGTGGAAATCCACAGCATGGGTGGCTGAATGTAAGATTGTAATAAACTTCAAAAATCTGTTTCAAAATAATACACTCTGATACCAATTCCCAATAGCAGATTGTTTTTTCAAGCCTAAAAGCCTACAGGCTTTTGTGTAGACTATCTATCTCAACCTTTATAAGAACGCTTTTTGAAAAATTGCGTCAAACAAGTTAGTTTATATTCTTCAAAACCATTGGAGAGGCACGCATATTATAAATTATTATCCATATAGCGGTCATTAAGTAAGCCATTAAAGGTTCAATCGGCGGGCGGTATTGAAAGGTTTTGTGACTCAAATTGTCATACCCGCGCTAAGGAAACTAAAACGCCAGGCTTCAGAGGGCTAAAATATCATTAACGGCCCGGGTATAGGGCAATAAAGTCATTTGCGGCCCGCTCGGAATTGGATTGAAGTCGTTGCATTGAAGCGAAGAGACTAAACTAACGTCAGAAAAAAACACTTTTTGGTAATTTGCGGCCCGCTCGCAAGGTGCTAAAAATTTGTTGAAGAAATTGCATTAAAGCAAAAAGAATTGGTTGACGCTAGAAAAAAACGTTGTTTGAATGTCCGATATGGATAATAATAGTAATAGCGTTAAGTTTTCGTTCGTTGTTGTCATTAATTCTGCCCTTGCAATTTGATTATTAGCCCGATAGTGCCATTTGCGCCCTCCGCTTCGCGTCGGGCCCAAATGACACTATCGGGCGAATAATCAAACTACAATAATCAATAACAACAACGACCTCAAACTGAACGCTATTGTTATATTAATCTTTCTAATTCATGATATGCACCACTGGAGAGTCTTCTGAGAACTTTTAAAATTTTCCACCCAATACGTAGCCTATACTAGACGTCACCTGCGTTTTTTTACGCAATTAACGCCTATTCCACTTTGGTCTATTCCACTTTGCCACTTTTTCGAATGTTTTGAGCCCGGGTTTTCGGGCTCTAAACATTCGATTTTTTGACGTCACTTTTAACTTTCGAAGCTCCTGCAGTAGCGAAAAAATCGAATTTGCGTCAAAGCACTTGAAAGGCTTCTATTTTTCGAAAATCGTCAAAGTGGAACTCATTACCGAGTTTATTTATCGGAGGATATCGAGGGCGACGGTAAGTAAAGTCGATACAAAACAAAGTCGATAGTTCATGTACGGCTCTATATCGCCTTTGCTCACCTAAACAGACGACGGTATCTTGGTGTTTTTACCGTCGTCGAGCAAAGTGGACGGCGATTTTGGCTCCATGTCAGCTTTGCTTTTTACCGTCGCCCTCGATTTATCTCGAATACATAAACTCGCTATTAAGAAACGAGATGAAAATTCCCGGTTTTTAGTTAGGTGCTCGCTACCCAATACGTCACTTTTAAACAATAATAGAAAAAGTGACGTATTGGGTGGAACATAAACAGAAAAATTGCAAAAATTCGTGAAGTCATTGCAGTGGTGCATATCATGAATTTAGGGGGAATTTAGCAAACTTACAGTGATCAATTTTATAAACTCTGACTTGCTTCTTGATTTTTGTTTTACCGCCACACTCTTGATTTGGTAATTTACAACAACCAACATTCGTACATCGTTTCACTTCCAAACAATCCGGATAGATGTAGTGAGTGGATGAGGTGAAGTCAATCGGCATTGTCACCAGCTTCGGTGCTTGTTTGTCGCATTCTGGTACTTTCATTGGAGCTGAAAAGAAAGAAATTTCAGGTAAGCTGACTAAACATGCAGCTAGTAGTTTACCCCCAGCTGAGCATAATTTTTGCTTTATACTTAGATATCCTTTTCGAGGAAGGAGCTATCCTGCAGTCCAAAGTAACTTCTACTTCTAAAAAACTTGATCAATTCTTACATTGATTTAACTTTTTTTTTTAACAAGCTTTAATTCTACAAAGTAACAACAAGTGTGATTGATTATACGGCGTTTCTTACCCATTGGTATCTGATTGGTTCTTTTGAATGTTACTGGTTCTAAAGAGGAGAAAGAAATCCATTTTAAGTCTTTTAGTTGAAGTGATTTGTTTAGTTATGTATTTTTGGTTGTATAACATTTTGGTATCTTGTTTATAAGGGCCCGTTTACATTTATTTTCGGTACGATCTGAGTTACTTTCTTGTTTACATTAAGGTGTTTCGGTGCGGGCTGAATTTTCGATTTTGGTTCAGGGTGGTCGTAGTACTATAGCAGGCCGGATGGATTTTCTGGACCGTACTGAACTTTCGGCTCGGTTTTTTTGACCGAAACGAAAGTTAGGGCGTACTGAAATTTCAGAACAATCTAGCATGTAAACGATATGAGACTTCAGACCGTAGACCATACCTAAAAATTTCAGTACGCCCCGTACCGAAAATCCATGTAAACGGGCCCTAAGCCTAACCAAAAGTTCTTCTATTTGGAGGTTTTTAGTTCGAAAACATTGGTGTCATTTAGAGGCTTACCTCTGACTTTGAATGTTCTCTTGAAATCTTCATAATCATTGACTTGTGATAGTTTCATCAAAAAGGCTTTGTATTTCTATGGTAAATGAAAAAGAGTAAATATTTCAGTTAGTTGGCAGGATACTGAAGAGTAATACCACAAGCACGACCATAGATTTTGACTTTTTCTTGGTTCAAAGATCACTAAAATATGCAGTATTACTACTAAAATAACAGAGCGCTTGCTAAAAGTAAACATTTTTATTTTCATTGAATTGCCTAACTAATTTTCATATGGGTTGATGGTTTGCAAATGACTGCAAAAGTACTTTACAACATACCGTTAGTTTGGGGTCTTCATACTGGATGTGTTTGCTTGATGCCTCTACAAAGAAATGAAAAGTGCATGATCAACATTATAAGTACGTACCACACGCAAGAAAACCTTTGTGAACCTTTGTGAACCGGTTACTCTGTTGGTAATATTTAGTGAAATAAAAATAAACATTTATTCAAAATCCAATAGAAAATTAGTAAATTACATCGAGGTTACCACGTTGTTACGGGAGTAAGTAAGATTTTTTTTTAATCTGAAAGTTGTGAAAAAAATACCTAAGAATTGACCCAAAAACAACAACAAACAAACTATCAGCATCTTCCTTTTCAAAATGTTCCCAAAAATTCGAGCCTCTTATCCTTTAACCAATATCACGAAATGAAAATCAAGAGAACCTTACTTTTGCTTTAAAAACAAATTTAGTTCATTTTTTATTGTATATAGCGAATTTGTTTTAGCAGCTTTATTTAAAGTTTCTTAGCTTCTACACGACACATTTCGTAACCTGTTCTCTAAAGATATCACAGTCTAACAAACATCCTGCAATATAACCAAATTTAGAAGATTAATTCAGTTAAAAGGTTTTCCACTATATGTAATAAATCGAAAATCTAATCGACTTTAATTTCAACATATAATGTAATATGCTATTCGAATACAAACTTCCCGTTAGCCACTGTTTGTGATGGTTGCTATAGCAACAATTATTCGATGAAAGCGTAGGAAGTAATTTAGCCTGGATTTTCTTCGTACTCAACAACTATAGGCAGGAATGCGGAGAAAATCTTCTCAAATAAGCCTAGGACATACAGAAACCTCAAGGATTTAGGTTTTTTTTCCTCAAAAAGGTTGAAATTTCATTCTAGTTTTACGGACTTTTGTTTCTTTGGCCAAGACATGCCTTTCGTACTTAACACCACAGATCTGTAAAGCCCGAAGGGCTAGATAGGCAACTTTAATTATTCTCCAGCAAAAAGAAATGAAGCAAAAATTTGACTTTTTAAATTTCGTGCCGATGGATATCCTATCCATCGTCCTAGTTATTCGTGTTAACCTCAAGGCCGTTAAGTACCTATTTTCATGTAATAAGGTAACTCAAACTTTCAAGTCAAACCCTCTAAGGCATATTATACACAGCGCAATTTGAACGTGTAGAAATTGAGTCATACTTACTTTTGGCTTTCTTAATCATTGCATCTTTCTTCAATTCTTCTACATCGTTATCTTCTTCATTATTATCTCCATAGTTTTCGTCATCGTTGCTATTATCTCCGTAAGAATCAGACTGTTCGTCTATTGGACTATCTCTCAACCCTTCCCTGCGAAAGTGAAAGTTTCCATGTTGTCACTAAATTCACTAAATTACCTTTTCGGTCTTTTTCGAGAACCCAATATTACCACACCTTGATTAGATCCTGACAGTATCGCTTAATCTTCTCAAGTATCAAAATATTATTTTAAGAAACCCTTGCAAAGTTTTTACAGCTGTGTGTGGGAGGATAGTTTAATATTTGTACGAGCCAATTTAAGTAGAAGTTAAGAAAATCTTAAAGACACACTCCTACTTGTAAGATATTAACAATAATTGAAAAAAAATACAAGAGCACCCCCTTCTCACAGACCCGGTAGGATTTTTTCAGCCAGTGGGGGTAAACATAACGGACCATAACTCGAAGGGGATTGATATTCCTATGTTTTTTTATGCCTGAGATCTGAATTCCATTGTTTTCGAGTCAGAAAATTCAGTGGGGATAGAAGAAATAGCACAAGATTTTGCAGTGAGGATTTTCTTTCTGATTATTTTCAGTGGGGACAAAAATTGAAGTATAATTTTCCACTGGGGAAGATATTTTGGCCAATTTTTTCAGTGGGAAGGAGTCCCAGCGGGTCTGAGAATTCTTAGAATTGATATAAGTCATACAAATAGAATAAGTTGAAAGAAACTAGGAAGGACATATTGTACACCATTGTACACCATACAATATGTCCTTTCTAGTTTCTTTCAACTTAAGATATCCAATTCTATTTGTATGACTGTTGGGTTATATCATTTCTAAGAATACTGAAAGTGAAAGGAGAATCCTAATAAAGCTCTCCATAGCGCAAAATTTAGAATTTTCTAAGAAAAAGAAATAAGATTATTTTGCTGATAGATACGACGCAAATCATATCAAAGTTTTGTGATCGGTTGTCCTCAAAAACATATTATATAATTAGCGAAAGTAACTGTTTTCTAATCGTTATGATAAATTCCCCCCACCTTTGCTTCAATGAATCAGATGTTTTCAGTTTAGTACAGCCTTAACTGTTTTCCTAACAGTTACTATAGAGCTGTATGGAAGTAACTGTTTCCCTATAATTTCCAAGATCTACAAGTCATTTTATATAGCTATAACAGCTACATATAAAAGATATCATCGAGCACTTTTGGAACTAAGAAGAACCGGAATTGTGTTAGAATTTCCCTTCTAAATTTCGTTTGCTTTTGATGTGATATTCATGTCCACGTTAGTATTTCGTCGCGGTTTCAAACACACTTGAAAATTTTTGCATCCTTTAAGAATTAAAATTGTTTCCTACGGGCCATAGACATGATACCTGATATCTCTGACTTCGTTGGTGATATCATCGAGTCTTTCAATCATAGTTTCTCCTCTTGGAAAATCTCCCTCTCCCTCTTGCCAAAATTCATCTTCAAGGCGTCTGTTTTGCGTGAAAGTCAAGTTCATGACTAACAGAATCAGAATTGAGATGCAAATTGTTTGTAATGCCATCTGAAATAAAAAGTGAACTGGTCTTAGACCTTCGCTAGTACTTAAATCTTTAAATATTTTTTCAAATTGAATCTCGATTTGTCAGTTATAATTGAATTTTGCCAAATGACCACCTAAATGCGCAGCTATTTGGATTTCAAACTTAATGTTCGACATTGTCATACGAGGACTACAATATTTCTGAACAAAGAAAGTTTGGTATTATCCGGCAAAGTTTACGTTCAACTTCAAGCATGAATAGTATGTTATTGTCACTTT
Organism: Clytia hemisphaerica; assembly: GCF_902728285.1. Classification (NCBI taxonomy): domain Eukaryota; kingdom Metazoa; phylum Cnidaria; class Hydrozoa; order Leptothecata; family Clytiidae; genus Clytia; species Clytia hemisphaerica. The sequence goes on from NW_027103911.1 coordinate 230,015, forward strand.
ATATGATAGAAGTAAGTGCCATTTTGTCTTCATAGGTCACCCATCAGACCAATCAATGGGTGGACCCTGGATCCTAGAGGTGCACCTTATCACCCATCGTTCATCATGTAATCCCTTTTAAATAGTAATCGCCATACCTGGCAAAGCTTTTGCATTAAGATCATTTCAGGATATGACCCTACCTCACTGACCTGGTGGACGCTATTTTAACAAAGGACCCTTTCCAGCTTAGCGACACAGTTTTGTAGACAAAAAAATATTTCCTGAGGGTTTCTTATAAGAAAGTACTATGCCTGGAATTTTGTTATGGCTAATGTTTTTATTTCAACCAAGATTCAAAGCTTCCAAAATTTTTAAACAAATTTCTATCATTAAACGGATTTTGTATGAACTACACGTAGAAAAGTAGAAAACGAGTGTATTGATGACTATGATGGTGCATTTAAACGGAAGTTATATGAATTCTAGAAATATAGATACCTAAAGTAATAGTAGATAGTAAGTAAAATAGATATTGGCGGAGGAAACAAAATATAAAGAATCGAATCTGCCCATGTGTTATCTTTGGGAAGTTTGACCAAGAATTTCCCCCCTTTTATTGGTGTCGTGCAATTCAAAAGATGTTTCGACATGGCATAAACGAATGATAACCTCATTTGATTATCACAAATTTGTTTGAAAATCGAAATTTGAAATCAATTTTGAAAATGAGTTTATGAGACTCCTTATGGCAACTTTTTTCTATTACGAGGTCTTTTAAGAATAATGACAAAGTTTTAATAACAACGATTCCTTGAAAAGCTTTCAATAAGAAAACCTTTGAGGTTTTGGAAACATTTTGTATGTTGCCTGTTCAAAAATAGAGGAAGAAATATTGGAAAACTGGGGTTTTTTGTTGCTGAAAGGGTGTGGTCTGTTTTTTAATAATCACTACGAGCAAACGTGGCCCTCTCAGTTGTCACTTTTTCTTTACTCCATTCCATACCTAGCCTGAAAACCTGGCGACAAAAAGCCAGTTGCTGAATCTGATCTTTCCCTAGTGAATGAAACTCTGTCTGGATGCTAAAGATCTGGATGTAAACCATAACTCTCTTCTTTTCAAAGTCAGTTTACAAAGAAATTTGAAGAATTTTTACTCGCATTTTCATTAATTTTATTAATAAAGAACCAATTAAATGAGTCCAGAACCAACTTTTTGTGTTATTGTTGGTTTTTACCCTAAAGAAATACGAGACAAACATATGAATTTACCTTCACCAGCCAAAGCAAAATATTTTGTCAACAACAGTTCTGTTTACTTCCTCACCAAGCGGTAACCAACTATTAACTGATCATTACTTCTACAAAAGTACTCAATAATAAAGCTGCTTTGCTTAATGACGGACAAATTATTTTAACATTTGTCAGCAGTCTCACAAGTAGAGAAATAATAGAAAAAAAACTATTATAAAGTGTAGGATGGGTATTTTTATACTGTATATTGCTCTCTATGCTGCTGGTTTCTTAACATTCGCTTGTTCTATTTCTCAACACAATACGAGAAATCGTCTTATTATAAAAGCAAGTTTGTAATCAATAAAAATGTCCTTTTTTGATATATCACAGCTATTTTTACTTTATTTTTATTTCTATTACCCTACTACTCAGTAAGGAGGCTAAATCTCGTCTCTTTTAACTTTAGAAATAATTTACCTTTGGGTAAACATACTACATACATTTTAAACTGGCACCTGTTTAAAAATCTTCATGAAAGCTGCCTAATGAAACTCAAATGAGAAGACATTCAAATGTTGGTTGGTCCTGATTGCTGTAATTTTCGATATTCTTTTGAGAAAATTTCTTATAACAAAAACAAATCAGACAACTAGAGCAAAAATAACTTGATCATCAGGGGCATTAAAAAGATTATAATTGTGTCATAGAGCACATAAGTCTTGTGGTTTTCATGTCGAACTATATTAGAACATGTTATGTCTAAAAAGTATGAAATTATACAAATCGGTCTAACAAGTACCCTCCCAGATTTGTTAACTCTTGATTATTTTCAACAACTTTTTAGTGGCCTCGAACTATTTTTTTCGGCGAGAATGTGAAATACTCAGTCAGATGGGCATATGGAGATGGTAAAGCCACGAGATTTAAGTTTTCTTACGATAAAACGATAAAAAAGCTCAACGAAATTTCAAATGAACTTTCATTTCTCTAATTAATCAATTTAACGACCATTTGAGTGTCTCATTAATTTAATGCAAATGACCCTATTTTGAATAGATGCTTTGCAGTAATGACGTAATTAGACGTAACACAACGTAGATTACGTGATTAGCACAATTTAGCTCATCACCAGGGCTTTCGCCTAATGCAGCAGGATTGTGTTTTCATTGTTCCTTTGAGTGTTAGAAAAAATAATGTCGTCTATGTAGTAGGGGACCAGTCTTTAGAACCCGTGACAACAATTTGCAGAGTGTAATTTTTTTTTTGCTCATTCGAAAGATGAATGTATCTAAAAACTTTTGAGAGGGGGTAATCAAATAAGACAGCAAATTCTTTAATGGAAGAAGACCGTTGGGGCCTGAAATTTGACGAAAGTTCAAAGTCGTTTAAACCCAAAACGACTTATACCACTAGGAAGCTCTTGAAAAACGATACAAAGGACTTTTAGACGGATATGGTCGATTTCTCAACGTTACTCGAGAAAATATTAACGTCAAGCATTTAGAAAACGTCACTTGACGCCCTTGACGCCCTTTTAATTAGATCCAACAACGAACGTCAAAATTCTCTATTAATGACGTCACAAAAAACTCAAGTTTTTTAAACTTGGGTTTTTCGGGCCTCCTCGACTTTTTTATTAAAATTTTATTGAAGTAAATAAAATTATAAATGATTTTTCTGAGAATAGGTCAATATTTGTTGCCAGACACGTCTCAAAAGAAAGACGGATTAAGAATGACTAATATTTGTACTATCGATAACTGCCAACAGATAAATACCATCGTTAATTCTACTAAATCGTTGAAAAGTTATCTTGGTAGGAAGGTTTTATCTGATTGATGATTGATATGTGTTGTATTCAAAGGTTTCCAGGGAAAACAGGCCTGTAGCTTAAATTGGGGAGAGGGTGCATGTATTTGTGTCGTTTTTTTATCTGACAGGTAAAGTCTTTTTTATGCTAGCACTTTTGTCAAGAAAGTTTTTTAACCCTGACTAAAAATGTCAAGCAAAATAGCGATTTTTGTCCATCAGCACCCCCCCCCCCCCCGTCTTTTATCGATTATGGAGATCATGTTGTGAAATCGGGAATGTGAATTTCTTTATTTATTTCGTCCATTTTGTAACCTTTCATTGCTCTTTTGTACATCCCCATCTCACGAACCCGGTGGGATTTTATCAGTCAGTACTAGGGGTAAAAATAACGGACCAAAATTCGATGGGAATTGATATTCCCATGTTTTTATGGCTGAGGATTTGGAATTCCATTGTTTTCTGGCCAGAAAATTCAGTGGGCATGGAAAAAATAGCACAATATATTTGCTTATCTGATTATTTTCAGTGGAGACAAAAATTAGAGTATAGTTTTCCACCGGGGACGATATTTTGGCCAATTTTCCCAGTGGGTCTGTGAGAAGGGGGTGTTTTTACAATTAATTTTCTTATGATTGACTTGTCGATCATATTGTCATATTGTCCATAATAATCGTCATATGATCATGCTGTCTTGACTTCCTATAATGACGTCATCCTGGAGAGTATTAAGATGGATCGATACTTCGATACACGAGTGACTGTGAGTGGACCCTTAGATAATAGAGACAGATCATGACTAACCCCTTAAAAATCGTAATGATGGTGACGTCATAAATCTTTTTGAGACCTCAAGTTTGTATTTAAAAGCGACATGAAAGTATGCCAACATAAATATGTTTCTCTTAAATGTTTTATTTTGACATTTTACCGTCCGTCTTTTTTTGGATGCTTTGAAAATTTGATTCTCCTTGCCTTGAATCCTTTACCAAACCACAGATATATTAAATGTTAGACAAGTAATGAATATTCAAATTTGATACAGGGCTAGATTGGTCATTAATCGTTATTTTTGGCAATCGAATAAGTGGATTAAACACTTCTTTGTATCTTTTCCCTTTCATCTAAAGCGAAGGAGAGTTGAATATTAACAACTTCATCATACCTAAGGGAATACGTACAGGTCTCATAAGTGTCATTCGTATAACACTTTCATGAAATTTGGTAATCATTACAGAAATTTGATCTCTCTAAAGAAATTTGACAAAAAAAAAACTTCAGCGAAAACAACAAAAACATCAACACAAACTTGTAGATTTTTTGTAGTGTGTATATAGTAAAAATAAGGGAAATCACAAAAAGTTAGTGAGATTTGTATTTGAGTTTTTGTAATGGCAACAAGATTTTGTATAGGTTTTGTTATCCTGGTGTGTTTCACTTGTTGTTATGGTAAGATTTTACTGGACTTACTTGAAAACTTTCGTTGAAAATCATTATCTTTCATAAGAAATATATACAGGTTTAACCATCACAAACAATGTTTGGTTTACCATTGGAAAGTGGTTTTACTGTACTTAACGGCTATTTAAGAAAATGGTCAACCTTCTTTCAATCAATCATATTTGTCACAATTAGGACGTAATTTATGTAAATGGGCCAATTGACGCTTAGGAAAATAATCAAGTTAACTAACTTCCTCGAGTTCCTAGTACCATACTTAAGGCTAACTGTCCAAAAAGTCCGCTCGACAATAGTTGTTTTGGAGAACGCGACGGTCTATTGAATAACAAATTACTCCACATACATTTACTTTCCCTCATCCAGTAAAAACGTGACGAATCAGCTTGTCTCTAGGTAACTGTTGTGGAGTAATTGGTTTTTTCAAAAGACCGTTGCGTTCTCCAAAACATCTATCAAACACATTTTTGAGTTCTGATTTGTTTATTTGGTTCATACCGTACCTACCCATAACAATCCAAAAGCTCCCTTAACAATCATAAGCGCTAAAATCGCAAAAAGTGGCTTTTACCGCTGCAATTTTCGAATTTTTGCGATTTTCGCGCTTTTGATTGTTAAGACTGCTTTTGGATTGTTAGAGGTAAGTACGGTACTTTTATCGTTGAGCGGACTTTTGGATTATTAGCCGGAAGTATAGTAGATTGTTACTACGCTACAAAATGTTCCTGAAAGTATAAGAGGACACGACAATTTTGAAAGTACAAAAAACTTTCGCATTGCAAATTAATTTAAAAATGAAGATCAAAAAAAATATTTTTCTCTGTTCTTAGAATCAAGTCAAGTCTTGACGTCTGGTAGGAAGGTATTTTTCTTCGTCTTTTTGATTTGATTTTTTTGTTTCTCATGAGAAATGAATTATTTTAAACCTGACACCCTGATCAGTATACACCTTTTGTTTTATAGAAAGAATAAGCGTCCTTTTAGACCAAAATTATGCTTGTGATATGATTATTTTTCCGAAAAAAAAATGAGATTGATCTTAAAAGATTTTGATGTCAAGTGCGAAGTCTTTTCTTTTTCCAAGACTTGTTTTTAAAGTGGATGTGACCGGGATGTGACCTAAATAAATCTTCCCAACCAAAGCTCACTGGTATGCTTAAGATATGCTTATTTTTTCACTCAGGTGAGTTAAGGAAAGTCAAAAACCTATTTCCCGATTTTTCCACCGCTTCCCATTGTTCCTTAACTCTCGTATATAGCTCAAAAGAAGCGTATTAATGAGAGGATTTCGGAAAGTGCTGGGCCGAAAACTTAAATTAAGCCAATCTCAAGATATCGACCAAAAACTGATTTTGACGTTATGAAATACATCGAAAAAACACGTCATAAGTAGGATTCAAATGACGTCAATATTGAAAACAGCGATAACTTCAAGTCTATTAATGCAATCAACACCAAATTTTAACTGGAGATGTAGATTAACGATTCTAAAATATTTGTTGAGAAATTTTCAAAATTTTTAGATGACGTCATTTACTGTCGGTAAAAACTAAAATTTGTCAAATAATGATGACGTCATCAAAAAATTTCAAATTTTTTTAATGCATTATTTCAAAATCAACAATCAACGTCTCCAGTCTAAATTTGGTGTTAATTGCAGTAATAGAATCGAAGTTATCGCTCTTTTAAAAAACAACGTCATTTAACTTGTCTTTTTAACGTGTTTTTTTGACGTATTTCCTAACGTCAAAACCAGTTTTTGGCCGATATCTTGAGATTGGCCTAATTTAAATTTTCGGCCCAGCACTTTCCGAAATCCTCTCATTAATACGCTTCTTTTGAGCTATATACGAGAGTTAAGGAACAATGGGAAGCGGTGGAAAAATCGGGAAATAGGTTTTGGACTTTCCTTAACTCACCTGAGACCAGAAATCCAGGTCTTAGTAGCTCGGCAGTATCCTTATAATAAGCGTTATGCTTATAAAGAAAAACATGTACCATTCAATAATTTCCCATTTCATCGTTTTAGGCACGAGAGAATATATTGAAACGATTAGAGAATATTAATTCCATTGAAGAATTTGAAAAAGCATTCAACATCAAAAATCCAAAAAGATCTTGTAAGTTGAATATGTTTAAACGACGATGTCCAATTTTTTTTCTCACTGCGATGCAAGGACCCCTAATAAAAGACCTAATTAATTTGGGTCGAATGAGGTGGCCATAGGGTTTCTTAAAAGCGTTTGTATTGCATTCATATAATGACTGACTTCAGTTCAGATACAAACAAATCTGATGATAAGAAAAATGGATTACTTATGTTTGCTTTTTACACACGTAACATTGTTTTCGATTTCGTTATAGATTTGAAGAAACGAGGGAATTTATTTCTTGGCAACCTTCTCGATGATGTTGCACCGCTAGGTAAGCGACACCAGTTTTCTACACGTTTATTTATAAGAACAAACTATATATGAGCATAAGGCTTCGAAAACAAGTTAAGAACATTTTAAGCCTTTGCAGACTCTATTGCACCGAATTGCATTGGAAAATGGAAAATGGCGAAAATAAAAACATGTTTAGGCTTGAAACTCAAAAACTTCAAAAGTTTTGGATTGTTAAAAAATGTGTATTATATAAGTATAAATCCTGTCGAAATTAAAAGACTATAAATTCACCAGGGGGTAATACAGTTGCTCCATGACACTATGACGAGTTACTGCCATTTTGGGAAAATCTTTGTCACGCCATTATCATAATTCACCGTGTAGTAACTGTTTTCATTGCTTAAAGGGGGTAAACCACCCCATAAAATGGATTTGGAATTTGGATTTTCTAGATACATTTTGGTTTGATTGTTGTATTCAAGAACCGTTGTTTACTTTTGGCTTAAGTGACTATCAAGATCTACTATCATAGATTTGGCAAAAAATCTTATTTCAGATATGAAAAATTGACAGATATTTTTTGCCCAAAATTAAAAAATCTCAATTTATTGACAAAATTGGCGTGGCGTTAATTCGGGAAGTATTTTTTCAAAAAATTGGAAAATGTACATATTTGGAATAACTGTTTTTAAGTTCATGTATTAACTGCATAACCCACCTGAATTCACAAGGTTTAAACTAGTATTCGCAATACATGAAGAAGCTAAAGCACTCCTTTAAATTCATTTAATTTAATATTTCGTAGCTTATGGAAGTCCTCGCCCCTGTGTACCCAAAGAAACCGTTTATACAATTCCTCACGTACCTGCGAGAGATCGTTATATTCCTGACTGTTTGAATGTCACGCGATGCGGAGGATGTTGTAGCAGCTTCAAAACGAGCGCAGACATGGAATGTGTTGCGGATCAAACGGAAAGCAAAATGGCTAGAGTGTACCATTTTGACAAGTTCAGTAAGTGTTTCTTCCATTTCTGCCGGATTTGAAATACTTTTGAACAAATGAAGTTGTCAAATTTGAATCACTCTTTGGTAGACTTTTCGAACTCGATCAGGATTTTTTGAGATGATAATTTGAAGCGTTAATCTTGAGAGTATAACCTAAAAACAATTGTGACACCCCTGTCTCATCGGCGATGCAGTGCTGATAGAACGAGCCGAGTGTCAATGGGGGTGAAAATTGCTAGTCTGTTTGTAGACCTCCATAGATTCTTGTTATAAAGATTTGTTGTTAAAAATTTTTTGTTAAAGCATTCGAGCAGAGGCCTAAGAAATACATGTTTTCAATGAATGGGAATTTCAAAATCTATTCTTTACATCTATAACTCATTTCTAACCAAGTTAGATTAAAGTTCAATTTATAATTTCCCAATGGGATTTGAAGGTATTCTATTTTTCACACCGGGGACGATTTTTAAACTATTTTTCAGTGAAGAGAGAGCATCCTATCGGATCTGTTATACTTGAAATAAAACGTTCAGCACCATTGGAGAATCTCTTGTTTTGATCTAAGATACCTAAAAAAGAATTAATTTTTTTTCAGTATGATCTTCTGAATGTTGACTGAGGGCCCTTTTTGAAGATTAAATTGCCGAATTTCGATGACTATAATGACAATGAAGAACTAAAAAGTTTTCTGATTTTTTTTAGCTGGAGGATATTCGCAAAAAGTCATTCCTTATGTGAACCATAAATCATGTAAATGTCAATGCAAGACACAACCTGAAGATTGCAACCTTCAACAAACTTACGATCCTAACCATTGTAAATGTAATTGTAATATCAAAAGTGCTACCTGTCCAAAATTTATGGAGGTAAAAAACTAGATTGATACGTGAAGGGAGTTTCTGGCTAAGAATTTTACAGATATATACAAATACTAATCAATAATTGATGGAACGGTTTTATAGGGTCTCGAAATCAATATTTTTTAGTAAACCAGCATATTTTGCTATACTTTAGCCGAACCAGTGAAACTGATTCGCTAATTCTGAATGAACATTATGGGAAGGTATTTTGTTACTTTATAATTCGTTAACCCATGAAATGCTATCATTCCGTGACTTCAAATTTTCATAAATTTTGATTCCAAATACGAGTACACACCCCAACCTAAGAGAGAAATGCCAAGCTTGACAATCTCGACTTATGTGATGCCAGTAGCAATTAATGGATTAATGCTTTCCATTTACTTTTTCTTTTTCAGTGGTCAGTATTAGCTTGTCAATGTAAATGCAAACCTCCAAGCACACCTTGTGCACCAACGCACGCTTGGAACGATCAAACATGTCAATGTGATTGCATACCACGTGCGTGTGCTCAAGGCTATGGATTTGATGTCAAAAAATGCACTTGTGCTAAACTACAAGTCTAGACGAATTTCATCACAATGAGATTATTTCTGATCAATTTTTCTTTATGGATAATATTGGGATCAAGGAGCTTATCACAGGCATCGATATTTTTGATATCGATAGAATATTTATTGACTTCTATTATACTTTTGGTTAACGGTTCAAACTTTAAATGAGACATTACAACCATACTCCATCGATTATTTCAGATCAATTACAATCATAAAATTCCAAGATGACGTCATCATAATGAATAATACCGACTTTGGTGTGAGACGGGAAAAAATAAACGTCAATTTTCCATGACACTTAGCAAATAAGACATTTCACATATTTTTTGAAAGGCTTGACAAAGGAAATAGCTTAAATCGGCCTCTGAAACTCCCCTAGGATGTCCAAAAATGTCAGAAGTTTATGGGATATTTCTCAAAACTTGAGGCGTTTTTACACAGGAATTCATAGATCTAATACTTCAGGGTGCAGAGACACAAAGTGAAAAGAAACAAATTTGTTTAAAGTCGTGTTTCGATTGAATTTACGAGTATTATTGAAAATTTAAAAATCAAAATTATTTTTGGTAGAGCTCTCTATTGAAATTTGATTTAGCTAGTGATTCTATGATTACTATTTAAGGAAAATATAATCTTTATCCAAATGAATTATTGCGAAATCCTTTCTTTTGAGATTTATTTACAGCAATAATTTGACTGAAAAACGTTCGGAAAATCACGATTTTTATTCTTTTGATATTTTGACAACTCGTAAATATAGTTACAAAAATAACAACCATTATTGCTTATGTAAATTGTCAAACATTCTCCAATGTTTTCATTGACACATTAACGTATTATCTTTTCTCAGTTCTTTTCCTCAAATTCCTCTGTCCCCTCGTTGAAGGCTTATAAAATCATTGTAAAAGGTCCTTCCATCATTTAACTTTTGGAGAGGTTTGGCGTTAGATGTTGTAGGTCATCAAAGTGAATGAAAATATTGAAGGGTTGAAACTTAAATTTTTATGCAAATTTTGGCAAGGCTAGCATAAGATAAACATACTTTGGTGAAATTTTTGGATAGAGGAGCAATGAGGATTTTATCAGTTTTTGTTTTGTTGGTTTTTGTCAGTCTGTGCTTGGCCAAGAAAGGATATTATCGAAAAATTCAAGATGGTAGATTCAAACCTGTGCGTGTTATACGTCCAAAAGTTCTCACTCAGTTTGACAAAAATAAGGTAAGGATAACATTTCTTATAGTCCCTTCTTTTTGTCAACAAAAGATTGCACATGGATAGAGTCGGATAGCGTAAAACCAAAATTCCTTAAAATGATTTATGTATTTTGATGCAATGTATGTACTTAACTTCTCTGAGTTGTAAGCCTAAAATTTTCCGTAAATGTTCTTATTTTCACTATTTTGTGAGTTTTTGTGTAATTTCCTAAGAAATTGGGTGTTCTAGAGTCCGCAAAGCCTTAAAATGAAACTTGTTCTTAGTATTTTGTCCTTCGAAGCCTTGTTTTCTTATATAGTTTGTATAAAGTGTATTTGTTGCTTATTTGTAGATGGAAGTTGCAAATAAGATGAAGAAAGTAAAAAACATGGAAGATTTTTTGAGAGTTTTCAAAGTGCCTTATGGTAAAAAATTTTTGTTACCCCCTGTCTCATTGACAATCCCAATCCAGACAATTTCCTCCAATGTGAAACTACATAATCTGAATCCCAGATCTCCTAAAATCTCGAGTTATGGAATAACATTAGGCTAGTAGAACACAAAAATGTTTTCGTCGTCTTCTCAAACAGGTAATTTTGAGCAATAAGAACTACGTTGCATTCTTTTCTAAAATGTTTGTAATTAAGATATTAATTTTGATCTTCTTTTTCTACAGCGTGTCTCCAAACCAAAATAATCTTTACAATTTTATTTTTCAGTTAAAAAGAGACGGATAAGCCTTGCTAAACCACAAGGAGAAACACATACTCTTCTCGAAACACATACTACTCTTCTCGGAACAACAGATTCTGATTCGAAACTGGAAGCTCCAGAGTTCGAATTTTTCATTAAAAAGTCAACGATCGGGAAAGAACAATCTCTTGTTGGTGAAAGCAATAGACACACGATACTGGGAACATCAGAGAAGTCTTCTGAATCTGTCAAACTCAGTTAGTAACATCTAATTCTAATTCAATATTCTCATGTTAGGCAACATTTGCGACAAAAACGGTACTCTTGTTAAATCTTACGTATATAATTAATAAGTAATCTAAAGGGGTCTAAATCTTCGAAGACTGATGGACAATCTTTCAAACTCTATATTTTTGATGCCCTAACAATAGCGTTGTAGCAGAGGGCGACACTAGTGATCGACTTAATTCCTTGACTCGCCACGCTACCGCCTAACATATTTTATCGCCCAAATTTTGAAAATAAAGCAGCTGAAACAAAAAGGAGGATAGACTTATACTCAAATAAGTGAAATCTATTCACCGTTTCTCAATATTTCGTAACTTATTTCACTTCTAGGTGATGAAGATTTAGGCTGTCAACCTCGGCCAACCATATACAGCCTCACTGCAAGTTACAATTACTTCGATTACCCTTCGTGTTTCACCCTATACCAATGTGGTGGTTGCTGTAATTCAAAACCTGGATATATTTGTCGACCGACTGAACTATCTGTTAAAACTGTATCTCACGTGAGGCTGTCATATATTACAAGTGAGTTTTTACGGTTAACTCTTTTGAACTCCTCATGCTTAGGCTATCTATCGTCATCTCCCCCATTGTTTAGAGTGTAAATTTCCTAATTTTCAAGTTTGGTGCTGTCTATTGTGTCGCCGCCGACAAAATCTCTTTTTACGCTTACCTAACTCCTACACTCACTTTTCTCGCGTAATACCGTTCCAGCCCGACCGGCGTGCCAGTCTAGGGTTTGCTAAAACTGTGTAAAGAATTTTCATTAATCAATATTCTAATACCAATTTCTCCGCCTTTCCCTTTAAGACCGATATACTCAAGAGACAGTGCGGTTGAATCACCACAAGAAATGTGAATGCAGGTGTAAGATAGATGCCACAGACTGTTCACCTACACAAACGTTTGATCCAAATCTTTGCACGTGTGTTTGCAGCGGACAACTACAACCTTGTGCTGAAAACAAAGTGGTAATTTCTAGTTTTCCGTTTTAACTTTGAGGTTAAGGTAGGCCCTGAAACCCGAAAAAACATTATCGTTATTCGAAGTGAGATAGTGTTTCCATTGGATCTGCTTATCTAACTCAGGCAAAAACACTCTCATTATTCGAAGCGAGTTTTATTCGCCTTGAGACAAATTACAGGCTATACTAAATCGCCCTTAGTTATTTGAACTTTTCTAATTGGGAGATGGTAGAGTGAGGACATTGATTTTTTCTGCGATTGAAGAATTCCCGGTTATTCGAAGTAAATTTTTATCCCCTTGGAGCTTCGTGTATGTTGGAAATTCGACTTCTTCTTTTCCTAGCGTAATTACTGATAATTCTCTTTTTCTTAGTCTCTAAGGGTCAAATTTCGATTTTTTGCTCTGATCTTCTTTTACTTTAAGTGGTCGAACAACGAATGTGGGTGTCTTTGCAAGACTTCACCTCAAAGATGCCCCTTCAGGAAAGAATGGGACAAAACAAAGTGCAGTTGTCAATGCATCCCTAAGAAATGTGGAGTTGGAGAGTCACAAGATCCCACCACTTGCTATTGTGCCAAAATATGAACTAATTTAAATACCAAAGACGCCCATTTACCTAGTGATTCTGTGTATTAGACGAGTACTGACCATTTTATAAATTGCCCCTGTTCACAAAGAAGAAGCTACCTTGTCGTTTGGTTTAATGAGGTTAATTAAATTTAAGGCGAATATTCTAATTGATTTACAATCATGGTCGAAATATATTGACATTTTAGTGTATTTTAACGTTTTTCAGAATTTAAAGTTCGGATGAGAATTGCTATTTTAGCAATTTTTATTTTTCGGTGGCTTCTAGGCTACAATCAAGGTCATAATATTTGAGAAAAAAGGGAAATACACCGGGAAGTTTTTGAACCACAATCGATTTGTAAGTGCTCTAAACTAGGTTGGAAGGGTAGAGTTTTAACATGAGACTTAAGACTCAAAAATAGTCCAATAAGGCTCAGAATATAGCCTGTAAGTCTGCCAACCCCTTCCAAATTGAAATATTTGATTAAATTAAAGAGATAGCCCAAAATCGACTTTCTCGCCGGAACTTTAAATCTTGAAAAACGTTAAAATAACCAAAATTCTCAAAATATTATGACCTTTATCGTATATTCCAAGCCTTATTCGAGCAAATTTGAGTTTTTATAAAGATCCTAAGGTCTTAAGTCTCATGTTAAAACTCTACTTTCCAACTGTAGTTTCAGGCGCTTAAAAATCATTTGCAGTGTTCAAAATTTCGCCGGGAAATCCCCTTTGTCTCAAATATTTTGTCCATGATTGTAGACTTTCATTTTAAAATGAAATTGTATATAGACAAATCATGCGAAAAATGTAAACAAATAAATGTCCATATACTTTAGGCGTACAAACTTTCGCGATTTTCGTGAATTTTGGTCTATCTCGCGAAAGTGAATGCATTTGAAAATTCTTAACAAGGTGATTCGCGAAAGTTTCTGCTCGCGAAAAATTCTAAAGTACGTATTTTAAACGTGATCCGTCTTCCGGAATTGAAATTTTTTCTATAATTCTTATACTGTCAAAGTTCTTGAAAAAAAACAACAAAAACGACAATCTTTTTTGGTATTTTCAAATGTTTTTTCCACTATAGGTATTAAAATATCATTAGTATAAAATCACTACGAAATCATTGCTTACTATTTGTGTAATATATAATAAAGAATAAAATAAAAAATCTTATAAATTTTATACAGCCTAATCGATATTATGCAGTACTTTCTTTGCGACTCAAGCATACTGGTCCAAGGTTGTCACCTGTTAATTTGTTGTGTGCGTTGTGGGTACCATCACAGTATGGGAACTGAAATAGAGAAAAATTATTTGGAGTGTCACAGAAAGAATTTATATTTAAATTTTAATGTGTTCCTTAAATAAAAACATAAATAAGTTTTGACAGAAAACGAATTCAGATATCCAACTTTACCAAACGGACGGAATAAGTTCCCTTTTATTTAAGCTCTGTTTTATGAAGTCCAAATACTGGTCCATGTTGGTCTCTGAGATTTGAAGACGTTCATTAATCATAAATCCTTTCTAAGAAGGATAAAAGGCACTTCAACCAATTATTGTTTGTATGTCTTAAACAATCCAAAATCTATTCCATTGAAAGGAGAAGGGGACATTATCGCATCATCTATGTTTGGAAGGTGTTAGAAGGTATAGTACCTAGGGCGAATAGCAGTATAAAAGCTTACAAAAATCGCTGACTGCAGCTGGCTGTGCCACCTGTCTATTTCAAGGAATCAAACATCCAAGCTTAGAGATTGCACTCTTTTTGTACAAGGTGCAAAGCTATTCAATGCAATACCAAAGAACATAAGAAACTTAAAAAAAACACTTCAACTGAAAAGTTTAAAAATGCCCTTGACGCTCAAAAGTTGATCCCCGATGAACCCTAAATTCATGGATAAACTGGGTGCAAGAGAGCTGATTCAAATTCAATACTTGGCATGAAAAGTGTCTGCTCTCGACATTTTGATCGTACTGAGGCATGGTTCACAAAGAATCTTGCCTGGGCACTCTACTTGAACACCTACACCAAGTAACACAAGTATGTAAGTAACAAAACCATCTTACCAAATTTTAACTAAAAAAAAAAGGACCCTGTAAGTGTTTACCTTTTTAGATTTCCAACATCTACAGAAGGCAACTTTATCACCAAGGTCCTCTATATCATAGCTGTTCACAACCTTTGCTTTGTCAAGTTCATGAGCAGTGTTGAATCGACCTTCGCTTGCTGAGCAACCAGAGAGCTGATAAAAATTAAGAAAATAATTGCAAAGATTAAAAAAGGTGTTCTTTTCAAATTAACTGTCAGGTAAATAATAAATTGGAATACTTTTAACCCAGTGAGGGGGTGTACTGACCTTGAAGATAGACCTTTTGCTAAAAAAAACAATGACAAATTAATGGTTGATTACTTAAAAGATTTTTCTTGTGTTGGTGGGATGGAGAGCATATCGTCGCATCAAAATAAAAAAGCTTTAAGTCCATTTTTGTTGTTTTGAGAAAATCGACTTTAAATCATTTCTCCTTAAATCCTAAAAAACCATTAACATTTGAAATATTTTTGTGTTGAAAAAGACTTTAGTTCAAAATTGTTTCCAGTCTGGACTTAAGCCTTTTTGCCCTAAACTGATGTGATTTAAGGCTTTTTTACTCTGAAAATAAAGTTAAAAGTAAAATACTTATTTTTCTAAAAGCTTAAAATAAGGTTACTTTAGGTTGGTTTTTGATGGATTTAAGCCAAAAAATCGATAAAACATGAGGTGTAAAGCATCAGTATGGTCATAATTCAATTTTCCAAAAAATGGACTTAAAGCTTTGATATGTTGCATTGCACCAACGCGAAAAAAACTTCTCGTGCCCGATGCCCCCAAGCCTTAAGGGTCTGATTTTAAAGGCCTAATTTTGGGCTGCACATACGGTTGTTTTTTAATCAAGTGCCTCCCTCTACAGCCCTATACCGTAACTTGGTCTAATGTCAACACCCCTCCTCTATAATTCCTACACCCTTTTTATTAGCTGAAATTTATAGAAAGGTTGAAACTGTTACTACCCTGCCGGTGTACCCGACAGTCGGGTGTTGTTGTCGGGTGTTTGAAGTTAGAAATTTAAACAACCGACAGTCGGGTGCACTTTTGTCGGGTGCTACTTAAACATACTACTAAACCATATACTTTTCTGAAAGCCTATGATCAGGGCTACATGATGAGCTGGTCGACTTTTTAATTTTTTACTGTCATTAATATTGCTGACGTCATCAAAATCGCCATTTTTTGGACTTTTTCTTATCTTTGGCCCTTTTAACAGCACCCGACATGTAACAAAGTTAGGAATTTTAGCACCCGACTGTTGGGTGCGCTATTGTCGAGTGTTTTTGCAAATTTAGAAACACCCGACAGCACCGGCAGGGTCGTAAACTGTTTTTCTTTGTTTTTCTTTATTGGTCAGAGAGGAATAATCCTTTTTCAATCAGCGATTCAGGCTTTCATATTAGTTCTTTCTCTAAAGAAGGGTGTCAGAATTAGAGGAGGAGGGATGTTGATATATTATAAGATTATTTAGATAGACCAACTCACGGTAGTACGACCGGTACGACTATAATACGTGCCCACAATGCCACATCTGATAAATAGACCTTTTCGCCTTTCCATCCGCCATCTTGAATTGTATGCAAAAATAGAGGAACGAAAAAGCCATGGTTGGATTTAGTTGGAAAGTATGCAAAACATATGCAAGTTTACACAAAGATTAAAAAGACAACAAAGCATCTTATAAATAAATATCATAATCATTAGAACAATAAAAGATGGAATTTCTCAATCCAAAAAGAAATATTCACAGAACAACAAAAGCCTTTTAGAAATTTGTTCTTAAAGACATAGCATATTCTGTTTTCATGCCATTAAGAAATTCCACGACGGCGGAGTACACACATCAAACTTTCAAAACACGCAAACTGAAAAGCAGTAATACACCATTTAGGAGTCTCGCTATTTCACGGTACTCCATTGCAGAGGCCCGGTAAAAATGGTAGGTAAAAATGCGCACTTTAGTACTGTGAAAGGTTAGAGGAATGTAAACATTGTGAATTTTTTTTTCTCCTTTAAAGAGAATGATTTAGATATTTGAACATGATATCAATGATAATTTTATAAGTCTCTCCTGAAAATTTCACAAAAATTCATCAAGAGGAAAAAAAGTTATAATTAAAAGGAATTCTTTACCTACCGTTTTTCTGCTATGTTTCCTTATGAGAACCAGATGTTTACCTACCGTTTTTTTACGGAGGAGAGTGAATTTTCCGTGATCGCTAAAATCAAAACAATGGAAAATTGGATTGACGCGTGCGCAGTCGACACTCCTAAACGGTGTATTATGACGTCACACATTATCAATGTTTAGATTTGATCATTTGGCGGCTCTATTCCCAGGAGAATAATTTACCGTCAGCCGGTAAAGGATCATTTTTTACCTTCGCTGATGATTTTTCAGTTTGAATTTATGTCTAAGGTTATTGATTTTTGAAGTACTCACGTGCGTTTGCGTAGGGTAAAATGGCGAAATGCGAAAATCGAATTTGGCAAAAAAATTTTGAAAAATGACCCTACAAGATTTGACTATATCTTTTTATTCCATGAAGAGATTACGTTCAAATAAAAAATGTATTGACAATGAATGGGTAAGCTTTCTAGAAATCCAAACATAAATTGTATAGCTTTTACCAAAAAATAGCACTTTAGGATCAGAAACAGTCAAAAACCAGTTTTTTCCAATTTTCTTCGAGTTACAGGAATTAATTCCTTGTTTGTTTTGGATCTGAAATTTTCAGTAGGGGTGGCCATCCGGTTCCTTGCTCATATTCAGGGGGCCGGACGGGGTAAGAAATTAAGTTTCTAAGTAAATTCTTAAT
>NW_027103911.1:248992-429398 GCF_902728285.1 Clytia hemisphaerica
GCCAATCCATTCAAGAACCAAAACAAACTGCAGCGATGCGAGCGCTTTTAATAAGCGGCAGGGCAGAGTGTTCGGTGTTGGGTGCACTGCCGGCGTCCTACATCCATCCTTGGTTCGGTGGTGATTGTTTTGTGTATTTGTCTTTTGACAGGAGGCATGGGTAGGAATTACGTTTTACATCGTTTTTCTCTCTAACTTGAGCAAATTGGGGAAAAGTAAAATATTCAAGGGGCCATTCAAAAAGTACGTTCGTCGCCGAGGGGGGGGGGAGGGGGTCAGCAAAAAAGCGAACGAAAACGAACGGGGGGGAGGAGGGGGGGTCAAGTCGATCTGTGTACGTTCTCTTTTGCGAGGGGGGTGCTTGTCACAAGCATGACTTTTAACTTAGTCTATGAAAAATCTTTTTCTATCTATCTCCTAATTACATTTTTTCTTTGATAACCGAAGATAATTGTTAATCCCCTAAACAATTGTGTATGTTATAATTGTTTAGCAATTATTAGATAACTAGAGAGCAAAAACTTAAGGTGCGATAGGACCCTGCCGACGCACCGGACTTAACGAACACCGGACATGCGAAAGTCCGGTGTAAAATTAGAAATTTCTTTACTTTTGCCACCGGACAAATGCACCGGTGACAAAGACAGTCCGGTGCGTCGGCAGGGTCCTGGTGCGATAAGATTAAAGAATAAGGATGAAATCGAAAAATCGGGGGGGGGGGGGGGTAAAAACTTTGAGATAAAAACGAACGTACAAAGGGGGGGGGGGTACTTCAAAACGAACGCTGATGAACAAGGGGGAGGGCCAGACGGTGTCAATCGAACAACTTCGAACAAAAATCGCAATCAAACCAATCGAACGTAATCGAACGCGATCGAATAATTGCGTTTCGATTGTCAAACGTAATCGAATCTCAATCGAACGGCCGATTCCTGGGTAATATTCGATTGCGTTCGAGTAAGGTTAGATTGGTTCGATTGATTGTTGACTACGTTCGATTGGTTCGATTGATTGTCAATTACATTGGATTAATCTTCGATATCGCTCGATTACGATTATGTACGATGAGTTTGATTGCGATTAAATTACATTGGATCACTCTGTTAGAGCTTCTTAGCGTGGGCGCTCGGCCGCTTAAGTACCATATTAAAGCAAATAAAACCTAATATAATTGAATCAATCGAACGTAATCGAATACAATCGAACGTAATCGAAGCAATCGAACAGCAAATCCTGGGTAATATTCGATTGCGATTCGATTGCGTTCGACAATCGAATTGCAATTATTCGATTGCGTTCAATTGCGTTCGATTGATTCGGCGTTCGATTCGTTCGATTGACACCGTCTGGGGAGGGGGGTCTGAAAATAGGGAAATTTGGACGAACATACTTTTTGAATGGCCCCTTGAATATTTTACTTTTCTTTGGGCTGACTAACTTTTTTGAATTGTTTGATTTCTTTTTGTCCCTGGAATTTTATCCTCTGATGTAGCTGGGAGACCCGTCTACTCTGTTCGTGTGGTTTCAAAATATGACATTTAGTTAAAACAAATAATAATATATAAACAACAGAGTAGCCGGGTATTTTTGTAGATAGCAAATCTGGACGCAGAATTCTATTGGCTGTTAAACAATTGTTGAAATCATGTCAGTGAAGTCAAGTTTGAAGATATTCTTTATTAGAAAAACAGTTAAAAGCAGTCAAAACGCAATTTACCTTACCTCCTGAGTTTGTCTTTGTTATGCTAAAATATAACAAACCTTTATCTAATTACAAATAGGGGAGTCTGTCAAATTTTCAAACTTAATCAGAAGAAACAAAAGTAGACTCATCTGATAGCCCTAAGCATAAGAAAAAAAATTAGGGGTCACCTTTGAGAAATGATAAAGTACTTCAAAAGATATAAGAAAAATAGATTGTGAAGAATTCACTGTTTTGGTCAAAATGCGTCCAACCTCTTCCAAGCCAAATCGAAAGTGCCGTGCGCACCAAAATATTCTGAAATGGGGCGCAGAAGCAGACTACAACACGCGGTCTGCTGGCGCGAGGTTAAAAACTTCTCAACCATCGTGTTTAAAATAGCAATCGCTATTGAAGCAATTCATTTGAAGAAAAACAAATGTTACCAACAGAAAGCCTAAGCTTTAAGGATTCTTTTGATGCCTGCTGATAATGTGAAAAGTTAAAGAAAAGTATAAAAAATCTTAAAAATCTTCTTTACTTTGACTTTTCTCTGTCACCTTCCAACTGAACCGTGCATCAGCAGACTTCAAAAGAAAGCTTAAAACTTTCTGCATTCAGTAAAAAAAAAATGAGAACGAACGGACCATCGCTTCAATAGCGACAACCGTTTGTTTACATCTCAATCAAAAAAATTTTTGGTGCCGTGAGATTTTCTTTGGCGGTCATGGAAAAAATGCTCTGTTCGCGTCGCAACGGGTGTTAAAAATGCATGCGGGCGGACAGGCGGTCAAAAACATTCCCAGGTTTTTTTTAATCACGCCAGTGCGGGTGGTAACGTGAGCAAAACAATTTTTCGATGGTCGTCAGAGCAATTGAGAAAAAAGCTATACTTTAAAAGAACAAATTGCTTTTCTCAGATTTTTTTCTGCATCTCCACACCGGAAAATCAGCAGAAAATTTGATGCGGGCGGGTGACGCGAATAGAACAATTTTTCGATGACCGTCTTTCTCAAGATGGCGACACGTGATGGGGAAATGAATGTAACTTTCAATAGAAAAAAGATATCGAAGTGATTTTTTTTTATTCTCATCTCTGATAAATTCTCTACCATTTGGGTAAGTTATGGGTCAATAAAGTTACTCGAAGACTCTTTTTTTCCTTTTTCCTTTTTCCTTTTTTTTTTGCGCCCAAAATACGCGCAAGTTCGACCTCCCTATTACAAAAACCACCAATCACTACTTCTCCGCCATCTTGTTTCACTTTAAATGCCGTGTTTTAAAATTCCTTAGCTACATTATATGTACAGAAAAGGTTTTCTCTAGGTTTTTTCAATTCCGGGATTAAACTACGAGGGCGGTTCCGCTCGCTTATTTTTCTTTCAGCGTTGAGCGCCCCGGGGATACTTAACAATAATAGAGATTTTAAGATTAATGTTGAAAAGCATATTTTTTCGATAAATTTAGGCGATACTCAATAAAAAATAAGGTGGTTTTAAACAAATCTTTGAAAAATTGGCGTTTCTTTCAGTTCTAATATGAAAAAAGAAATCATTTCCGCCTTTACTTTCACTTTCGCTTTCGTGTTACGCGATTCCAATTGGATGAATACCGCTCGATAACAAATTCTGATTGGCTTTAAGTCTTTAGCTTCGGGATTCTAATTGGATCATTTCCCGCGTCACAGTTGAATTTTGATTGGTTGAAAGTTTCTGAGCGTGAATTCTGATTGGATGAATACCTGAAAAGTAAACAATAGTATGTAAGGGGTCACTCACATATCGATTCTTCCCACGACTAACGTCAAATTGACGCTGATTTGAAACCCCCCCCCACCCCCACCTCTTAACGTCAAAGTTCAAAAATTATCAAAAATCAATGAAAATTTTCTCCTTCACTTTCATCGTTGTTTTGTCAGCCATCTTTAATTTCGCTACGGCTTGCTCAGGCAGTTTACATTTAAAAAATAATGGAGATAATTTCTAAACTTTTTTCAGAAAGTTGCCGGAATTAATTATCTCCATAATCAAAATCAACAGAAAAGCCGCATTTCACAAAAAAGGATAGACCGTCGGCGAAATTCAAGGGTCGTGCAGACCGTCTAAACAAAAGGAACTCGAGACGTAAACATCGGGTCGTTTGTTTTGGTTAAAATTTCTGTAAAATAGCGAAGCGAACGGATATTTAGGTATGTAAAAGGAGGAAAAGAAATATGGAAAGTAACATTTGTCACGGAATAAACGTATTAAAAATCGATATTTCTGGTGAAATTTCTTAGCGTCAAAGACTCTAACCCACCCACCCCTTTGCGTCAATTTGACGTTAGTCGTGGGAAGAATCGATATGTGAGTGACCCCTAAGTATTTTGCTTATCAAAACCTAAAGATTTCCAGGGGGGTTTTATTTACTTTGCATGACGATAATTAAGCCTACAAAACACAGAGAAAAAAACCCAACATAGAACAGGTGTATTTTGTAATGTAGAATATGATAGCGTGAATCTTTGTCAGGATTCTTTCTCAATGCCCCGTAACTATGCACGAGGTACCCGTTGCTAAGACCTTATATTAAAAACGAAAGCGATTACGGCAAAATGTAGCGATTTTCGTAATACCTCAAATATTGATACTTGACTGTACTACATGTGATATTATTGTTTTGATTGGAAGTGCGCAAATCTGATTGGCTAACCTTATCAACGGCTTTTTTGACACGCAATTCAAACCAAACAGTGTGGCTTGAATCCTTCAGATCCTTGGTTAGAAAAAGCTATACCTGTTTTACTTTTTTCACGACCCTGGGTAACGCCCGCACATTCGTTTTTTTCGTGCTCCGGAACACCGGAATATTCCGGAGCACTCTGGTGTTCCGGAGCACGATTTTCGGCAATTGGTCTGCACTGCAGCCCTGGAACGTTCCAGTTGCACTTCTGCTAACTGCGCACATGCATAATTTAAAAAAATCAGCCGATTCATGGTAGTTTCAATATTTCGACCAGTGATGCTTTCAAATATAGCTAATGTGACAAATTTGATTTCATCAATGGCTGAATCATCATCCTCAAAGACTGTAAGCATTTTTATTTGACCAAAGTGTCCATCACCTAGAGACAAATATTTTTTTGTAACCATGTTTAAACGTTTCTTTGTAACGTGATAAAAATCACTTGCTCCGGAAGCACCGGAAGAGCTCCGGATTTTTCCGGAGAGAAAAATAGTGTTTTTTTAGCTGCTCTGGAAAACTCCAAAAGTTTCCGGAGCGCCTGGAGGGTCCTTGGATCTCCAGACTACCTCTGATCTGGAAATTGGGGAGTATACACCACCATATCGAAGCCTGTTAAAGAGAGATAACCCCTAGAAACTTAATAGCCTTAGAGCTATCATGCACTTTTTTTTATATAAATACCGTCAACTGATCTTTCTTGGGGCGATTGGTTGAAACAGGACTGACTGTTATGTTCTTGCCTGTATTTTCAGGACCCTCCTGGCGCTCCGGAAACTTCCGGAGCAGCTAAAAAAACACTATTTTTCTCTCCGGAAAGTTCCGGAGCTCTTCCGGCGCTTCCAGAGCAAGTGATTTTTAACACGTTTTAAAAAACATGGTTAAAAGAAATATGCAGATGTTTTTGATAACATACTTACAGTCTTTGAGGATGATGGTTCACCCATTAATGAAATTGAATTTGTCACATTATATTCGAAAACATACATAGTTGAAATTTCCAAGAAATTGTCCAGACAGTACTAATCGATAAATTCGATTATCGACAGTTATCGAAGCAATCGATAATGATCGAAGTAATCAAACAACCACTTATCGATTAACAATTGAATGTCAAGTACCAAAATTTCAAAAAAATTGTGAGTATTCGATCACTTTCTTAACCGTTCGATTCCTTTGATTGTTATTGATTACTTTCCATAACTTTGACAACTTCGATAACCAATTACTATGATATATCTTTAAGAAAAACCAAAAAAACTGACCTAAAACCAAAGCACAAAAAGAAGCCCCGTCATAAAAATTGACCCCCTTATTTCCCAGCCATTTTATTTCCCCTGCCATTTTGTGTGCTTTGGGCCTGGGTTTCCTCAAGTAACTCATATCGCACATTTTGATTGGTTGGAGAAAAGGAAAGTAGCTTCGCGCGTGAATCGCATGTTTTAATTGGCCGAAGTAAACTTGGTTTCAGATTATTTTGACGCGCTGCTACTGGAAACATATTTGATAAAATCGAAGGCTGGAAAGTACTCACAATACAATCGAAGGTATTCAATGTGATCGAAGGTAATCGAAAAGTAATGGAAATGATTGAACAAATCAAAAATGATCGAAGAAAATGCCATAATCTGGAGTTGAGTGAGTATTCGATCACGGATAAAATCGATAGGTGCCTTGCACGACAGAAGGCTGTAAAATCCCAACTTTCATATATTTGTTTTAATCCGTGATCTGTGACTTTAGTTTTTTCTCATCTTCAATAGACCTTTTCATAAATTACGTCACGAACATCACTTGCCTCGGATTCAAACAATTTCCATGGTGATCATATCCCTTGAGACATTAAATGATTTTTTATGAATAGAAAGTAGTTGTAATAAAATCCGCTGGAAGTTAACCACCATGGCAATAATTTCAAAACGAGGCAAGTGATGTTCGTGACGTAATTTATGAAAAGGTCTATTCTCTGAAGAAAGCAGAAATTTGATGCAAGAGGTAGATTGTCAACAAAGCGCCGTAAAAAATCATTGAATGAAAGAAAACTTAAAATCTCAAATATAATTTTCATTTTGAAGAATTGATGCAAAAATCGGAAACGAAATCGAAAAAATTTTATTTCTTTAATTGAAATGGGGGATTTGGAAAATTTTCTATGTTTAGTTTTTTGTACAAACCCCTGTAAGTAACTATGGGCAAGCACCCCATTGCTAAGATGTTGGCTTGAAATAAAAAATGAAACCACTCAAAACGAAAGTAAAATCGACTCGTACTCAAAATCCCGTAATCCCGTAGAGTTTAAGTCTCCGAGCTGCTGATGAAAATCTTTACAAAATTGCTACCACTGTGGAAAGACTGGAGAAAAAACTTAAACGATACGAGGCAAGCTTAAATTTTCTTATTAACTGTCGTGACCAAAACGTTTTCCCAAAATTTGTACGCTGGAAGAACACGAAGTACCTTGACCAATTATCGAAACGAAAATATCAAAGACGTATTCTCCTTGACGAAATTATAACGAAACGCAAACAAATTCGTGAAATCAAGACAGTGTTTTTTACTAAACGTGAAACTCTGAACAGTAATGCTACTTTTATGAGGAAGTTTGTTAGTGAACATTCAATTAAAATTGGCGTCAATAAATTTATCAAACCTATTCGTGACAAACTTAACCACAAACTTGATTTAATGATAAAAGAACGTGACCGTCTGAATGGTATCTCAAAAAATCCTAACACTATAATCACTAACTTATCTTCGCACACCTTATCTGAAGACGAGTATGAAACGCTACGATTCGGTTTAAACCATGGTCTTGCTAAACAACCCAAAGATACCGAAACTTTTGTTGTTGCGGAAGAACTGTACCGTTCGAAAGTTTTGAAAAATGGCCATTATTCCGTTGAAAGAGCTAAAAACTTACTCCGAGGTTTTGCTTTTAATTATATTAATATCGATGATCGTCAAATTTTCAAAGACTCTAAACACATTAAATTGATAAAGAATCTTCGCAAATCAATCGCTATTTTAAAACCCGACAAAGGGAATGGCATCGTCTTGATTGACATAGCCGATTACCAAAATTCCATCGATTCGTTGTTTGCTGACAAAGCCAAATTTCGTAAAGTGAATGTCGATCCAACTGCTTCTAGACTTACCAGCATTCAACGTTACCTCAAAACCCTACTTAATCGTAATGAAATCGATGAAAATGAATACAAAGATATGAGACCGAAAAATGCAAAGCCAGCCAGAGCTCATGGTTTACCAAAAATCCATAAAAAGTATGAACACTTACCTAAATTTCGACCAATCGTTGATACCACTGGAACAACACATTATTCTGTTGGTAAATATCTCACTAACCTCCTTAATCCTTTAACTGTCAATGACTACACACTTAAAGATTCATTCGATGCTGCCGAAAAAATCAAACAGATTCCAAAAGAACTTTTTGACGATGGTTATGTCTTTGTATCGTTTGATGTAACCTCTTTATTCACTAACGTACCCTTATCTAAAACAATAAACATCGTTATCGATCGAATTTATAACAAGAACTTGTTACAAACTAAAATCTCAAAAAACACACTCAGAAAATTAATTCAAGACACCTGTAAAAAAACCGTATTTTCAGCAAACAACATTCTCTATGAACAGTTAGATGGTGTTAGTATGGGAAGTTCACTTGGCCCTGTACTAGCAAATATCATAATGACAGAACTCGAACAATCTGTCATTAAACCTTATATTGATTCTGGTATCGTAAAGTTTTACTCAAGATACGTTGATGATACACTCCTTGTCATTCGTCCAGTAGATATCGATAAAGTTCATTGCTCCCTTAACAAATTTGATAAAAATCTTCAATTTACAGTTGACAAATTTGAAGATGAAACACCGCACTTCTTAGATCTTGAGATTGCACCAGATGGTCTATCTATATTTAGAAAAGATACAAACACTGGCTTATATACAAATTTTGATAGCTACGCTCCTTGGTCTTACCGAAAAGCATGGATTTCTAGCCTTGCCAACCGTGCCACCAAACTTTGTCATCCTGCTAAATTGAAAAATGAAATTAACCTGATCAAAAAGTTCGCTTCTTGGAATGGTTTTCCTCGCTTTGCCGTCAACAAAATCATTAAAACCGCAACCAGTCCCGATACTCTGAAAATGACAACGCTGATAATACCATACCGACAACACTCTGGTTACGTATCCCTTACGCTGGCCCGACAGGAGAACAACTTGTTTCTGCATTAAAAAGAAAATTAAAGTTTTGTCTCAAGAAAGACACTAATGTCATGTTTCGAGTAATCTATTCAACACACAAAATTGGCTTCTACACCAACATGAAAGACCCAACACCCTTGAAGTTCAAGTCGAACATTGTTTATCGATTTATCTGCCCTGGTTGTCGTGCCTCTTATGTCGGCAAAACGGAGAGGAATTTATTCACGCGATGCTCAGAGCATGCTACAAAGAAGGAGAGTGCAGTTCTCGAACATTTGAATGAGTGCTCTGAAGTCAAGTTTATAACTACCCTCCTGACGCTTGGTATTGAAAAGCCTAATTTTCGCTCCATCTACATAAATCTCGTAAATGATAATACGTCAGTAATTGATTCCAGTGATAATTGGTCATCACTTCTATACAAAGAAGCTTTACATATCAAAAGACTGAAACCTATTTTAAACAACGGCCTAAAAGCCTCTAGAGAATTATACCTTTTCTAACTACTTTTTATTACGACCTTGTCTTTTAACCATTTTACAATTTTAATAGCCTTCAATTAGCGCATTTTTTTTTTTTTTTTTTTTTCTTTCCAATTTTTCACATAAGTAGCAACTTTGTAATTTTACATTTTACAATCCTGAAAGATGAGTGAAGTTATGCTCGAAATATAGATATTTTATCAAACATCAATTCGTTGTCAATTTTCTGATCAAGATTATGATAATGAATTCACTATTCGGAATCTCTTTCGTACTCTTTTATTTGAAGTTATCAGCTGGTAATGGTTTTTGAGTTTAAGTCTATACTGTAAGACTTGTTTTGAAAAATTTTGGCTGATAAGAGTAAGGGGGCTGGGGAGGGGGTTTGAAATTTATCAGCCAAATGACGATAAAAATTTCGAAAATCCTATGTCTAACAAGGTATTCAATAAGATTGAAAGAAATTGAAAAATAATCAAAAAAATTGAAAATGTTTAAAGAAAATGCCATAATTTGGAGTCGAGTGAGTATTTGATCAACGATAAAATCGGTACTGTCTGGTATTCTGTCACAAAGTACAATATCGTGGCCATTATTGGGGCCAATATTTTGAAAAAAATGTTGACGAAGAAAATTTTTCATTTTTTACACCCTCAAAACACCTTTTAACGTTATCTAATTATTGGGGAGAATAATAGTCTTTATGGCTTTAAAAATAGTAACTTTAAAAAAAGTATGGCATGGTCTGCAAGAAAGGTGTTGGGGGCATGATTTAGAAATAATGAACTTGCTTGAGAAGTTGTTTGAAAGCATTTTGACCTTAGAGGTATTTTCAGGAATTTTTTCTTTACTATTTCAAATAGAACACTTTTATGAAGTAAAAGGTAGTAATTTCCTTTTTCGATTTTTAATAGAAGTTTTATAGGTCCATTTTGACTGTTTTGAGCATTTTCAGCAAAACTATTTTTTTTCATTTTCCATGGCATAATTTTGCCATGTAATGAAGAAGATTTCTAAGAAAATTCTTAGAATGCAAGAAATCAAAAAGTGTCTATTCAAAAGTTATGTTATGATTATAATTTCAGACTCAAACTCATTAAAATGCCTAAAATCTCAAAGATAGCAGTTTTTGGAGCAAAATCTGTGGGTAAAACATCCATTATTCAACAAATTGTTTATGGGAACTATTCTATTAATAAGGTAAACATTCAATTTTGTATTTCTTTTTTCAACTTCATGCAATTGAAAGAAAGACAAAATAGTATTGTTGATATCTTGTCAATCCTGAAATTTGAAAACCTAAAATGCACTTCTTTCCATTTAGCTTTGTCGAATGATATTTTAAAAATAATCTTTTTACTACAATAAGGTAATAATATAAATTGTTATTCATTCTTGTGTGTCATTGTATGGTTTGGAATTGGAGAGGTTCTTTTTCACAGACGTTGTTTGAAATAATAAGTTTCCCATAACATTTACTTCATAGATGATGTATCCAACAATAGCTGATAGTTATGATGCATGGGTAGATGCGGATCGTGGTCAAAAAGAAAGAATTCGAATATATGACTTACAAGGCCAGGTATCTCTACTGCAATAATTTTGTGTAGGGGATATATCAGGGATACTACAATCTTTGACTAAATATTCTGGCAGAAATTCCTTTCCCTCCTTATATCAATGTTGACACATGGAAGGCTGCCACCGGACGTACAAAATCCTCACATCAACACTAATATTAGGGGGAGAATTTTCTAAGAATTGGCCACAATTTAAGTCACATATTGTAGATTTAGCCAAAGGAATACTTTTTATTTAATACAGCGAGGTTTTATACATGAAGTTGGCTTTTTTGTTAAAATGTTGATCTTTTTGCTTTACAGGATCCTGATCCTAACTTCATCTCTCCATCTCATCATATTCAAATTGCTGATGTAAGCATTCTTTTCAATTGTAATTTTTACACCAATTTTCTGTGTTGGTGATCCTTTTTCAATTTATATTTTAATTAATAATATCTAGGGCCTTCTTTAAAATCTTAACACGAGATTAAAAATCCTCTCAATTATTTTTAATATTCATCTATTATAAATGTATCATTTATTCGAAAACTCTCCTTGTATTAACTTTATTTTCATTTCCAGGCATTTATTTTGGTATTCAGTGTGACGTCCAAAACAAGTTTTAGTGTTGTGGAAAAATTGAGAAAAGAAATCGTAATATGTAGAGGGAAAGATGTAAGTCTAGTAGTCTATTTTTTATATCTCTCAGCCAAAAAAAAAACTTTATGTCTATACTTTAGACGATACTATCATCTGGTACACGTATCATCTGATACACGTTTTTTACCACCCCCTTCTCACAGAACCGCTAGGATTTTTTCAGCTAGTGGGGATAAAAATAGCAGACAAAAACTCTATGGGGATTGAAATTTCCATGTTTTTTTTGGCTGGGCCTCTACATTCCATTATCTTCAAGTCAAAAAATTCAGTGGGAATGAGAAATAGCATGGTATTTTGCATTGAGGATTGGTTTATTTGATTCTTTTTAGTGGGAACAAAAATTTGAGTAAAGTTTTCCACTGGGGGCGGTATTTTGGCTAATTTTTCCAGTGTGAACGGCTCCCAGTGGGTCTGTGAGAAGGGGTGTTTTTATCATGATCTGATCATTTCAGGCTTGAATATTCCCAAGTCTTTATCTCAAAAGTATATTTATGTAGCTTAAACGTTCAATGGTTTAAGTTAAAAAAAACATTTCACCATAGCAAACCAAGCGTCTTTATTATAAATTTAAGTTTGAATTTTTATTGAGTAATTGATTTTTTGCTTGTCATACCTAGGTTCCAATAGTTGTTTTGGGTACGAAAGTGGATATGTCAGAAACGCGGGAATGTCAACATAACGAAGTCATGAAATGGGCTGACCATGAAAAAGGTTTGACATACGTAGTTTTGTTTTATGAGCGCCGGATTTATACAGGATGTCCCGAAAAAACTTGTGTCAGAACACGACTACAAGTAGTAAGGTGTTTGTTCCTGTATGTCTAGTTTTTCTAGTTACAATGAAACAGAAACGCAATAAACTTATAAACATAATTAAATTATCAATTGTGTAATAAAACATTTCAATGAACGTCTCATTCAAACAAAGTATGAAAAGACATTAACGATCGCATTATACAAGAACATGTAAATACTATTTTTGACTTGCACACACACGTTAGCCTTTCTACTTGTAGTCGTGTTCTGACACAGGACTTTTTTCCGGGACACCCTGTATAAGGGGGGGGGGGCGTACGGGGTTTGCGATTTCCGAAATACCTTAAAAAATGCTTGCAATTCCGATACCGATTTTTTGAGTATTTTCCTCGTTTTGACTAATTTTTTTTCATCAAATTTGATTTTTCATGTATGAATTCCGAAAAAGGGGGATAAAAACTTTATAATACTGAAATTCCAAAGCAAAACTTCATGGATTTCCGATACCGAAACAATTTCAGCATTCCGAAATACCGAAGGAATTTTGCCCGATTTCTGAAATTCCGAAGAAAAAAGGGTCGATTTCCGCAATTCCGAAATACCGTACGCCCCCACTGTATATCTCTAAGCAGCTCCAATTCCATAATAAGCACTGCCCTGCAATGACAAATGTATTTTTTTTATTACCCAACACGTCACTTGCAAACAATCAACTTTTATAAAAGTGTCATTGTAGAGAATTAGAGATGCATATCATAAAAAATAAAAAATCTCTTTCTGTATTTTACTCGTTATCATGACAGATTTTACTTCATCCTTTCATCTTTGGTAGCTTGCACAAGAATTAAGAAAGTTTCACTGAGTATTACTACCGCACTAGATATAATGTTACGGGAGTATAATTAATTTGGGAGTCTACTCTCCATCAGACTCGACAATATGCCATGTTCTAAAAACCTTGAAATGTTGATTCAGAACCCAAGAATCCCGAGCCTTGGCTGGTATCTTCATAAAGTGTTCTACTTAGTTAAAAAAGAACGGGTAGCAAGCTATTTATCATTTGTTTTGTTTATCGGGAATTGTAACCCAAGAGCTTGAGCACACTATCCTTGTTTTATGATTGTGCACCAATAATAAATCTATCGTTTTCAATTCTTCCATCGTAAGCTTTCAAAACAGTATTAATGCAATTAAATTTAAAGCAGTGAATCTACAATCTATTGATATTCAAATCATCTACTAAGTATCAGCGTATCTAAATTTTTGATTTGACTATTGACTACTACCCAAAATTTATTTATCTGAAAGACTTCACTTGATCTAAAATAGGTCTAATAGGTCTACTATATAATATCAGCAGCTAAATAATTTCCGCATGCGATTATAAAGTCTCCAAAAGTCTAGAAAGGTTTTTGTAGATATTTATGTTTGATATGGAGTATCATATATTTTATATGTTAGTGAAATTATTCGAAGTGTTCGTCGAAAGTCGAACAACATTACAAGAACCAATCATGTATCTTCTGAAGAAATTGCCTTTATCTGCAGGTATGTTTTAGAATACTTTTTAAAATGACAGTTTATCGATTGTAAATGTTAATTCGTGGATTGGACCAAGCGAACTTATTTGTTCGAGTAAGACCAGAAAAGGTTCTACTACTAATAAAATCGAATGAAAAAGTGGTTCAGTAAGTTCGATATAGCGGAGATGATGGTTGATAATGTACCTACAAAAGTTTGTTTTATAATCGTAATGTATCTTCCTCCTTCTCTTTTTAGGGAAACGAGGTGCAGATGTTAAACAAAAGTTATTTGGGCGTGGTCAGAAATCGAAAGAGAGTAGTACATCTTCTGAATCGTGAAAATATATTGAAACTAAGGCTTAAATGACCTGCTCCCTCTTAAGCATCGTTATGGCAACATCATGACAAGCTCGAGCATGTTTTGGGGATTACAAGTACATTACTTGATCCCAACTTGGATTGACGCTTCTGATTTGAGCTTTCAAGTTTTAGTTGAAACCGCAAATGGATGGACGTTCGAAGTTTCAAAACACTGGCTGCACTTAAGTGTTTGTTTGTTAGGCTAAAAATGCAATTATAGCATCCTTTCTGCGGCTTTTCCATTCTAAAAAACCTTAGCAAGCATAATATTGTATAAGCTTGCTGCAAAAAGTACACTATTCTACTTATCGAAAGAAATAGTACGTGGATAATAGATATGCAATTTCATTTTGTTTTTATTTTTATATCCAAAATCTGTAAATTTTATTTTGTAAATAGTGCCGAATTTTGATATCATTGTCTAAAAAGAACAACAGTAATTGTAATGATTGATATAGATTCCTAAATCCTTGAAAGTGTTCGGCCTTTGGGAGCACCTTTGTTTACTGTTTCCATGTACGTGATGCAACTGAACAGAATAATTTCGAAAAAATATTTAGGTGAAGAAAATCAATACTATATATTCGCAAAAAAAAGCTATCTAGGTCAAGGAAATATCATTATTTCTTGTAATCGAGCAGACAGATTTCATGTGAAAAATCAACATTTTCAAAAGTTTTGTAAAAGCAAAACAACTTAATAAAGCCAAAACTGTCATCAATCAAAATGATTGACATATCGATTCGAAAGGTTTGGTCGGAAGAGAAATTCAATCTTCCAAATTGAAATCTATATCCTTTAATCTAATCTATAGACTACATTATTTTCGTCTGTGTAAGTTGTATAACTTAACAAAAACTTAAAATTACGTCATGGTTGTATAGCAAAGCTTTCTACTTGGCATTCACGTAACTTTGAGTTCTTTGCTACTTTCGAAAACAAAGTGTCGCCCGCTGTTCTTTGACGCAGTAGATATTACTTTTGGCATCGATTCTTGTAACGTTTAACGTAAAACACTGTGACTCGTATTTTCTTTTCGATATTCTGATAAAATTCTTTAAAGTGAGGTCAAACAAGATTTTGGCATCAAAATCCAACGCATTGATTTAGCCTAAAGTACATTTTCATCGGTATTTCAAAAACTTGATTGTATCCAGATTATAATGCCGATATTTCCTTGACGGTTTTTCTACAGACTGCCTCGTCTGAGAATAGATTGAAACACCAGGGCCACCTGTTTAAATGCTGAAGTGGGGGTTGATGTCGTCCACCATTGTCGGGTAACGGAGAAAATAAAAATGCCAATTTAGGACCCAATTTGAAAAGAATTTATGGAAAAATAACTGAGAGTTTTCAAAATAGTCCTTCTCAGCAAAAATGTGTGGGGTCATAAATTTCATTAAAATTTCATTAACCTTGAGGCAGCTTGCGTTACATGTTAGGTTCTGAAAAGTACTCTCGCGTCGGGTACCTAATAAACAGGGGGAGGGTCTTTCTTTGAATGTCAACCGATTGGGATAAACTGTTGACAGCCGACAGAGACTTTCTGCTGAAAATTCTAAAAACGAACCCCGTGAAACAAAACTTGAACCTTTGGCTAACTAAATTTTACGAAATCCGGACCGTGCCAATAAGGTACAGAATCACACAGATTTTCCAAAACATACCCTGAAAGTAGTGAATTTACAAACATTCAGGGGGATTTTACTATAATTTAGTTCATTTGCAAACCTGCCCGATACTTAGAGGCTAAGAAAGGCGCTATAAACGTCGGCACTATTGATTTCAAAGCCTCAAAAGGGCTAGCTTGGAATTTATGAATGGGAAATGAGCCATATATTCCACATCCAAAATGGGTGACCTGAATGGTTTTCCCACAAAGGCCAGATTAAAAGTAAAATCCATCGCGAGATTTTGAAAATGTTTTTGCGCAAAAACAAAGAAACGCTAAACAGCTAGATTCAATCTGTCATTCTAAATGCGAAAAATCTTAAGGTTTCACCTTTTCTTGCTTAAGAGAGGTTAAGAAACCCTCTCTAGCCCCTTCGGGAATTTAAACTCAATGGCCTGCAGGACCTGAGTACCCCCCCCCCCCCCCGAGCGGTTCAGACAACATTTCAGACTAAAGTTATACAACTTATCAATAAGTTTAACAAGTAATTGAAAAGACAGACATACACATATTAGGTTTCGTTGTTTTGAAAGTATCGTCGAATACGAAACTCTATGACCTCAAAAATGGTAGATAACGTTAC
Organism: Clytia hemisphaerica; assembly: GCF_902728285.1. Taxonomy (NCBI): domain Eukaryota; kingdom Metazoa; phylum Cnidaria; class Hydrozoa; order Leptothecata; family Clytiidae; genus Clytia; species Clytia hemisphaerica. The sequence goes on from NW_027103911.1 coordinate 265,225, forward strand.
AATAAAGCAAAGAAAAAATCATGTAACTTTAAATCTGTAAAATTGACCTGTTTTTTTCTAAAATTGGGAGTGGTCATATTATAAATCTTTCGAGGGTTGGGAACAATTTAATGAACTAAAACCAATCTGTTTGATATCCTTTCATGTTCATCTACTTTTTTCTTTTTCATTTTTGGAAACAATTTTTTTAATCTGAAATTTTTTAGAGAATTTTTTACATGAGAATATACATATCTGTTGAGTGATAAATTAACTTTACCTTTAAATACTTTCAGAGCAATATATGTACAAAAATTAGATGGCAAAATTTTAAATACAAGAAGTTTTAACGTTTCAAAATTAAATCAAAAAACCGAAAAATCGGTAACAAATTATTCAAAACCGTAGATTGTTAGCCCTAGTTGGACTCTGACTTTGTCCACATTTAGATATCATTTCCGAAGGTTCTCATTGGGTTCTTTTAGGCCAAAAAGTATCCTGTATAATTTTTTTTCATTTTGAAATTTTGTTAAATTGAAATAAGACCTAAAACGGTTCTAAACATAAACAGTATTTCAATCCAATCCTTAGCACCATGAAATCTTTCTTAAAGTCTTCTAGTGGTTGACATACTACAGTCCATGTCCCATTACTGTTCGGTTTAATTTGTAACAAAGTCGGTGACGTATATTTTTCCAACAATTTAAATAAAATTTGAAATTCATTAATTGAATTTACAGTCTCCATAGCAACATAATCTTGTTTTGCCTGGTTGACCCATCTCATGAAATTCTCAAATTTTCGTTCAAGTTCGTTATATTTTTCATTATCTTCGCATGAAGATTCGAACTCATAATTCTCCTCGACTTCATCGGACATCTCCAGCAGCACGGACCGCGCGGTCAGTGTTTTAGCATTGAATTGTTCCGTATTTCTTCGGTTCCGGTTGAAAGGGTGTGGATGCGGCGGCACTGTCTCTTCAACTTGCGTTGTTGATCGTTTTCGTTCTTGTAATTTCTTCATGAAATGTTGACTCGGAGATTTCTAAAATTGAAAAAGAAAGTTGTTTTTAAAAACCCTAAATATTTTTTCAGCTAGGCCCATTTTTTCTCAGTACAATTTCTTAGTTGGTTCTGTTGGTTTCTGAATCATTAGGGCATACAGCATACAAAGGTTTTTGATCTTCAAAAAGTCAATTTCAGTCTAGCCCAAGTCTATTCGACTGTGCAGCCTTTTGAATGCATCTATTGGCTAGTTTCACTCAATACATGGACGTGGCGCACTTTTTCTTGAGTTCTTCAAATTATTAAAACTTACCTGATTTTGATTTTCGCTGATTGTTCTTTTCCTCGTTTGTGTTGGAGTTAAACCCATCGTGCGACTCTGTCTCAGTTGTTTCAACAAATTGGCGTATGATAAGAAATCTAATGGTTTATACGCCCCTTTCTCAAGTTTGGAACGGAATACCATTTTATTGACTGTGATTAATGGAACGTCGAAAATATTGCACGTTGTTTCACTTTCTTCGGTAGAGTTCGTCTGTTCTTGTTGCTTAACTCTGTTGGTTGGTCCAGATGGTCTGAAAAATGGATCTTGCTGGAATTCATCGGATAAGAATGAGCTTCTCATGATTGTTCCAGGATCTTTCTAATAATGCTTAAATTAATATTATCAAAACTTCTCGAAGCAAAATTCTAACCAAGAATTAGTTCAATCCTACATAACATATATATTCCTTCCTCAGCGACCTCACTCTTTCACATTTTTATCTTTCCTTGTAGATTTCCTACTATTTATATCTTCATAAATTTCTCAGGTCAAAGTTCCATTTAATTCTCTGTCTTTTCAATATTTTTATTGCTGTCTATTGTTCACTTTATTGTTTTCTATTGTTAAACTTTTATAGCTCCCTAAGCGCAGATGTTTTATTATTTGAGGTTGTCTGATGGTTTCTATTTGATAACACTCTACGTGATTGTTTTAGAGCATGCGCGAGTATTAAAACAACAGATGCATCGGCGGTCGCGCGGGCAAAAATTAATGCACGGCACAAAACCAGTTTTTGCGTTGTCTTTTTTCGCGATGTAGTTCATTTTTGCAATTTTTGCGAATTTTATGGTCCCGTGCCTAACTAAATATTATCCTCTTCAAAAAAAGTTTACTAAACGTGGATAGATTAAGGGCTGAACTAAGTGGATTTATTACTTTGCTTTTCTCTGGCAGTCAATGTAGACTCGGATGAAAAAGTTTTCTTCCGGCACGTTAACCTAAAGTTGTAAAGGTCATTTATTCTTTTCAATTTCCTGATAAGGTTTGAATTTCGACTACTATGCAACGAATTTTACAAGCCCTGACCTGAAGGCAAATATTTCCCTTATATCCTTATAGTTCCCGTCCTCTTCAACTCCCGAGATTATGTTCTTATGGAATTATTGACTCAATTCAAATCACTTCAAATCACAAAAGAAAAAACCGTTATCTTTTCAAAACAATTTAAAAGCTCGCGCCACTTCTTGAAACAATAGAGCTGTTTGACGTCATACTTTTGTTTATCAAATCATAACAATAAAATATTAGCCAATCAAATTCTGCGATTGATTCTTGCATCTTGTATAATTCCCGGCTACTTTACTGTGTCTATACTTTCAAATTTTTTTGAAACCACACAGACAGAGAAGTCGGGTCTCCCAGCTAAATTGTTCCATACTTTGGAGCCTTGATTCCTTTCAATGATTTTTTTACCTTGTAGAAACCAGGCGTTCTCGTGTAATTTAATATATAGAAATTCATTCTAAAGTTGTATAATTTTTTACTTTCACCACTGTGATACACTTATAAAAATGTCTGTTATATATAACAAAGAATAACATCGGTTTTAATAACATTAAAACTGTTATGTAATATCTGTATAATTCAAACAAATTAGTTTTACTTTAGTTAGTACATCACTGTCTTATCAGTGCCAGGGAAACTTTTACGAGCCCAATTAGGTGTGTGAATGGAGTGAAAAGCTTCCATAGGGGCTCGAATTCAATTTCTAAAGAAATAGGCCCGGAAATTTATAAATTTTAACGAAAATTGACGATTCTCTTCAGCTTTAATGACGTGACGATCCCAGTGTATAATACACGTTTAAGCATTCGTTGCGACTGCTAAATTTTACGAATCGCTGGTCGCGTATTGTGCGGTAAGTTAGTATGGGGTTCATAAGGTATCAAAAATCTAAATAGTTGATTGAATGCTTCGGTGTCTTTACTTGTTACCAGGTTCTAAATGGATACCTTTCACAAGGTATTGTGGGTATGTGGGTTATTGACAACAACACCGTTTTATATACCATACACGCTTTGTATATACTAGCAGTCCCAAACGTCGTTGCAGACGACTTTTCTCACTTACAAGATATTACAAGATATGCGTCATAGAAGTGCTAAAGGAAAGCGGCTTTGGTGAATAATTTTAACGGTGAAATTTCAATAGAATCTACATAAATAATACTGAAATTCAATAAAGACATTGCCCAGTTCTTATTCAATTGTTATTATTCTTCTTTCAAAAAAACCCGGAAAATAACCTTTTGACTCAAAGTTGATTCCCAAGGGGAAGCTTTTTATTTATCAATGAATGATGCGTTTATAATATTATTAAATATAGAAGTATCAAACCATCTAGAGTGGTTGGGGATTTCCTTAAAAAGCACTAGTAGATTTCTAGGTAAAAGTTAAATCGTGTACAGTCTCAAGACGCAAAAACTATATTATTCTCCGAGTATTTTCATACTCCACGCATTCACTCTAAAGACCATGGCTCCGTAAGAGAATCTGCTTGTGTTGGCGAACCGCTTTGTTCTTTTTCATCCATTTGGGATGAATATTAAATTAGGTTTTGAGCGCGTTGATTAGCAATCGCACCAAAATCAATTAAATAAAATAAATTAACATTAGAACACAGTCGCTTTCGCTTTCGTTTTCAAGCAAAAAGCAACGCAGTTTTGAATGTTTTGGCTGAACAACCAGGTCAGATCTTCACAAGCGATTTCCATTTAGAGCTGACCGGTATGCGCAGAATGGATGGTCTGTAATGACCCTAATCGAACGCAGTGCGTTTGTACGGCAAGGGAAGATAGTGGACGGTGTAAACGAAATTGGCCTCACTACTTGCATGATGCAATCAAACATCAATTGATTCCTCAAAAGTAGCCTGTTTACACGCTATGGTCGATTAAGGATCGATCGAAGTCGCATTGAGCCAATGAGTGAGCACGAAATAATTCTGTAAAGAACTATTTCAACCCTGTCAAATTTGAATAATTTAGAAATTCCGAAAATATAACAATTATTCAAAAGTTGGGCTTAGAGGAATCCTATTGATTTCAATTCATTATTGTTCTTTTCCATGTTTTTCCTGGACACTATTCAGAGTGTCGTCATTAAAGTGAATTTTTTTACGCGATTTTTTAAATTTGTTTGAGGACTCTAAATTGCTCAAAATGACTGAAAATCATGTCTGAGGGTGATTTGAAATTGTTTTAATTAACCCCTAGACCACCAGGGACGAGTATATGCGTCCAAAACAAGGCAAAATACTGACTTGAGGCCATAGCTCCTGACCACTTGATTTAAAGGGGCATGAACCGATGCTTTTAAAAAGAGTATAAAAATAGCTTTCCAATGGTACCAAAACCATCTTCTAAATCAAAAGCTACAAGCTTTTATGACACTTTAAAGTTTTGAATCAAAAAAAAAAAAATTAGGAAAATTTCAACTTTTTCAAAAAAACAGCGCGCACAAAGGGTTAAGAGATAAGACACATTTTTAATGGGAATAGTTGAAAAAAATATAACCCCCTCCCATAAAAAGATATATGGCGGCAAGTTAAAATCGCTAGCGAAAATCAAGTAAAGTAAGTAAGTCTGCGACCGTAGTTGGAGGCGACCCGAAGGCTTCTTTTTCGACAGCTATCTACCCGAAATTAGGGGAGGCCGCCACTCTTTCTCTCTGGATTGCTCCACTTACACACCCCCTTCTCACAGACCCGCCGGGACGGGCCACTGGAAAAATTGGCCAAAATATCGTCTCCAGTAGAAAATGATACTCTAAATTTTGTTTGCGCTGAAAATAATCAGATAATCATTTCCCACTGCAAAATATTTACTCATCCTCACTGAATTTTCTGGCTCAAAAAAAAAATGGAAAAGCCATAAAAGACATGGAAAAATCAATCCCTAATTGAGTTTTGGTCTGTTATTTTTACCCCCACTGGCTGAAAACATCCTTCCGGGTCTGTGAGAAGGGGTATACTTGCCCTTGATTCTTCTCTTTATTACTGAGCACCAAGCAGAGAGGCATCAAGTACCATTTTGGCAATCTTTGGTATGACCCGACTGGGGATTGAACTCACAACCTTGTACACCGTAGCCGAATGCCCTACCACTGGTAACTCTGGTCACAATGTCACGCAAATTTTTGTATTCTAAACCACGATCACGTAAACTAAAATAGCAAAAAAACTTTGATAATCACGCATTCCTATGAAAAAAGTCCAATACGCATCATGCTTTTTGACCATCACGCAATCACGAAGAAAAAATTTCCAAATCACGTAATTACGCTATAAAAAAGTCCCTATCCACAATCATGCAAACCACTTGGGCTCCTCTTCGAACAAAGGACTTAACGAGGAGAAGGTCCTTCAAGATTAGCCAATATATACCCGAGTGGCAACTCCTGACCACTTGATTTAAAGGAAAATAGCCTCTCAGCTAGTGCCACTCTAGCCTGTTAGACGAAAGCCACTTTTTGATCACGATAAAACAAAGAAAAAATTTGGTTTGTGGGAAGGCACTGGCTAGTGCCACTCTAGCACAGTTATTGCTCCCGGGTATTTATTCGAGCTGTGTGATACTACACACTAGTGATACTCACGTTAATATTAGAAGCGTGCTTTCTTTTTACATAAACTAAATACTTTTTTAACAGTTGTAAGCAATACTTTTCTTATGGCATTAATTCAAAACCATTGTCTACAAAGTTTTTATGCCAGTTTGAGTTTTGGAAAGATAGCCGTAAAAGTTTAGCTGCGTAAGAAGTACCACGGTAGATCTAGATAGGGGAGGGGTTTCAAGGTTTACGGTGACACGGTATCGGACCTTTTTTCTGTCCGGTATTTCGGTATTTTAAGATAAAAAGTACGGTATTCCGGTATTTGAAATGCTGCCGGCGACGGTAAATTGCCTAAAAATGCTTCGGTATTTCGGTATTTACTCGTAAAACCTCGGTATTTCGGTAACTTTAAAATCTTTCCGAACTGTTTTCTTCATAAAGAGACTTCCAAAAATCGCCTGCGGCGCTAAACTTTCTCATATTTTAGAAAAATACACCCATGTTTTCTAAAACGATCAGTTTTGATACAGTATGTACATATACATCTTTAGCTCTCAAACAGTAGTGTGGGATCAGAAACAGCTCCACCTCTAGTCAGTCTAGTGGCAATTTTTTTGTGGTTATATCCATCCACTATCCTTTAAATAATGACTTTTTACAGTGTTTTACAAGTGCTACACGTTTTTTATAAGAATAGTGTTTTTTCATTTCATCATGGATATTCTTAGGGTATTTTCTTAGGTTAGAGTCGAAATTCAACCAAAATTTAACAAGAAATACACACCTGAAGCAAAAAATGGCATATATTTGTAAACATTTTGAGCCTTACTGGGTGAAAACTGTCAATTTACAGTTAAAATTGCTCTGTAAATGGCATTCTTAGATTCAGTTGCCTAATTCCATGATGGTGATATTCTTACAACATTCTTAATTTTTTGGTCATTTTCATCATGGACATTCTTTATAAAGTGTATTCTTATAAAAAAAAGCGTGTTCCTTCTCTCAAGCACTTACAAATGTTTTTTTTTATTCTTTATTAGAGTAGAATTTGATCCAAAGGCAATGGACGGACTAAACCAATCTGGAGTTCCTTTTCCTAATTTCACATCACAAAACACACTTTTAGCCAACAATAGCGGACCTGTAAATTCTTAGCACAAATTTTTCGCGCTCGCTTTGCTCGCATTATTTTGTTAAAATGTTTCCCCAACCCGGTTGCTTTTGGTTGCCTCATCCCCAAATATTGGTTAAGCAACCATGCTATTGCCTTTTTCTCAAAGGCAGGTGATGGGATAGGTACTGCCTCCTAATTCTCAAATTAGAACTAAAGAATTATCCATAAAAAGAGCTTTTTGAGGTACTTAGTTACAATAGTAAAACCATTCTAAAACATTTTAGCCAAATAAAAAAGTTTTAAAATCTAAATTTTCTTCGGTCGGCACAAACCTTGGTTGCATTTTGTCAGTAATTAAACTTCACTTCTTCTATGCTATTTGCACTTGGAAATTAGATCGTTCGTCTGATATATATACTGAGCTAATAACAGTTGAAAATGAAGTTTTCAACAGGGTATCCCTTCTTACTCCTTATTTCATCAAAAATTCTTGCAGTTGAAATACCTTTCCTTCACGAAATAGGCCCAAAATGAAATGTAAAAATTTTCGGTGACGGTATTTAGAGTTAATTGTGTCCGGTATTCCGGGAAAAAATTGCCGGTATTTCGGTATTCAGTACCCCTTGAACCCCCCCCCCAACCTCGTTCCCTGTGTATTAGCGAGTTTATGTATGTGTGTTTTTCAGCGACGGAGACGGTAAGGTTCTAATTTGACTAGATCCTGACCAGCTGAGGACGACGGTAAATCAGCACTTTTACCGTCCTCGATTTTGCGGGGCGGAATTGCGGGTTTTTCCAAACCGCTTCAGTCACTCTACCGTCCTCAAAAGTGCAAATACATAAACTCGCTATTATCAGCTTTTTTGATGCTTACTTGAAAGCACTAGATAATAAATAAGCATCCATAAGTAACGTAAATAAAGCCTGGAATACACGGGGCCTATAGATAGCGTAGGTAGGTAATAAGTTTTGCAGCCTGTGACGCCCTCGCCACGCTCCGCCCGTTGTGATTACCCGCCCAAGCTAGCCTCCATTCCCCTGACAAAAGTCAAAACAAAAAATTAAAAGGGGATTCAAATTTTACATCGCTTGCATTTTTGAGGTGTGTTCGTCAGTCGTACATCAAGATTGGTCTTGACTAAACTTTGTCCACCCTTATCAAAGCTGAAGAAAAAGATGTAGCAAACAAGGGAATTGTAAATTGTAAGATAATAGATTGTAATAAATCCTTGTTTTGCAAGACAACGTTGAGTCACAGTTAAGTTTTTTGGGCTAGCTAGTTTTTAATATAACACAAATTTGTTTGAGTTAAGGAAATCTTGAGTTATGGAGTAAGTTTTATATATATAATAACTTTTGTGTAATGCCGGCATATACCTTGTGTGTCATAACAGCACTCACAAAAAATTATGTTTGCATCTTTCTTTACTGTTTTTTTTGCCTAGACTATATAGCCAGACAGAGTCTCAATCGAACGAATCAAACGTGGAATCAATTGAACACAACCTACCTATTTGTACCTATTTGTGGCTTCTGCATGCTTGAGCAGCTCATCCAACTCGTTGAGCGAGTCTGATGCTTTGACATAGACCTTTTCGCCTTTGCGTCCGCCATATTGAATTGTATGCAATACAGGAACGAAAAGCGTGGTTGGATTTAGTTGGATGTATGCAAACTATGCAAGTTTACACAAATAAAAAGACACTCTTATAAATAAATATTTAATCATAGAATGATAAAAGATGGAATTTCTTAATCCAAAAGGAAATATTTACAGAACAACAAAAAGCCTTTTAGGAATTTGTTCTCTAAAGACATTGCATATTCTGTTTTCATGCCATTAAGAATTCCGCGAAGAGGGAGTACACACATCCAAACTCTCAAACACGCAAACTGAAGCAGTAATTATGACGTACACTTTATCATGTTTTGATTTGATCATTTGGCGGCTCATTCCCAGGAGAATATTGCCGTCAGCCGAAAGGATTTTTTTTTACTTCGCGGGTGATTTTTCATTGAGATTCTGTCTAATGTTAGTCTTTGAAGTGCTTTGTCTAAGAGATGGTGAATATAATTGTTTTTAGTTTCAGAGAAGCAAATTTAATCTTTCTTCTACAAGATTACCTTAATATAATGCCAAATGCAGTAAGTTTTTAATTAATACTTCTTTTTGCATGTTTGATCTTTCGAAGGGAATTTCACCACGGCAATTCGGCAACCATACTTTTTTGCATACATTCATATGGCGGACGCAAGGCAAAAGGTCTATTTCCTTGAGGCTGTTGACGACCACGCTGGCCCGAACATGTCAGCCTGTTTCGGACTGCTCGGGCCACAAAAAAGTATTATGAATCGGCCCGAACATTTGTTCGGACCATGTTCGGCCAGTATTACAATTGATTATTTTAATTTTACAATTATATCCATTGTTAATATTTTCATTAACAATTCAAAGTTCCAAACCAGTTGATTCCCAAAGTTGTATAGTACAAACATCCAGAAAATTCTGCTTCGAATAGGAGAAGACCACGAGAAAAGAACGGGAGAAGAAAGAAAAAAGACCATATTATGAAGATTCAAATCATTCTTTTGATAATTTCCTAACTTAATTGGAAAATAGATGATTAACTTTTATATTGAACAATATATAATTTATAAAGTAAGATTTTTAAATTTGTTTGCTAAAATAAGGAATTAAAATATAAATATTGGGTCCTGAATTCGATTTTTCGAAAATCTTGCCGAACGGCCGAAGCGCCGGGGCCCTTTAAAAAAAGTTCAAGAGGCCATGCCGTGGGTCGTGGCTGTTGAAAGTTGGAGTCAGCTTGCCTAAGAGTGAAATACCGTGAGTGGTCCTAAATCCGACAGCCCTGCCTAAATAGACCTTTTCGCCTTTCCATCCGCCATCTGAATGTATGCAAAAGTACACAACGAAAAAAGCCGTGGTTGGATTTATTGAAAGTTGCAAACATATGCAAGTTTCACAAAGATTAAAAAACAACAAAGCAGCTTATAAATAATTTTATAATCATTGGAAATAAAGATGGAATTCTTATCCACAAGAAATATTTACAGAACAAAAAGTCTTTTAGAATTTGTTCTTAAAGACATAGCATATTCTGTTTTCATGCCATTAAGAAATTCCACGAAGACGGAGTACACACATCAAACTTTCAAAACACGCAATCTGAAAGCAGTAATTATGACGTCACACATTATCAATGTTTTGATTTGATCATTTGGCGGCTCTATTCCCAGGAGAATAATTTACCGTCAGCCGAATAAGGATCAATTTTTACCTTTGTTGGTGATTTTTGGACCTACCTCCGGGTACCCCGGTGGAGGTCCTTTAAATTAACCCATGTCCGTCCGTTCGTTCGTCTGTTGCCAGCTTTTCTCAGGATTGGCTCATTAGTTTTTTCTGATTTTTGGCATAAAGATGCAAAATGGCCATGCCCAAAATGTGACGGAGCCCGATTTTCGGAAAAAAAAATTTTCCGGCCGAAAATACCGGAAATATGCCGGAAAAACTTTTTTTTTTGCATTTTATCGAGATTTTATCATTAGTTTTTTCTGATTTTTTGCTCAAAGATGCGTATTAACAATGCCCAAAACATGGCCGAGTCCATTTTTGAGAAAAAATTTTTTTTCGGGGAAAATGCCGGAAATATGGGAAATCGCCGTTTTTCTGGATTTTCATTGGATTTTTTTCTTATAATTGGTTGTTTTTTCATTCAAAAACATTCTTAATAGCAATGCCCACCACCAAGCATGTTTCAATTTTCAAAAAAATTGATTTTTGAAGCCGGAACTATTCAAAAATCGCCGGAACAACCTATTTTCGCCGGAAAGACAGTAATTCTTGAATTTCTCGAGCTGTACTTTATATTTTTTTATGAAATTTTGCACACTGATGCAAGATGACAATAACTAAAATGTGACGGAGCCCGATTTTTGAAAAACATTTTTTTCTGGCTGAAAATGCCGGAAATATGCCGGTAAAACCAGTTTTTTGACATTTTCTCGAATTTTCATCCTTAGTCTTTTCTGATTTTATGCAGAAAGATGCGTATTCGCAATGCTCAAAACGTGATCGAGTTTGCTTTTTGCGGAAAAATTCTTTTCCGGATGAAAATGCCGGAAATATGCCGGTAATCGCCGATGTTGCAGATTTTCATTTGGCTTTTTCCTTATTTCTTTGTTTTTTCACACAAAAACATTATTGATAACAAATCCCACCATCAAGCATGATTCAATTGTCAATAAAACTGATTTTTGCAACCGGAACTTTATATTTCTATTTTCCCTACTCCCCTTCCCTCTTCCCCCATCAACAATCAATGATAAGATTTAATGTGTTATGCATTTTTGCAAAACGCTATATCGTCTGACTGATTGTTTTCATTTTTCTCCTTATTGCCTTATTATCTAGCTTTCATCATCAGGTAGGTCCATTCAGCATGTTGCTTGTTCAGTTTGAGTTTATGTCTAATGTTGTGGATTTTTGAAGTGCTTGTTCTAAGAGATGAGCGAATATAATTATTTTTAGTTTTCAAGAGAAGAAAATTTAATCTTTCTTCTACAAGATTACACTTTAATATAATGCCAATTATGCATGTAAGTTTTATGTCAATACTTTCTTTTCGCATATGTTTTGCATACTTTCTAAGGGAATTTCACCACGGCAATTTGGCCACCATAATTTTTGCATACAATTCAATATGGCGGATGGATAGGCAAAAAGGTCTATCCGACGTGGTCTTTCAAAGATACAAACTAAAATAAAAAACCTTTTGCTGTGACGCAACGAAAATACCAAAGTGTCAACTAAACTGGGAAATTTGATACAGTAAACCAGTTGAACCAAATAATTAACAATAATTGCTTCTTTTACGAAACATAATTTTTTTTGCAATAATGTCAAACATCATTAATGATAATAAAAGGTAATTACATTCAGACTTTTACAACTCACACTTTTTAATTACATTATTGACATTTTGACATTATAGCCATCTTGTTAGATGTTTTGGATTTGTTTTGAGAATTCTTGCAATAGTTTTCCATTCAACTTGGAGAAGGAGTGTTTGTAAACATAGAATTTTTTTTCATAACCTTTATATGGGGGGTCAGAATTAGGCAGGGCTGTCGGATTTAGGACCACTCGCGGTAGTGGGCAAGCAGTGGTTCGCCCGGAACAGTTGTGAAGAAGGTGTCTAAGTGTTTTTGAATACTTCTTTGGGGCAGTTTGTCAAATCTCTTATTGGTCTGGCAAGGGTGTTGAACAAGCGAGGACCCTCTTGGGAAAGACTTCCCCTCCACTCCAGATATCTTTGTATTTAATATCATGACAGCTAGGAAACCTGTCAGTCAGGATTAACCACCTAAATAGGAACAAATTTTTCAATTTCACAAATATTCTTATCTAGGATATAGGTACTTATCTAGGAATAATTTTTATTTAGGCGATTAGTCCTGACTGCCCGTCTACTCTGTTCGTGTGGTTTCAAAGTATAACATTTTACTGGCTTTTATGGCAGGAAATGCCGTCTTTTCTTTTGTCATAATTAAAATTTGAGACATTGCCAATTGCCAATGACGCTCTCTCCGTCTTTCAAGGCTATACAGTATACAATAATTAAGATGCCTGAGGGATAGAATACCATGTAAATATGTTTTCTGAAATTCTTTCAGTTGCTTTTCTGACTGAACTTTCCTTCTTTCCATTTTGATGTTGAGTCCAGTGAATTAGACTAGAACATTCGTTTTCAAAAACACAAAACAAACACCAAAATATAATTTATTTCGAAACTCCATCAAAGCTTTCAAAACCATAATAAAAATATTAGGAAATAATAAAAATAGATTTAGAAAAAATTGGTCAATTGATCATGTTTGTTTTAATCCAAAAAGGGACTAGATCCTTTGGAATGGATTTATTTTGTACCATACCAGGTACAATATCCAGTCTATTAAGAAGCAATAAGTGGCCCCAGGCTAGTAAAATACCAACCAGAAAGGTGGCCAAACCAGGTTTGCAAATCATCTCTGATTATCCATATCTACCACTTTTCAAGATTACAAGGCACTTGTCAATTATGAATATGCCTCCCCTAGTAAAAATTTGGAAGATGTTCAAGGAGTTAAAAGGGAAGAGAATTATTAAAACGAATCTCCTTCTCTGGTATGATGAATCCAAGCCCATATAGATTTTCAGAAATTATAATAATACAATCAGATGCAATTAATGATAAAAAGTCTGGAACTGCAGTCTGCAGTCAGAGGTGACCTGAAGACTTCTTTTGTGTGTTTTAACCTGTTTTAACCTATAACCTTGAAGACCGTAGCTGAGTGCTCTGTCTATCCATTAAGGCTGCTTTTCAAATTATTTGTCTAACAAAGTGTGAAAATCCTTTTCAGAAAGTTAAAACATAATAACATGGCATACCCACCACCTGGACCTGGATACCCTGGCTATGGAGGACCTCCAGGTGTAAGTTTCCATATTCCAATATTTTTATTTCTTATATGAAATTTAATATCTTAAATAAAGGCTGTAGTATTCTTGTTTCATACCAGATATACTTCTTTGTTTTTTGATTGATGAGTAAGCGAATAATATCAACTAAAACCTCTTACAAATTTCAGTTATTGTTGTAAGGAACCTTTACAATGAAACAATGATAATGGTATCAATTTAGAAAATTTTGGGTGTTGTTCTGTGAAATGAGTGTGATTGTTTAGAAAATGTTCCTATTTTTTCAGTACCCTTCTGGAGTTGGTGGACCTCCCGGTGGCCCAGGTTATCCAGGAGCAGCTCCCACTTACCCACCAGCTGGAACCGGTTACCCTCCTGCTGGTCCTGGCTACCCACCAGCTGGAGCAGGCTACCCACCTGCAGGACCTGGCTATCCAGCTGGACCACCTGCAGGTCAAATGCCTTATGGTGCACGTAAGTAACTTTTCAGTTACTCAACTTTTCAGTTATTCAAAGTTATGTTTTACTTCTTTGCAGCATAATAACTTTTTAAAGATGTAACATTGCACAGTTATTTGTTTCATAAAGTAATTTTTGTCAACATATAAGCTGTGGTAGTAAATATCTCAGACCTCGATTTCTAGCTCCAGCAGGCCAACCCTATGGTGGCTACCCTCAACAGCCTCCAGCGCAACCAGGTTATGGTCAACCTCCAGCTCCTGGATATGGTCAACCTCCAGCACCAGGGTACGGGCAGCCCCAAGCACCAGGATATGGTCAACCACCAGCACAACCTGGTTATGGGCAACCTCCAGCCCAACATGGCTATAGCCAGCCTCCAGCTCAGCAAGGTTATGGTCAAGCACCTCCCCAGCCTGGATATGGACAACAGCCAGCACCACAACCAGGCTATGGACAACAGCCAGCACCACAACCAGGCTATGGACAACAGCCACCACAGCAACAAGGTTATGGACAACAACCTGCTCCTGCAAAACCTGCACAACCTGCCAGGCCAGGTCAACCAGCACAACCTCCAGCAGCTGCAGCTCCACCTGCAAAACCTGCTCAACCTGCTGCTGTTGTAAGGGAACTTTCAAAAGCTTTTGTATTGCCAGATCTTAAAGTAGAAGCTTAAGAAAAGCTTTACTCATAGTATAAGACTAAATCATAGAATTAACTCCAAAAAATATTAACTTTGAAATAAGCCAAAAGTGGCTGAAATTTGACATAGAGGTTTCTTATTGGTCCAAGAACCCCCCAAAATAACCTGCAACCAATTTGAAAAGTTTTGGACCCTTTTTGGGGCATTTTATGATGATGTGAATTTTCAGTACAAACCCCTGCAAACAAGATATGTTAAAAACGCATCAATTAAATAAGTTTTAACAGTTTATCTAAAAAGATCATGTGAAGAGTACTTTAGACGTACAAACTTCCGTGAGGACGAAAAATCGCGAAATTCACGACATTTACTTTCGCGAATTTAACGGAAAAATATTTTTCGCGAGCATAAACTTTCGCAAATCAAGACGTAAAATTGAGAATTTTCACATGAAAAAATGGGTTGAAGGGACAAATACTGCTTAGATTGGCTTGAAACATTTGTCCTTTGACTTATTAGTCTTTTAGCAGGCTAAAATGTGCCATAAAAGTTACATTTTATTCAAAGTTTTAAGTTTTACAGATTTTGTCAAATTTTTTCGCGAGCATAAACTTTTGCGAATAGCCCTTCCTGACATTTACTTTTGCGAAAGGGCTAAAATTCGCGAAAATCGCGAAAGTTTCTGCTCACGAAAGTTTGTACGCCCTAAAGTAACCAAAGTGGTGTTGCTTTTTAAATTTTGTCAATTAGTCCCTTGCCTGATCAACTTTTTTAACACTTCATATTTTAGCCTCCAACTACCCAAATGTCTGGAATGAACATCTCCCAGAAATATGGTCATGGTACTATTGTTCCTAAATCACCATTTGATGCTGAAGCAGATTGTGAACTTTTGAGAAAGGCTATGCGCGGAGCTGGTAAGAATCTTCTAACTTTTACTTTATTCATCTTTGTTCAAAAAAGAACCAGTTAGGATTTACTGGTTCAATTTTTTACAAAAATAATTTTGTTTTGACTCCCTGCAAAAGTAATTGCATGAATTGTCTCCAATCGTAAAAATATTATAATGTTGGCTACCATTGTTATTACTACTATTATTAAAATTTCTCAGGAACTGATGAGCAACAACTGATTGACATTTTGGCTAACAGATCTAATGCACAAAGAGTTGAAGTTCGATTACGTTACAAAACCATGTTCGGAAAAGTAAGTCCTGTAGACACCCTCAAACTACTTGTACTGGGATGTATTCGAGAGCACATATTGTATTTCATTACCCCTGTTTTACCTGTTACCATTACCTGAAAGGATTTGATAGTAAGTATCGGAGTTATATTCCAAAATGATCATATCTTTTGGGAGGGGGCTCTTAGCAAACCATTTATAAAAAAAAAAAACATAAACTTATAAGTTCTTGGGACCTGGTAAACCAATTATTTTAATTTATTTTCTTTCTAATTTTTAACTGTAAAGGATTTGATGAATGACTTGAAATCAGAACTGAGTGGAAACTTGGAAGAAACTTTATTGGCATTGATGGAACCGTCTGTCTTGTTTGATGCTAAATGTTTGAGAAGAGCTATGCGAGTAAGAAATATATCCTCTATTTATTTAATAAATTTTTTTCATCAGTCGTTAAAATAAAAAATCATCATCTTCCAAGTTAGACATTGAAATATCAGGTCTTTCAATTGAAAATCATTAAACAAATCAAAAGAGAATCACAATCTTGACATTTTCATTCTTTGATTATCAGGGTGCTGGCACTGATGAGGAAACATTAATTGATATCTTATGTTCGCGATCCAACGCTGTAAGTATCTTACATACTTTAAAGGAGGAAATTTTGGGAATTTAATTTGGTGGATGGCCAAAAAAGAGGGAATTTAATTTGGCTTTTAACTTGAAAAATTTAATTTGGCAGGAATTTAATTTGGCGAATGAAGAACATTTTTGTCCAAAAAACGCCTTTAAAAAAGGAAAAAATCTGTTTTAAAGCCTGAAATAGCGCACATTTGGGGGAATAAATAGAGCAATTTAAATTTGGCAGGAATTTAATTTGGTGGATAACGGAAAAAAATTTAATTTGGCAGGAACTTAATTTGGCGGATTTTCACCAAGGTTCTTTTAGTCTGTACCAAGGCCTGAAATCTACAGCTAATTTCAAAAATCATTGCCTCAGAGGTGTTACTATTTTGTAACAGAATGAAATTTATGAAATCTAGAACCAACAACATTGCATTTTATTCTGTTTTATTCTTTCTTTCTAGGAACTTAACAGGATCAAGGAAGAATACAGAACATGTAATGATTAATTCTTTGATGTTTTTCATTTTTTAAGAAAATAAAGATTATTTATATTTAGCATTCTCTGAAATCAAATCTGTATTTTTGACATAAATCTTGGCTTCTTGCAATGTTGACATGAATTTTTCTACATACTTAGGTCATAAAAACGTTTGTAATTCTTTTCATCAACGAATCACGCTGTAATGTACACAGTTTCAAACAGACATAATAAACATCATCTGTTTTAAGATGTTGTTAAGCAGTTGGTTTAAAAGCAATTTCCATAGTCCTGAATATTCTGCAAGTTTATGTACTACCTAAAGCCATTAAAATCTCGTTAAAATCCATTCAAAATTACATCAATATTCTTTTTTTCCAGATTACAAAAGAGATTTGGAAAAAGATTGTGTCAGTGAGACAAGTGGACATTTCAAACGTCTCTTGGTCTCCATGTGTCAGGTAAACCAATCTAACGAAATTATATTATTTTACTCCAGTGAAACCCTATCAAATTGATTCGATCAAATGCTAACCTTAGGATGCCTAACTAATGTGATCAACAAAGTAAGATTTATTAGATAGAAATTTAAATTCTTTTTATTCCACAGGCCAACCGAGATGAATCAACCACAGTTGATATGGCAAAAGCACAGAAAGAAGCACAGGACCTCTTCCAGGTTTGCTTTTTTTCGTTTTACAACATTTTAACTTTATAACTTCAACATCAAGTCAAGCCTAGGTACCAGGAGAAATTTTATAATTTTATTTCTTACATGTGCAACATAACAACAGAGAATATAAATAATTTTATCGCAATACCAACTCGTTAAACTTCTTAACCTTTGTTTCTTTTCGGATCACAGGCTGGAGAGAAGAAGTGGGGTACAGACGAATCAAGATTCAATGTCATCCTTGCCTCACGCAGTTTCAACCAACTTAAAGCTATCTTTGATGAATATGTCAAGGTAACATTTGAGAAATGTTCTAGTATTATAATACAGTAAACTTCAACATTTTTTAAAGTTTCAAGAGGGATTTGGGTAAGAATTTAGTGTGCGAATAAAAGAAAATATACTTTTATAAATCGACTTTGACATTCTCAGCTTCATTAGAAAGCAATACAGATAATTTTTGGAAACTCGTAAGCAATAAGTAATTTAAGAAGTCTTTGTCTGCTTTGTAGATCTCACAGAGGGATATTATGAATAGTATTGACCGTGAAATGTCTGGTGATATAAAAGCTGGTATGAAATGTATTGGTAAGTATCCAGTATTTCAATTCTTTCTTGATTGCTTGGAATAACAGGACACCGTGTCTGAGATTGGTTTCTTTTATTTTTGTCCCCAATTGAAAAGCATATTTGACAATTTATTTCAATTTCAATTCCAACTTCAACTTTCCTACTTCATTTTTTTAGTACAATGCTCAAGAAACCCAGCAGTGTATTTTGCAGAACGCTTATGGAAATCTATGAAGGGAGCTGGAACTGATGATAGTTTGTTGATCCGTATTGTCGTCTCAAGATCTGAGGTAAATCAATATAGGTTAATCATTTTATTATTTGAGACTTCTTTAACGATTCATGAACATGTCACAAGATTAGATCGACGTATAAAATTTGACACCCCTGCTCTAATATCCAAAGGTTTTTAGAAATCTTCAGAAACTTTAAAATCGTCTATTTTTGTAAAATTAATGTTTCCTTGAGCATTCATCTTAAGGTTGTGTCAAAGACCATCAATTTATCATTCTCTTTCATTTAAATTCAGATCGATTTGAAGGAGATCAAGACAGAGTTTTTGAACCGTTATCACAAGACATTGTACAAGATGATTGAGGGTGATTGCTCTGGCGATTACAAGAAATTATTGTTGGCTGTTGTCAAACCAGAAATCTAAACTGAAATTCACTTATCGAAGAAAATTGATCTTTATGTCGTTGGGAAATAAGTCGCAACCTGCTAGAGAGTCTATTTGCTTTGCATAAATGTTACGTTCGTATTCTTCACTATTTTTCATCGCCTAAAAAAGTTCGTATCAGAGAGGCTTCTCTTATATACTAAAATTTAACACATCTTTCGCTTAATTTATTATTTTGTTTGTTTAAATAGTACACACTATTGTCTTGCACCTATTTTCTTCATTAACTTTTACTCTTCAATTGTATATGTATATTTTTCCTTACATAATGTGGTAGGTTGTGTATATTTATGATTCCAAAATAAATTGTAACTTTTTGTTTGTCTTATTAGTTTTGCTTTGTAAAGCATATCACGGTGATTTTTGTACTTTAAAATATATAGGAAAAAGTTTCTTGCAGATAGATGTATATTGCATCAAAAAGAATTGTAAGATTATCTTAGTAGGGATAAAAAACATTTTTCCTCTTCTTCTTTTGTCATAATTACAAGGTGTTCAACAAAAATAAACTAAAGTACCTGTTGGCTCAAAAAGACAATGTTTTGATTCAGGAAAAGTCAAAAGCCTATTACCTGACATATTTGAAAATTTATTTGAATTTTATAGACCAACAAATCTTCTCTCTAATAAATGTAACAAAAAGCACAACCAATAATTTGTGAACTGGCAAGTCTGATGACTTTAAGCCTTTAAAGACTCGAATTTTGTTAGCATTTCCGAAAAAAGATCAAAAGAAAATTCTATTTTAATACCTTTCTTTTCAAATAATGTAATTTTTGTGAGACACCCTGTAAACCCCTTTGCTGCCAGGGTTCTCAGCATTCATGGGGTCTCTTGATTTTTTATAAAATTGCTCCTTTAAAAATCTGGTATTTATGAAGTAGAGTTTCAATATAACCTGCAACGCGGACTATGATTTTTATAGACGTCGAATTCGAATTCCACTCCTGACGACCTTTTCAATGAGCACAAAACCAGTATCTTATTCGAAATCTATCAAAAGCCTTTTTTGTGCCAGCTACAGATTATATTGATACAAACTTTGAATTTCCTTTTACTTTGCTTTCCAAAGATGCTGGGAACCTTAGATGAAAACTCTTCAAATAGATACGGTGTTTTATTTTAATTCGTCATCAATTAAAATTTACAAGTCAATAATGATCCAATAACATTCTTTTTTAGTAAATAACAAGAAATAAACAGTAACAGAATTACTAATTAAATAAAACACATTATGGAATTTGGATTCATTTGGTACTGTGATTTTGTAACACATTAAAGCTTGCATCCTGCCGTTACTTTCCTGGCAATGTCAAGATTTTAAGGTATGAAATTATATTTTGTATTCTCAATTTTCAACCATACACGACAACTCACTCAGTAAGTACAATTGTAACACCAATGGTTACATTTGAGGTATTTTTTATTGATTTATGTTGCCATTCCTATCGAAGCCAGCCACCTATGATATATTGATCCTTATCAGCGATCCAAAAAATATCTGCAATCTGATTGGTTAAATATATCTTGTATTTTACATGTACAAAACATAAATCGACGAAAAGATTATTAGTTACACGGTCTTCTCGAGGTGGGATACGGGATATACAGGGATCAGTAAAACCGTATTGGGACTCGGCTTCGTGCAACGGATTTATCCCGTTGAAGTCCCTTGCATCTTTTCCAAAACCACGAAAAAATTTCAGAACTATCCATCAAGTAGATACTTACATCAAAGAGCTACAAAGTAAATCAAACAGTGAAAGTGGGATCCGTGAAAATTGGATTTTATAACATCGCAATTAAAACTCGTGCTGTATCCATGTAAACTCAAGAAAAGTAAAAATCAAAATAACTTTGAAGATTTTCTGTTTGTTGACTTTCTCAACTCCGACCATTTCAATTTCGATTTCAATTCTTTTCAAAACAAAACATTCGAAAGCACATTCGTCAATATGCAATGTCTTCTTTTTTTCTCAATCGAACGTGAGGGAGACAGATACGGTATATATCCCACCTCCACGTTATGTCTTTTGACCAATGAAATCGTTAGAATCTTACTGATGCGGGATAAGTTGTTGTATTGTAGTGGTAGCAGCAATCGAACGTCACTTTGCTACAAAAGTCATAGTGTGCAAGGGGGTTCCAGGTCCCACCTGAAAGTTCAGGTCTCACCTTATCCTAAAATTCCCACCTTCAGCCCAGACTCCCAGATCCCAGCTAAAAACAAAAAAAATATACTAATTCGAGGAACAAAACAAAATTTCTTTACCGTAATATGAAGATGCAATATATTACATATGTTTATTAACTTTCCATTTGCCTATGACCTACATTAGGGGTAGAAACCAATCAAGTAGTCAGACGGCTTAGAAGTAAGTGTGAGTCGTTAGATATAAGTTTGGCATGAAATTATGGCTAATCCTTGAATAAGAAGTTTTGGGGAAAATTTGTCCCGATAACTACAATATTAGTATAAATAAGTGAGGATCGCCTACAACCATAACTGCAGGGAGGGAGGGAGGGAGGTAAAATATTTCATCCTGTCAGCTTTCAGTTAGAGCGTCGACTTGAACAGGGAGATGTGATGGCCATTTTGAACATGACGTCACATGGCTATTAGCAAAGTAGACTCAGTTGGCGGAGGGCGGCCACCCAGCCATTCGAATACTGTATATAGCGCTTATCAAATAAAAGTTAAACCGCAATTTAACCTGTGTTAAATCCAAAATATATTAATATGTCTATTATATACATAAAGATTAGGAAACGTTGTATTTCTTTTCAATACTTAAAGTTTCTTGCTTACGCATTCATCAGTTGATTTATAGAAACCTATTATCTATTATATACATTTATGAAATATATAAAAAACATATATCATAAAATCATAAAATCTGAAAATAAGAAATTTTACTTTAACTTTTTCCAAAACACCCAAAGTCCCACCTAAAGAAATTAACTCCCACCTTAACTTGTTTCTCCCACCTAAAACCTGGAAAACCCCAAATCCCACCTGAAAATTTTCGACCCAAATCAGCAACCCCCCCCACTATTCTCTGCACACTATGAAAGTGCCCTGCGCTTTTTTCCAACAAGTTTATCAACCAGTTATCAGACATTTGCTCGTACAATATGGAAATATTTCACTCGTTCCGGATTTTCCGTATATTTATATTGTGCGGAAAAATTGCGGAACTCGTAAAATATTTCTCATATTGTATTCGCAACTGTCCGGTAACTATTACATAATCTTCGATTGTTATTCGATCGATATTCGATTGATTTTGATTTGCTTGCTTTGATTTATTTTCAATCGACGTCAAACGTTTAACTGACTTAGATCGATCTTTAAACGATTGTAACTCGATCAACTCCGACTATAATTAAATATTTCCTATCTATATAGGAAATATTTGTTAAAACGGTAATTTTTCTTCTTCTCCTTCTTCTCCAAGTCTAACGCTCGGTTTTGGTCAATTTCGTGAGTTTGTACATGAGTCTCTTTTTAAATCAAGCTCCGGCGGTAAAAACAGTAGGATGTTCTTTTTTCGAGGCGGAAGACGTCATTTCTCCGAGAAACGTCTGTGATAAATATCCGTACAGCACTCTATTCTCCTTGTTGATCGGGCAACGTCCGCCGTTTCAGAAGCATATTGTTGATCGGACCATACTGCTTTGTTTCTAACTGTCAAAACAAAGATGGCAGAAAATAGACAACAACTTCTGCTCTTTCGCTGGTTTATATGCTTTGATGAGTTGAATTGGATCGTGATTTTTGTACGATTGTCACAAGGAATGGTCGATAGTGAACTTTTCTTAATATTCCTTTCTGGATTTGATGTTTCGTTTACATTCTGTTGGTTTGGCTGGAATGTGAGAAGATACAATCTCTTGGTCTTGGAAAAACAGGACATTTTATAAACTTTCACACAAACTAACTTCAATTTTGTTTGTATATTTACATAAATCGTACGAAGGCAAGTGACTGTGAATAAATCTGACCATGTTATACCTGAAAAATTACATATATACTTGCAATGTGAAAAAAGTTTGCACCCAACGAATGCAATGGAATGCCGACAATGCAACAATGATGGTTGATGAACTGATTTTAGCTAAAAATTTAAACATGGAGCAGAATTGACTGGTTAATGATTGAATTTCCCTTGGTTTTTTTATCTACAACAATGAATTAACTGCCGGGGTTACCGGATCCGGAACACCACGGCCCCAATATGAAGAATGTTATGTTATACTTCTTAAAAGGTTTATTGCATTGAATATGGATGTAAATAATTTGAAATCACCTCACATGTACAATTAAAATTTTTCTTGAACTTGGAGATTTTCTTCCCGCGTGCATTTTAAAACGTGGAAAACTTTAGTTGTGAATATAGAGATCTTTTGCAACTTGTGTTTTTTAAAACGTGGAAACTTTTGTCTGATTTTGTCGTGAATTTGGAGATTTTCTTACCGTCAACTGCTCCAACTTGGGACTATCTGACAAAACATGGGACGGCAATTTGGCCACCATTTCACCGAACCTCCAAAGACATTTGATTTGAGTTTATGAACGGCGTATTAAAAAATGGCAAAATGATGGAGCGTTTGACGTCACTCGCGTGGCAAGTTGCACACGCGTTATTTGTTAATCCCATCGGGCGATAAGCGGTTAGGCAGCGGGCGTTCTCTAATTCTCAAATCGACGCTATCAGTGAAAGTTATCGTGACATGTTATGAAAGGAAGTATGATCGATAAACTTGGTGGAGTTATCAAAACAAATTTGTTATCAAAGAGATTTAACAAGTTAGTGAAAATACAGACCAGATATCAAACAGTCCCATGTTTCGACCAATCGTCCCAAGATAAAGCAGTTGACGGTATGTACATTTAAAACGTGAAAAACTTTTGTGATAAATTTGGAGATTTTCTTACACGTGCATTCAAAACGTGGAAAACTTTTGTCGTGAACTTGACATTTTCTTCCACATGCATTTAAAAAATGAAGAAAACTCAAGTGATTTCCTGGCATGACAATTTATTTTATTTTCTGACATTTTTTTGGAAATTTTGATTGTTTCTAAGTATGTGACATTTTTTGGTCTTGCAGCATGCTTTTGGAAATCATAAAATGGCTTCTGTTACAGTAAGGGAATTTTTTCCTATCGACATTCTTTCAGATTATGAAATGTTTCCCAGTATATAAAAATGAGATTTTTTTTTTTGCATTCTGTCGGAAAAAATGAAATTGTTTCCCTGTTTTAAAAGATTTTTACTTTTAGCACGTACATTATTTCAAAAAACTCAAAAAGTTACTTTAAATTTTTACATTTTTTACAATATTTTATATATGAAAGTATAATGTAAAATATTTCATCTCATTTTGAAAATATATAAAATTTTCTTTGGTTTTCTTACTGTGAAATAATCTCCTTTTTGTCATTCTTTCATTTTAAATATTTGCCCTTTTTGGCTATATATATAATATTTCTGGAATCAGCACTTAAAATAATAATTATATAATCAGGTCTTTGATGTGTTCAACAACACTCTGCTTGGTGGTGCGACGCCGGGTGACCGCTAGTATAATACTAAAATCCATTTAAAGTCCACCTAACGAAAATTAAAGTTCCAGCCAATTTGATTACTGCATCGTTGTTCTCAGTCGGGTTCAGCTTGATTATATTCCGTGATCCGTAGCTTTGAACCTACAGTCACCTTATGAATAATCCTGTAAATACTGGCAATAACATAAATGGAATTTTGAAATTCTTAGGGACTGTTGCTTGATGTTATCTGAGATTTAAAGCACTTTGAAATTTTTTGAGGACATCAATTATTATTTTAACATTTGTAAAGGAAATATTTATCCGCATCTTTGCGGCTCTTGTTCGATATTAAGCAGATATTCGACAAGAAAAATCGGATATCGAAAATTATTCAGTCGAGCTTGATGATATTCGACGAAGCGAAGCTGAGTCGAATATCATTAGAGCGAGACTGAATAATTTCGATATCCGATTTTTCACGTTGAATATATGGTTTATCGTTCACCAATTAGCATTTCAATTTTTCCCTATTTTATTCAGTCTTTTTTCTCTCTTTGTATGACATTTTCGAATGTTTTACTATCTTTATCTAAAGATGTCAATTTCATTGTTTTTTTCTCTTTAATCACAAAACGTTCGAATTTCCTTTCTCTTTTGGTAAATTAAAAAGAACTTTCTTTTATCTGTTTTTATAGGCATACTGGAGAAGTGGGACGATCAGGTGGGACGCTCGAGTGGGACGCTCAGGTGGGACGGTAGTGGGACGGTAGTGGGACGCTAAGGTGGGACGGTAGTGGGACGCTAAGGTGGGACGGTAGTGAGACGCTCAGGTGGGACTGTAGTGGGACGCTAAGGTGGGACGGTAGTGGGACGCTAAGGTGGGACGGTAGTGAGACGCTCAGGTGGGACTGTAGTGGGACGCTAAGGTGGGACGGTAGTGGGACGCTAAGGTGGGACGGTAGTGGGACGCTCAGGTGGGACGGTAGTGGGACGCTCAGGTGGGACGGTAGTGGGACGCTCAGGTGGGACGGTAGTGGGACGCTCAGGTGGGACGGTAGTGGGACGCTCAGGTGGGACGGTAGTGGGACGCTCTCTCGTAAGGCTTTTGTATTTTTGCTTCTCTGATAATTATGTACGAGTAAAAAAGAACTCAATATGAGTAAATGAATACTTTCACAAAACACATATACATGATCTGTTCTTCAGTTTTCAACCTACACAGGATTTCGGCCAAAATATATATATTGATTTTTTTTATCATATAGTGGATGATAAACGAATAATAATAATATTCAAATTGGATGTTTGATCGAAAAGCTACCAAGCAATATGCGTGCGAGTCAGAAATAAACACCGGAAAATGTGTAATCAATTTCTGGCTCCTTATCTTCAGGCTCATATTGTCTAATTTATAGAACAATTTTATTATTTTCCAACACTTTCAATCCTTTGCAACTTTGTCTAGGCTAAATCTGGGAAAACCTAATGGCCAGTAAAACTTTTTTACCCCCTTTAATCATATATAACAGGTTTCAATAGGTTTTAGATTCTTTACACTAAGGTTTTTACAAAAGTGGTCCAGCAGCAGCCTGACTATATTTCGAAGAGTTTGTATTTATTGAGAATAACAAAGTAATCATTCGAATCAGAGGGGTTTCCCCAGAAACACGATTTTGAATTCGAATGAAAAGAAAACATTCTAATTGTAATAAAGGGCTTTCCCCTTGATGAAAGAAGTTTTTGGGCGCCACGTGTATGTTTCACCTCACGGGTTTTCCCTTTCACGTGAACAATGTGGATACTTTTATTATACATGCTGATGGTGTAACCCTTTGTTGTCGATTCGAATGTTTTCCTTTCATTCGAATTTTGAATTCGAAAAGTAAACATCTTGTCTCTGGGGAAATCTCTGTGATTGGAATGTTCATTTTTTATATGATACTCTTTAAAATCAGTTCTCGCAGATTTAGACATTTAGCCTCTAGGCTAAAAAGAGCGTTAGAATTGTTGAAATTGCTCTGTAAATTACACAATTGAATTACACAAAAAGAGCCAAGAGGAGGAGCCAGAAATTGATTTATCTGACTGACTAGCTTTTTGTGTCTTTGAAGCTTCGATCAAATTGATTATGTTATTATTTTATAATCCATTCACTATGAAAAAGTCAAAAACATTTCGATCGATCTGTGTATTGTTTATAAGTACTTGACCTGTCCCTCTTCACTGTATTATAAAAAGAAAAAGACAAAATACATATAAAAGAGCGTCCCACTACCGTCCCACCTGAGCGTCCCACTACCGTCCCACCTTAGCGTCCCACCTGAGCGTCCCACCTTAGCGTCCCACTACCGTCCCACCTTAGCGTCCCACTACAGTCCCACCTTAGCGTCCCACTACCGTCCCACCTTAGCGTCCCACTACCGTCCCACCTTAGCGTCCCACTACTGTCCCACCTGAGCGTCCCACTCGAGCGTCCCACCTGAGCGTCCCACCGTCCCACGTCCCACTTCTCCAGTATGCCGTTTTTATATATGTGACATTCAAACAGTTATTTGATCATAAAACTATTTTCTTTATGCTCGCTGCTACAAAAGAGATATTTTGCTATCGGATATCTAAAAATATCCGACAGTGCGTTTTGCTTAGAGGTGGACGATAACAATCGATATTAGTTGAATTCGTTTATAGTGATCATCTTCGATATACCACTATCAAGCATGATTGTTTTTTGATAAGCTTCGATTGGCTCAACTTTTCACTTCACACCTCACGTAAAAATAGGTCGCACTCATTTTTGGCGAGCATGCCCCTAACTTAAAGCCTGAATTTGTTATTGTTTCAGGATGTTTCAATTCAAATTTGAGGCATTCCCTACTTTATAAATATTTTCCCTACTTTCACACTCAAATTTCCTTTACACCCTGTTGTTTCAGGCTATTAAAGGCTGTTCTTTTGAATTTTTAGTATTAATTTTCACCGTGTTTTCAAATGCTAAATGTGGTCTTGCATGCTTTAATTCTTTTTTTGTTATTGGGGTTGAGATTGTGCAATACGATATGAAGCAATGTTTACTTTAGGTCTTTATTCATCAGGCACTTAAAATCTTCCCAATTCTGTCCAATTCATGGACTATTTTGATTTATTTGCACATATAGCTAATACGGCTTGAAAATTGTTTTAGGCCACATTTTTCTTTTTTTTGTTTATTTTAAAAAACTTTAATAATTTGATTCTTCCCATGATATTTCACAACTTTATTTGATAAAGACTATTCACGTTTCTGCCTCAGCGGTACCTTTATTTATCTTGGCCAAAAAGAGACTGATAAATTTTTAACTTTCATTATATTCCATGAAATTGCAAAGTTTGTCTTTTAATGAAGAGTTTAAAGCATATATATTATAAGGCTTTAGAATTATACTTTATGTCTATTCTACAAGACTAAGAATTTTGAGAGCTCTTAAAAGTCTTAAAAGAGAATCTTTTACAGTTTAGGGATGCGACGCTTTGCTATTCGTTTTTTTTTTGGGCGCCTCTTATAAATCTTAAAATTTTCTTGAACTTTTTGCCCTTTTCATTTTAAGAAAATCGAAAAGCCGCGCGTCGATTTTTTTTTCTATAGAAAGGTTAAATTCAAATGGCAGACTTTTTGAAAATGTTTTGCAGGTGTATCGGTTAGACTAAGAACCTATGATTTAATGTCCTGTTTTTTCTCTCTCGATGTTTTACTTTTTTAATTCTTATTAAAAGTTCGTCTTTTTCTTGTCTTGTGGCCAGGATTGAAATCGTATGAATCAAAAGAGCGATCACAGCCCATTTTCTTGTAAACTTTTTCGGGGCTCTCTCTTTATCAGTTTAAAAACATATTGAAATTTTTTTCTACATTATCAGGTTACGACTAGCCCAGAACTAAAAGTTAGTTTTATTGTTTAACTTGTTACCGCCGGTCTGTGTTAAATCATCTTGACAAATTGACAAAGTGGAAATTCTTTTCCAGATTTCTCCCAACTTAGTTGGTATCGCTTATCGTTCAAGTCGCAGGTGCCATTAGTGGCAATGAACTTATATCCGCGACATGCGTTTTAATTTGGCTATTCCAGAACAAATTTGTATCCCCTATGTTGAGTAGGTATTTTTTTGGACAGGCGGTGACCCCTGTTTTTTTTTCAATTTTTCAGAACTTTCTTGGATTTTTTATTTTTATTTTTTTGGACCACCCTGGATTTTCGATTTCGTTTTACTAACCACCCTGGATTTTCCGGTAGCGTAGACAGGAAGAGTGCAAAATTTGTAGAGGAGAGCAGATTTTTATGACACTGTAATTATCTATTCATAATGTAAAAAGATAATTAGAGTGTCATAAAAAATCTGTTCTCCTATACAAATGTTGTGCCTCTCCTGTCTACGCTACTGTTTTCGAGCCCGTTTTACTGGCCACCCTAGATTTCCCCCCTCATTTTACTGACATCACACCTCCTCAACATATAGTGGTACACACTATTTCTAGAATAGCCCAAGTTCTCCAATTTAATTTGAAATTTGTAATTTGATAACATCTTATTGTTGAACAATTGACCGCCCTATTTTCAATCGCGCCTTGAAAGTTTGTTTTTAGTGGCCCTATCAATACCAGATTGAAAGATCAGGTGTCATTAACCCATCATATTCATGTGATAAAAAACATGGCTTTAAAAGCAGTCTGTTGATGAAATTAGTCATTAGTCTGCCGATTAATTCTCTGATTTTTCTCTCCTAATCTTACTCTTTAATCATATCATATTTTGACCAAGATTATTCCACACCCATCTTTTCTATTGATTGTTCTAATACCTATTATTTCCCAATCTCTTTATTTGATTGGCTTTCTCTTTCCCCTTTTTGTCTTTTCTCTTTCGTGATCAGAGTATATAAAAGAGGCGCTCTTTTCCCTTTTCCCGAACGTCCGTCCGGCGTATTTTGCAGACCTTTCTGAGGTCTTCATAGTGCAAAACAACGGGCTATCTTCCCATCTTTTCAGCAGATAGGAATAGGAAGCTGATTTGTGAATAACTTTTTAGTTCTTTCCATCAGGTGTTTGCAGGAAAGAACTTTTAACGTCAAAAACCTCTGCAGTACAGCTGATCGATGATTCATAGCTTTTAGTGTTTATGATGCGACCAGCGAACCTTATAGTCAGATGAAAGTTTATATTCATGGTGCTAGAGTAGAAATGTATACTTTAGAATTTCTTTGCAATCTTTCGCACAATCTATATCATGACTTCCAAAATGGGTCTACTTATCTCAAAGTGTTCACAGTGTTCTTCTGTTATTGGCCAAACAAAGTGCGCAAAAAATCACATGAATGTTTTTCACTGAATTCTTTTGTAGCCGGTCATAAATCCCCCGGTGAGATCTTTTACTTTCAAAGGTGAAGATATCTTTTCCCCTAGTCTTCTTTTCCCTAACATTTTATGAATTTATGAACAGCCGAGGCGCGCTTTTATGTGGTCTTCAAAGAAACCATTTTCCCGTAAGAATATTTTTATGGGAGTTATAGAACTGGGAGTATTTTAAAATACTTTTTCATGAAAAGGTGAAAGAAAAGAGGATGAAATTGATTCGTTTTGTATTATTTTAATATTATTTTTTGAAATATTTTTTATCATTTCAAAATTGAGTGAGGTTAGCTTTTTGATGAGGAAACTTAAACCACAGTGAAAAAGGGCGATCAAAGTTACATGAATAATAAATACGTATTAAAAATCAGATCACTGTTTTTCACACTCAAAAAATGAACTTAAGGATGATCGATAAAAAACCCTCAAAAAAGAAAACCCTTTACTTTTTTGACGATTATAAAACTTTTAAGCTTAGAAACCGTCTTTTTTTATCTCTAGCCATTTATGTTCTCTTTTCTCGTGTTTTATTTACAATTTTTTGTTGAAAATTTTCAAATGATATTTTGATAGTTCTAACCAGGATTAAAATCTCGTACTGTGTTTTTTTCTTCTTCTGTTCTTCCTTTTAAAGTTCATTTTCAAATCATAATTTTCAATTTGAAAAAGAATCTGTTAAAAAGTTCTTCAAAATAATCTATTGATTGATAATTTCATTATATACATTTTAAGCGCCAGCGCCCATAAAATCAACTTGCAAAATATTTTGCTTTAAGTTCAATTTGCAGACTGGGTTGTCAGCTGTCCCTTTAAGCACTCTGTGTCGCTGTCCTGAAAAATTTGAAATCAATCAATCTTACGGAGTCAGTAATTCCCCTCCGTGCATTTCCTTCCAACAACTTTGGCGCCCATGATTTCAAACTTTTCTTCCTTGGGGCAATCAAGGCTCTTGTGGGCCCTAGACTTACGCTTCCCATATATATTGCTCTCTAAATATCAAAATAAGTATTAAAGTCAATTGCTTCAATGTGAGAGGACCAAAAAGTTTCTCTTGCGATAACCACCTGCCCGAAGGTACCCTTGAATTGCTCCATTTTTAAAGTCTTTTCGAAAACTTTTAAAGTCTTTTCGAAAAACCTTGCTAGGTAACCATAGGATGGTTCGATCTATAAATCGTGACTGATCTACCAATTTCGTTGCTTCCTATGATGAAAATTCTCCTTTGTGTGACCTCCAACCCCATCTTTACCTTTGATGGGAAGCGACCGATTCAATTAGCCAGACATCTTCTCCGCAGTAACGTATATTCCACTTTGCGCGAATTTTCCAACGATTTGAAGCCCAGGTTCTCGGGTTCCCAAAATTTCATTTAAATGTTTGATAAATTTGGGTCCTTGTCATGATGAAATAACGGAAATTGTTTCCATTTTCACCCTGAAAAGTGACTAAAAGTTGACGAAGCATTGAAAATTTTCTAATTTCTACCCTGAAAATTGCGACCTACCCTGAAAATCGACCTTGTCAGATATACATCTTAAAAAATAGTAAATTTAGGACCCTGATCAGCGGCACGTTTCCGTACCCAATTTGGTCCCTCCCCCGGGATTTTATTAGAATTAGTTTTCATATCCTAATATCCGCTTCTGTAAAAAAAAAACACAATCACACAATTAAATAAGCGTGCGTTCACGTAGATGGTACGAATGTTTTATCAATAGGATAACCAAAACTGTTCAGTGTAACCTTGCCGAAATTTTTAATAGTACTGGTGACTGGAAAAAACTGGTTCGAGTTTGCCACAAACAGTCAAAGTTTCAGCTTTGGCAAGAGGTGATTTTGTATTCAATGTCAATGTCATGGTTCCGCCCTGGAAATCTCGAACCTAGTCCACTTACGTAACTAATTATTTTTTAGGGTGTTACATTTGCGTTTACTGAATTTACTAAAAAAAGGCTGCATAATTATTGTACTGGTGGAAGCTTTTTTTTGCGATACATTTTTACTCATCCCTTATTTCAACCAATCAGAAAGCTAGTTCCGACACGTGCAGGTTGTAATGACACAGCACTTACTGAGCTGAATCATAAAATCTTAGAGGGTTTGATAACAATTTCAAAAGCTATCAAACGTAAAAAATATCGAAGAAAAATATGAAAATAATAGAATTTTATCATCAAAATAATGAAAAAATAAAGAACGGTAGCTGAACTGTTTTTGAAGTAAAGAGAGTACAAAAATCAAAGCAGTTACTTTCTTTACTTAGCGACAGTGCTTTTTTTGCCTCTCTTTCCTTCCCTCCACTTCTAACAGGGTGGACTTTATCATAAAGACTCAGTTCATCGAACCCCTTGAGAACTCCTTTTGTGGAAATATCAAGAAGAAGGGGATACAAAAAAGAAAAAAGGGAAGTTTTGAAAATAAGGCGTTGCTTAGACTGTATACAACAAAATCTTAAAGATTTGTCAAAATATTCTTTTTCTTATGATGGGTGAATTTCTAAATGACGAGCCAATGAGATTGATTGAATTATAAGGGTCTCTTCTTTTTCCCTCTCCATGTCTCTATTTCATTGGCCCGTTTGAAGAACAAAACCCCCGGTTTCAGCTGTTTTCTATTGTTTATTGAAACAATAGATTGTGATACAAAACGACCAATTAATAATCGATTGTATTGTTATTCTTTTTTGAAAACATCTCTTCGTTTTGTCTTTTATAAAATTCTATTGGAATTATTATTAGAATTTATAAGAGTTCTAAAAGAGAATTGAAATTGATAAAAAAAATCTTTACAAAACAATAGAATAAAGATGTAGGTATTTTTATATAAATAAAGTTCATTACTACTCGTCTTCGATAGTTTGTCATTTCGAAGTTGACATCGAATCGAGAAAGTAATCGAACAAATTTTGACTGATATTCTTTATTTTTTGATGAATTAATAATCGATACGGTAGCAATGCCTCGATCATTTTTAATCAAGAAACCGCCAAAGATTCATTACAAAGGATACACGGATATCACTGAAGGTATGTGCAAGTTTATGTTTCTCCCCATCAAAACACTAACATGTCACTTAAAAGTTTATCGCCTTTGACTGATCTCATTTTAGCTGAACTATAAGACGAGACGAAATTTGCGTTCTGCTTTTTTCGCATTTTACCACCGGAAATTTACAATAGCAAGTTCTACTTAGGTTTAAGAAATTAGGTAGAGCAATGAATGTAGCCTTTCATAAGAATGTGGAACGCAGTTGAACGGAATTTTCTTTTACCTTTTAGATGAAGAGACCGCGTACTACTCACCTCTCTCGCCTACCTATCCGAAACAAGCATCATCGTCATCGTCTACACTCGAAAGCAATTTGCAAGCTTTACAAAAAGCAAACGAATTGTTGAAGAACTCTTTGACAAGTCTTCCAAGAAAAGATTTCATCTTCCAAAAAGTGCTTGCAGAATCCCAATGTAATACCATGCAAATCTTAACGAGTTTGGAATGTAACGATGAACCAATTATTCCATCACCTACCGACACTTACTCTTCAAATTCCTCAGCCGTCTCATCTGAACCGGATATTCAACTCCACGGAAACAACCAATCACTGACAGATAAGGAAAAGGAGATTTCATACTGGTTGCACACAAGCCGTAAAGAACATCATTCGCAAACCGATCAAAAGAAAATCACAAAAAGTCGATCTTCATCAACATCTGACCCAACCAAAGTGTTCCCTTGTCACATTTGCGGTAAAGTTTTCAACGCCCATTACAACCTGACACGCCATCTACCAGTCCATACGGGCGCCCGCCCTTTCAAGTGTAAGATATGTGGCAAAGGTTTCCGCCAAGCAAGCACGTTGTGTAGACATAAGATTATACATACTCAAGAACGCCCTCATAAGTGCCAAGAATGTGGTAAATCTTTCAACCGATCTTCTACATTGAACACTCATATGCGAATCCATCTCGGCTACAAACCCTTTATCTGTACAATCTGCAACAAAGGTTTTCACCAGAAAGGCAATTATAAAAATCATCTATTAACACATTCTCAAGTTAAGCCGTATAAGTGCACCATCTGTTCGAAATCCTTCCATCAAGTTTACAATCTGACCTTTCATATGTATACACATAATGATAAGAAGCCGTATTATTGCCAGTTTTGTCAAAAAGGATTCTGTCGGAACTTTGATCTCAAAAAACATATTCGCAAGATTCATTCTAAGGATTTACCAGTAATGAAGGCACCAGTGATCATTGGTGATCAGCCAAGGGTAATGGAAATTTGCACGTGATAAAAAATGACTCTTTTTGAAAAATGACGGCTTATTTTGTTACGTCTTTTTATGTTTCATTTTAAGAATTTCTTAAAGTTTTGAATTTTTGTAAATATATTGTTTTGTATCTATTTGAATTAAATTAAGTTGCAATTTTTGATTTCATATCACATCAATTTATATATTGTAAATATTTTTGAATGTGAAATCTTTATTTATGGTTTGATTGTTAATTAATCTAATTTTGTTACATCTTTTAATTTAAATTCACCGAGTGATTTTACGGACCTCTATTTTTTACCACCCCCTGAAGACTTTTGGTTAGCTAATTTTAAAGATTTTTTGCGGCTATTTTGCTAGCAGGTGAAGTTCAAATAAAGTGTCTTAAAGTGCTTTTTTTACAAATTTTTATTTAATATTAAATAAACATGTGTTTATATATCAAAAGTTTTATTCTTAAAAACTAATAAAATTTATAAAATATTAACAAGGAACATGATTAAAATTGAACGATAAAATCGTGTTAACAATCACCTATTTTGCTTTTTGGATTTTTGGACTTTGTGTTTAGAAGCCGAGAGGTCTATGATGGAAAGGATACAAGGGTGGGGAAACTATGTTCATAAAAATCCATATTCATCGTTTTCCTGTAAAAACACTGTTAAAATATTACAGAATTTCGCAAAAATAAAATAAAATCAGATGTTTTCTTTCTCCCTAAACGATTATACAAGCTTCCCTGAAAAAC
Organism: Clytia hemisphaerica; assembly: GCF_902728285.1. NCBI lineage: Eukaryota > Metazoa > Cnidaria > Hydrozoa > Leptothecata > Clytiidae > Clytia > Clytia hemisphaerica. Next base: position 299,942 of record NW_027103911.1, read on the forward strand.
ATCCTTTTCCACCTGTTAGAGATTCGAGGAGAACAATTTAAGGCGGGCGTTTTCATCCCCTTTCCAATGATTCAGTGAGCGCGTGAAAAGATGCGGTCAAGTGATAGGAGAGCGATCTCATTGGTTAAAAAATTGATCACAAATCTCACCGATTGGTTAATCACTAAAACAACAAAAGAAACAAAAATTAGGGGAAGAAGAAGAAAAGGTAGAATTTCCTTAATCCCTAACGGATAATATAAATGGTTTAATCTTTTCCCCTTTGTCCTTAAATTTTGATTAAATTTATACTTCAAAGAAGAACTAAGCTTATTAAATCCAATGTAGTAAAATTTTGATCCAAGATTTAAATTTTTTTACAAATTCAGCATTAAAGCTATATAGCCAAATTTTCATCATTTTATATCCAATAGTGTTGGACACAGACTATCCAAAGATTAAGCCACCTGATTATCTTCCATAATTTTCAATCTTGTTGATGATATTAATCATTTTAGGGATCAAAAAACTTTTAGGCGCGCTCATATTTCATCGTTTACTTTCCTGAATAATAAGTACAAAAAAGTGGAAAATCTTATACGAAAAAATCCTTACTACCTTATCGACCCTTTTTACGCCGGTCCTTATTTAACGCCGGCCCCTTTTACGCCGGCCCTTATTCCGCCAGAGGCCAATTTTGGCCTTACGCCAAAATTTGTAAAAATGGCTACTTATGCTTCAAATTAGTAAATACACGCTTTTTTTTTATAAGAATGGTGTTTTTGCATTTCATCATGGATATTCTTAACTTTTTGGCGAAAATCATCCAAAAATATTCTTACGGTATTCTTAGGTTAAGATCGAAATCGGCAATCTACAGGTTAAAATGCATTTAAAATGGCATTCTTAGGTTCAGTTGCTAAATTCTATGATGGTGATATTCTTACCATATTCTTACTTTTTTGGTTATTTTATCATGGACATTCTTATAAAGTGTATTCTTATAAAAAAAAGCGTGTAATGTTTAAAATTTACATTAAAATGTCATGTTTTGGTAGTAAATTGTTGAAAATTCCATTCAAAATCACTGATTTTCGTGAGGTTTTAGATATGGAGTAAAACAATGGATAATTCGAACCATACCTAAAATCCTTTAAATTGAGAAATAATGATCGAAAATTAACGCCTGGCCTGATTGGTGTAATTATCGTGCAAATTTGGAACAAAGCACCAAATTTGGACCATATATTTCCCCGACGGACTTTTCCCCGACAGACAATTCCCCGACGGACGTTTCCCCGACCTGGCATTTCCCCGACGGACGTTTCCCCGAACGGACGTTACCCCGACTATGACCGGACATTTCCCCAAACGGACGTTTCCCCGACTGGACATTTCCCCGACAGACGTTTTCCCAACCGGAAAATTCAAAAGACTTTTTATTTAAACAAAATTTCATCAAAAACATGATTTTCAATTCAAAAGTAAAAGTTGATATCATACAGTCATAATTAATTTTTTTTGAAGCAATGAAGCATAAAGCAATTCTATCGAGTTAGACAAAAACTAACAGCTTCTAACTCAAACTTGGCATTACAGGAGGGCTACACTGGCACTGATGTGAAGTTAATAATCTATTGCAATGGCCAGTGTGTATCTTGACTACAACTGAACAGAATATGAATAAAAAATTTGTAAAGTTTTTGGACCTACCTTGGAGGTCCTATAAATTAACCGATGTCCGTCCGTTCGTTCGTTCGTTCGTTCGTCCGTCTGTTACCAGCTTTTCTCGAGATTGGCTCATTAGTTTTTTCTGACTTTTGGCACAATGATGCAAAATGGTAATGCCCAAAATGTGACGGAGCCTGATTTTCGAAAAAAAATCATTTCCGGCCGAAAATGCCGGAAATATGCCGGAAAAACCGGTTTTTTTGCATTTTCTCAAGATTCCATCGTTAGTTTTTTCTGATTTTTTGCACAAAGATGCGTATTAGCAATGCCCAAAACTTGGCCGAGTCCGATTTTTGAGAAAAAATCTTTTCCGGCCGAAAATGCCGGAAATATGCCGGAAATCGCCGTTTTTGCAGATTTTCATCGGACTTTTTCCTTATAATTGGTTGTTTTTTCACACAAAAACATTGTTAATAGCAATGTCCACGATCAAGCATGGTTCAATTGTCACTAAAACTGATTTTTGAAGCCGGAACTTTCTAAAAATCGCCGGAACAGCCGATTTTCGCCGGAAAAACGGTACTTCTTGAATTTCTCAAGCTGTACTTTATATTTTTTTATGAAATTTTGCACACTGATGTAAAATGACAATACCTAAAAAGTGACGGAGCCCGATTTTCGGAAAACATTTTCTTCCGGCCGAAAATGCCGGAAATATACCGGAAAACTGTTTTTTTTGCATTTTCTCGAGATTTTATCATTAGTTTTTTCTGATTTTTTTCTCAAAGATGCGTATTAATATTGTTCAAAACATGGCCGAGTTTGATTATTGAGGAATTTTTTTTTCCGGCCGAAAATGCCGGAAATATGCCGGAAATCGCCGTTTTTCTGGATTTTCATTGAACTTTTTCCTTACAATTGGTTGTTTTTTCATTCAAAAACATTGTTAATAGCAATGTCCACGATCAAGCATGGTTCAATTGTCACTAAAACTGATTTTTGAAGCCGGAACTTTCTAAAAATCGCCGGAACAGCCGATTTTCGCCGGAAAAACGGTACTTCTTGAATTTCTCAAGCTGTACTTTATATTTTTTTATGAAATTTTGCACACTGATGTAAAATGACAATACCTAAAAAGTGACGGAGCCCGATTTTCGGAAAACATTTTCTTCCGGCCGAAAATGCCGGAAATATACCGGAAAACTGTTTTTTTTGCATTTTCTCGAGATTTTATCATTAGTTTTTTCTGATTTTTTTCTCAAAGATGCGTATTAATATTGTTCAAAACATGGCCGAGTTTGATTTTTGAGGAATTTTTTTCCGGCCGAAAATGCCGGAAATATGCCGGAAATCGCCGTTTTTCTGGATTTTCATTGAACTTTTTCCTTACAATTGGTTGTTTTTTTCATTCAAAAACATTATTGATAGCAATGCCCACTATCAAGCATGTTTCAATTTTCAATAAAATTGATTTTTGAAGCCGGAGCTATTTAAAAATCGCCGGAACAACCTATTTTTGCCGGAAAGACAGTATTTCTTGAATTTCTCGAGCTGTACTTTATATTTTTTTATGAAATTTTGCACACTGATGCAATATGACAATACCTAAAATGTGACAGAGCCCGATTTTTGAAAAACATTTTTTTTCCGGCCTAAAATGCCGGAAATATGCCGGAATTACCGGTTATTTTACATTTTCTCGAATTTTCATCAAAAGTTTTTTCTGATTTTTTGCAGAAAGATGCGTATTCGCAATGCTCAAAAAATGGCTGAGTTCGATTTTTGAGAATTTCTTTTTTCGGTTGAAAATGCCGGACATCGCCGTTTTTGCAGATTTTCATTCGATTTTTTCCTTGTATTTCTATGTTTTTTCACACAAAACATTATTGATAACAATGCTCACCATCAAGCATGATTCAATTGTCAATAAAACTGATTTTTGCGACCAGAACTTTCTATTTATTTTTCCCCTAAAACCCTTCCCTCTCCCCCCCCCCCCCATCAACAATCAATGATGAATTTATTGTGTTATGCATTTTCGCTAAACGCTACATTTTTTGACTGATTTTTTTCTCCTCGCATTGCGATCCAACTTTCATCATCAGGTAGGTCCATTCAGCATCTAGCTTGTTACCTTTAAGATAGCTAATCCTTTTAAATCCATGCACGCATCAGAGATTTCAATGTTTTATTGGGACTTATGGATTATGGTATTTTAAACTTTCGAAAATGAATTTGTCACCTTTTTTATGTTCGCGGAAACGTCCGTCGGGGAAATTTCCGGTCATGGTCGGGGGAACGTCCGTCGGGGAATTGTCTGTCGGGGAAATGTCTGTCGGGGAAACGTCCGGTAATCGGACGGGAGTTACTTGATGAAGAAGTGGTGGCTTCTCATTTTGGGCATAAATCGCTTATAAAATGACACCAATAACTCCCGTTCAGTACAGAAATCGGCCGTACTCGCTTAAAAGTCTTCTGTATAATTTTTCGAGAGCTTTCGGATTCTATAATTGGTTTTGGCCTAAAATGAGTTTGGGATTTCCACAAAGTTGGGACCTTGGGCTTTAGCCTAGGTTTTCAATAAATGTATCCAAAAATAAGGGCGACCCTTGAAATTTTTCTGGGCCGCCCTTCTAATAATATTCCGTAGGGTATAAGCCATGCCTGGTCCAAATTTGGTGCTTTGTTCGAAACATTGCACGATTTTGAAGTTTTTTTTGTACGAACCAGACCTACTATAACAATTGAAATTATGAAAACATGGTGATTTTCATTCAGAAGACTTTATAACTTTGTCTGCCTTTCCCTTTTCACCCAGGTTGCTTCTTGTACACTGTACTTTAAATCACAGTGAAGGAGAACAAGCCATGAGAAGAATATATATATTTCGCTGACCAAGGGAGTAACTCAAAGTTGGGGGACTACTTTAAAATTCTAAAACCCCAGAGAAATCTTAAGGCCCTCAAAGTTCTAATTTAGGTTTTAAGGTGTATTTTGATTCTACCATACAGTCTTGAAAATATTTAGGTCCCAATGATCTAATTGCAACATAAGTTACTTTGCAGTGAATCACTGTTCAAAATTTGAGACCAAAAGGACTATTATATAAAAAGTTATTGGAGAAAAACCATTTTGTAGGAACCATAGACAGTGTACTTTCAACACAAAAAGTTTCAGCCTAAAATCCCACCTAAATTTTCAGATAGAGGGTATCTCTATTTTTTGTAGGTTTTAAGAGGTATCCAATGGTAATAATCTTGCACTCGCTTATAGCTGGAAATAAAGTACAGATCTCTTGGGGAAGGCTGGAAAAACATTTTCTAGCTCAAATTACCTGGTAAAAAGGATGTTTTTTTCCAAAAAAAGCTGGATTTTTCATCTAAAATAAGCGTGGCTACAACCTCGTCCCCGTGTATCCCAGGCTTTATTTACGTTACTGATTGACGCCAGAGAATACCCTGGTGTTGGCTGATGCGAGTTCCCCCTCTCAGAGGGGGAACTTCTCAAAACAATACGTCATAAAATATTCTGACGTTACAAAGTTACACTGCAATGCAACGACTTCAAAAAAGAAGAACGAATGAAATCTGACGTTTTGTTTTTGAATTACGTAATCTTTCGCGTTCGAAAACCAGCCAATGCCAGGGTATTATCTATAGCGCTATCAGTAAGAATCAAAAAGCTGATAATACGCAGGGATCGAGGTTGGCGTGGCTACCCTGGAAAAGAACTTCTGTTAGTTATCAGTTCTTTTTACGTCAGATGAGATGGAGTTTTTATAAGATACTTTAATACTTGGTCATTTGAAGTAATAAAAATGACGCGTTCTTTAGAAAAAGTAGCAAAATTGTTTTATCACCGGTTAACGATCAACCAAATCAAATGAGAGCTTGTAAAAGCTCCATCTCGGCCCTTTTACGTCGGCCCTACATTGACATAGGTCCATTCTACGCTGGCCCTCGACCCGCTATTGTCACCTTTTAAACTTATGTTGATAGGGACCGTAAATAGCGTGGTCTAAAAATCGCAAAATTAGAAAATTTACTTTCGCGAATCGTCGGATAAAAATTAATTTAAAGCAAAAAAGTTTTACAGTTTTCGAAAACTTTCAAAAAGTTCTGTTAGTGAAAGCGTGTTTGCTTAAATTGTTTGGCTGAAATTGATTGATCGCCATACTTCTGTTGGTAAACCTGTAGGTTATTAAAGTGTTTTATACAAAATTTTAGATATTAAGAATGGATAATTTTCATCTTCTAAAAATCGTCGAAAAAAACCACTTATATCTACACCACCTTTTTTCCATCGGCCCTTATTCCTCAACGAGTCCAAAAACAACGCAAGTAAGGGTCGACGTAAAAGGTCCGACAAGGTTCTGGATAATCAAATGGTGTTCAATTCTTAAAGCATGTTTAGTTGTAGAAGTCAAGAGGTCCTATCATAAAAAGTTGATCTGCACCTTCAATACCAGGGAATCACCACACCCACCCATCAAGATTTTCAATGCATGAGAATGACTATCCAATTCGACAAGCAGGAGAAATACCTCCTACTTATGAAGAAGTTTGTGAAGAAGTCCACTACGACGATCTTATTGCCTAACCCTGTATGAATGATACTAGAGGTTGAATTATGATCCAAAATATATTTTTAATACAAGTCAACAATTGTAAATATTTCCAAAAATGGATGCACATGCATATTCAGCCAAATATAATGTCTTTTTCATATTCTAACTAAATATATGAAATATTTTCCATGCATACAACTGAATATAGTTTTACCAATAGCATTGTGTGTTAGCACGACCATCTGATTCAGAGATTGGGACTGCAATTGCTGATCGCTTTGTTCGCATCCATGATGTGTTGTGATAACTGTTACATGAACCGCACATTGGAAGAATATACGTTCTCTGTAATCCACGTATAGTAATTTGCGCTCCAACAATCACATTGCTACTACACGTTTTTTTTTTATTAGAACCCAGTTTATAAGAACATTTAGGCTGAAATTCGTCGAAAATTTAAGAACATCGTAAGAACATGCCCAGCCTCGGTTTGGAAAAAAATTACAAGAAACTGCAATTTTTTCCTCTTTTCAAGCAGTTTTAACCGAACTTAGGGATGGATTTTCTAAAATCGAGAGTCAAATATTGTCCAAAATTTTCCAATTTTAAGTGCTCTTTATTTTGCATGATATAGTCGATTTAGAGTAGTCCGAAAAATTAAGAACGCATTTAAGAACATTTTAGGCTGAAAGTTGCTAAAAAAATAAGCACATCCAGGCTCAGCCAAATTTTAGGTGTTCTAATAAAAAAAAAACGTGTACATCTATAGATTTGACATCGTTCAGGGACCCTTTTGCCAGACTTTTCTTCCCAAAAATTCAACCATGAACTTCTGGTGCAAATACTTGTTATTAACATGTTCTGGACAACTCTGCCATTTGTTGAAGTCATTCTAAAAAAAATAGTTTCATAATTCTCGATTCTGATAACCAAAAAATGACCTTACATAAACATGATTTTTTTGATTTTCTTGACTGTAATGAACCAATGTATAATAACTATAGAATACTAATGTTGTTATGATACTGAATAGTAATCACAGTTTCTACCTTTACCTGGTTTTATCGCGATGAATCTTCTGTCAAAGATTGTAGCTTCAGTGTACCGTTCCAACCAAACGTTAATGCGAAAATGAGAATAAAACATCACATCCTACTATTAACCATTATCGGTCAATACCACTTCTCAAAGAAGGAATGTCTTTTATACATAAAAAGAAATGTCTAGTCCGATTTTTCTTGGGTTTTTTTGGAAATTTATAATAAAACAAACAAGCAAACATATACATCGTTTATTTGTTGGTGAAATAAACATATTATATTTTAACCAGAGATTTGGGAAAGGAGGATAAGAAACGCCGCTGCCGCTCGCTGTTTTCCTATTCTTTCCCTTTGAATTCGGCACCCTTTGAAGAAGCAAGGCTGTAGAATAGTTGAGCAAGAAGGAAGGTCGAAACAAAATGGCGTTACGTACAGGTTAACCAATGTTCAAGAAAGAAGTCCTTGAGTAAAGCTTTCCAGTGAGTTCTTTGTGAAAGAGAGACTGGGGAGTGAAACTTTGATCTTCTGGGGGTTTCCCCTGAGAAAATCGAAGAAAATCATTCTATATTCTGGGAGTAAAGATGGCGGACATGAGGCATGCTTGAAATTTTGAAAAAATGGGACCAATTTCTTTCTGGCTTTTATTGCTCTGAATGAATTTTTTGTGTTGCAGACATAATTTTTATGGGTAGTAGGAAGGTTGATTGTGACCACCTATGCCTTAGCTTTCCATGGCACTCTCTAGAACTTCTCGGCATTTTGATTTAAGATGGGCAATATCGGTTGATAATGTTGTTGTTTTTTTCAACTTTTAGATGAAAAAAATAGTGTAATCTCAGAAAAACTTCCTCTATGGTAATGGAATTGAGATTCAGTAAGTATACTTGATTTCCTCTGTGGTACTTTTAGCTTTATCTAGGGAAAGCATTGACTTTTCGGTTGGAAATTTCAAGTTTCGACAACAAAAACATTGCAAAGTTCAAATAACTTCAACATGTGATATTTATAAAGTCTGACTATTGATGGGCCATGATTTTGACCGGTCAGTGATTGACTCACAAGGCTTTGACAATTTTTCAGCCAAAACATAATTTCATCGGTGGACTTTACAGTCTGTGTTAGGGTAATTCATACAGATTGCTTACAAAAAAGCCCTAGTTTTACAGTAGATTTTCATTTTATATATTTTCAGGCTAGTTATCGTCAATTTCTCTATGAAATACTGTTTATAACAACACTTCCCAGAAAAACCAGCCCACGGAAAGTTAAGTATTGGATCCAAGCACTGGTGCAATGAAGCAAAGATTGACTCAGGATGACTCAACATTTTTGCATTTTGACCTTCATGTTAAGGCATAAGGGAAAAGTATGCTAAAAGAGGAAATTAAACCTGCAGAAACTATATTACGTGCATTATTTAGCTTGACCAAAATAGAATAGAATGGAGTAATAAAAGGAAAAATAAAATAAAAGGAAACACCATAACTCCAAATTTGAGTCAAAGGCTGAACCTGTGTCGTGGGAGAAGCCTCTCTTTTTTAGTGAAAATAGAAAAGAGAAACAGAAAATAAAACAAGAAGTGGAAAAACTGGTTTGTCATTGTGGAAGTACTGTACCATTTGACAAGAAGGATTGATTTCACAGCTTTTGACCCTGGAACAGCTACGCATGACAAGAGAACACCTGGGTTCCCATGCGTAGCTGAGCAGGTACCAATCCTTTATTTTATCTGCATTATCTTGATCTACACGTTGTGCGAGCATTCTTCGGATACACCCCTCCCTCAGTCTTGTTTGATCTTCTAAGTCTGGGATGGCAAATAATGAGTGCAACAAAACTTCCAAACAAGAAGATGTTAACTCAGTAATTGGTGAGCTCTGCCTACTAGCTCCTACCGACAACATCAAGAGATGTATCAAAACCTACCAATATGGAAAGGACCTTGATCGTTTGAGGAAGGATTTCAACGGATTTACCAAATCTATTTTAGAAGATACCTTGTCTTTTCTACAAGTACCTGAGCAAAAAGACTATCTGAAACCTTCAAACATACATAACCTTATAGGATCCAGAACTTGCTTCCAGAGAGATGCGTCATCTGTAATGAATCTTATTGTGTAAGGTTGGAGGATAATCCCCTTCTTCAATGCGTCATGTGTGGACAGGATGTTCATAGGCAATGTTTTCTTCTTCAACTCGGTGCTGCTGACCAAAATATGGACAGTGATAGTCTCTTGTCTATCATTAATCCACATAACATCAAAAACCTCTACTACCTTTGTGATCACTGTGCTAATGAGAACCTCCCAAAGAGCGAAGCAGGAAAGAAGAAAAACAAAAGACAGAGAGACCTTAATAACCGTGTCAAGCCAATACCAATGTCAGGCAAACAAGATGAGGATGACAATATGAGTGATCCAATCCTGAGTGATAAAGACAACTCAGAGTCAAATGAGACAATTGAAATAAGTGACAATTTGACGGACCAAAATCGACAGATATCCAAAACCTGTGCGCACTATGTAAAAGGAAAATGCAAGTACGGAATAAAGGGAAGAGGCTGCAAGTTCGACCATCCATAAGCATGTCGAAAATTCATGAAGCACGGAACCAGAGCCAGAGTTGGCTGTCAAAAAGGTAGAAACTGTCTCTTTTTTCACCCAAAAATGTGCATTGATTCACTGAGGAAAGGAGAATGTTTCAATAAGATGTGTCAGCTAACACATGTAAAAGGAACAAAAAGAAATGCCGAAACCTACCCACAGAGAGAGAGAGAGAGAGAATATCTAAACAAATGGGATGTCAAAGAAAATCAGTACCAAAATGATTTTAAGGAACAACACTATCAGCATGACAACAGGGAGTATGGATCTCAAGAAACCCATCAAAGGAATAACCAGAATACAAACAAAGAAATGGATTTTTTAGCTATTTTTCAAAAATTCAAAAAAGACTTAATACTGGAGATCGATCAGAAAACATCCACACTGATGGACAAACAAGTGAGGAAGGAAATACCACTACAATACAAGTATCCTCAACGAATGATGTCCCCTCAGAACACCAACTGGGGAATAAACCCGTCAATGATCAACCCGTCTCGCTAAATTCATTTTCAATTCTAAACGTTCAAGGACTTAAACCACAAACAGTTCAATCAACAGTACCATATATCAAAGACAAGTTGATCGAGAATAACTTTTTATTTATGATTTTAAAAGAAACTTGGCTCAAAGACCATAATGATGCTGAGTTACACATAGAAGGCTATGAAATATTTCGGTCCGACAGAAAAAGACCAAAGTCACGATTTGGAAGATGTAGTGGTGGTGTCGCTATATACATGAGAGAAGATATTTCATCACACTTCAAACAGACCGTTACACACTCAAATGGCGTTATCGAAGTCATCTGTCTGAGTTCGACTACATTGGATATCCAAATATGGGGAATATACCGACAGCCAGACGACTCATCAAACGGGAATCCATCTAAGAATGAACAATTCAAACCAGTTATAGAGTTAATTAAATCAGAACTAGACAAAACTGAAGGAAAAACACCAGACATCTTCATAGCAGGTGATTTTAACCTGCCACACGCAAATTGGGACAGCAAGTGCTCAAACCCTGGGGCATCTACAGAGGAACAAAGAATGACTAGTGAAATATTCACTCTTATGAATGACCATAATCTGATTCAACACATTAGAGGAGCCACACACAAAGCAGGAAATACACTGGATTTAATGCTCACAAATAACCCTCTACTAATACACAGCTATGAATCAGCCCCATCACCAGATTACATATCCCATCACTCAATGATCAATGTTAAAATTCACTTTGATTTACACTCAAGTTTCCAAAAGGAGGATCCCTTTGTTGTGCGTAATGTATTTGATGAGTACAATTTTCATTCAAAAACAATAAACTGGGTATCAATCAAGGAAAAAATGAAGGATAAATTGTGGACAGACCTTCATGATCAACCGACAGCTGACCAATTGTCAACAATCACAGACTGGATCATAGACATAATTAAGGAATATGTACCAAAACGAAAACCAAACACTAAACAATTTCGGAAGATACCACGCGAGCGAAAGATTTTATTCAGAAAAAGAAAAAACATTTTTAGAAAATTTCCAAACCCAATGAAAAATGCAAAATCCAAACAAAAATTAATAGACATTGAAACTAAACTAAAGCTATCCTACGAATCAGAGAAGAAAAGCCAGGAAAGGAAGGCAACAGAATCAATAAAAAACAAGACGACTTAAAGTCGAAAATTTCGCCTAGAATTTAAACTACATAGGAAAAAACGAGAAGTAGAGATTGAAGCCAATTTGAAATCTACTTTACATCGAGCCTTGATGAAACAATTTTACAAGAACAACGAGGCTTAAAATCGCTATAAAAAGAGACCAATTTAAGAACAACTGTTGTTTAATTTTTAAGAACTAATAAACAAAGGTAATATCACCGTCTATCAAAAGTTATTTATTTGATTCTTATAAAACAAATGCTTATATAAGAAAAATGAATATGCTCATATTGTGCGCCATCTCTTGTTTATTTTGTAAGAGCTAATTACCAAAAGGTATATTACCGTCTATCAAGAGTTATTGATTTGATTCTTATAAAGTAAATGCTTATAAGAATAATAAATATAATCATAATGTGCGCCGTCCCTTGATAACTTTGTAAGAGCTAATTACCGAAAGGTATATCACCGTCTATCAAGAGTTATTGATTTGATTCTTATATTATATATGCTTATAAGAAAAATAAGTAAGCTCATATTGTGCGCCGTGCCTTGTTTACTTTGTAAGAACTAATTACCGAAAGGTATATTACCGTCTATAAAGAGTTATTGATTTGATTCTTATAAAGTAAATGCTTATAAGAAAAATAAATGAGCTCATATTGTGTGCCGTTCCTTGTTTACTTTGGAACAACTAATTACCGAAAGCTATATCACCGTCTATCAAGAGTTATTGATTTGATTCTTATAAAGTAAATGCTTATAAGAAAAATAAATATGCTCATATTGTGCGCCATCCCTTGTTTACTTTGTAAGAACTAATTACCGAAAGGTATATTACCGTCTATCAAGAGTTATTGATTTGATTCTTATAAAGTATATGCTATAAGAAAAATAAATATGCTCATATTGTGCGCCATCCTTGTTTACTTTGTAAGAACTAATTACCGAAAGGTATATCACCGTCTATCAATAGTTATTGATTTGATTCTTATAAAGTATATGCTTATAAGAAAAATAAATATGCTCATATTGTGCGCCATACCTTGTTTACTTTGTAAGAACTAATTACCGAAAGGTATATTACCGTCTATCAAGAGTTATTGATTTGATTCTTATAAAGTATATGCTTATAAGAAAATAAAGAAACAATCAAAACTGTGGAGCTAAAGACACAAAGATATATGACGTAATCCAAAGAAAACCCGCGAAAATCGTCCGTGGTTATACGAGCGTGTAATTTGTAAATTAAATTTAGTGAGTTCGTCCACCGTATCAAGCACTTTCGTTTTCTAATTTTTTTTCCGATGACACCGCCGCCGCCGCGAAAGGCTATCGTAATACTTTCGCTAAGCGAAATTAACAATCCAAAATTTTTTTATGCATATGCAAAAAAGCATAGTGAATCAAAATCCAAAGTTGGACCACTGCGTGACAAAAATAATTCTTTGATATATGATGCTGACCGTATTGCTAATATACTCCAAGACCAATACACATCGGTTTTCAGTGTACCATCGGAAAATGACGTCACTCATCCAACAATATGTCCAAATGTGCTAAAAGACATAGACTTTGACGAAAAAGATTTCATTGAAGCAATCTCAACATTGTCACCAAACTCTGCTCCCGGTCCTGATGGATTTCCTGCGATTTTGCTGAAAAAATTGCAAAGAAGAACTTGCTAAGCCACTCGCAATATTCTGGAGGAACTGTCTGAACCATGGAGTAACAGAGGAGATTCACAACTACAGGCCAGTATCACTTACGTCCCATCTCACCAAGGTGTTTGAAAAAATAGTTCGAAAGAAGATAGTCGAATTTATCAACAACAATGACTTGTTCAACCCAACACAGCATGGTTTCCGGGAAGGGCGATCATGCCTTAGTCAATTACTCAGCCACTATGACAGTATCCTATCAAAACTAGAAGAAGGATTGGATGTAGATGTTGTATATCTCGATTTTTCAAAAGCATTTGATAAAGTCGACCACAGGATACTGCTATCAAAACTGAAATCTATTGGAATAACAGACAAACTACTTAAATGGATTAAGTCATTTCTTCAAGACAGAAACCAAGTAGTATTTGTAGACGGTCACAAGTCGTACCAGGCAAAAATTCAATCAGGAGTACCTCAAGGATCGGTTCTTGGGCCATTATTCTTCATCATCATGATATCAGACATTGATGAAGGGACAACCAAAGCAGAACTTGCAAGTTTTGCTGATGACACACGAGTAAAGAAAGGAATCCAAAACATCATTGACCAGTTTCACCTACAAAACGACCTTAACAATGTTTATCAATGGTCGACCATAAACAAAATGATGTTAAATGGAAAAAAGTTCGAGCATCTCCATTATGGAAACGGACCAGCCACCAGTTATTTCACAGGTGAAGGAAAGATAATCCAAACCAAATCTTCAACAAGGGATCTTGGTGTTACCATGTCAGACAATGCGAAATTCAACCAACATATTCTAACCATTGTAGAAAAAGTACAGATACTCATTGGTTGGATTCTGAGAACATTCAGCTCAAGAGAACATGATGTCATGCTCACTCTTTGGAAGTCTTTAGTCATACCACACATCGACAACTGTTCTCAACTATGGTCACCCAATGAAGTTAATCTGATCCAGCAGATCGAAGATCTCCAAAAATCATTCACAAGGAGGATTAAAAACCTACACAACCAAAACTATTGGGAAAGACTACAAACATTAAAACTGTTTTCACTGCAGAGAAGGCGTGAAAGATATATTATCATATACACTTGGTGTATTATTGAGAAGCTTGTCCCAAATCCTGGGACAATCACGTTCTATGCCAATCCCAGACAAGGAAGAAAATGTCACATACCACTAGTGAAAAGGGGGCCCTGGCAAAAAGTCATATACTCAAGTTTTAAAGTCCAAGGACCAAGGCTTTTTAACTCGCTGCCAAAACGTCTGAGGGATCTCACTGGGTGCAAGAAATTGAAATTCAAAACTGAGCTGGATAAATATCTTTTTACAGTTCCCGACGAGCCACTCGTGACTGGCTACACTATGATGAGACGAGCTGAAACAAACAGCATCATCAATATGAAAATTTACATCGGTCCTCACAGGATGGATGCGTAAAGATATTACGAAACAAGCTCAAGGTAACTCAAGGTAGGTATATATGCAGTGGATGTTGATATATTGTAAATGTTTTCTGGACAACCGTGGATATGAACAGTTAAACCTGGTTGAGCACCGCCTACATATCCTTTGAAATTGGATATATACTTGGAAAATGTTCTCTGGAAAAAGTGGATTTTCATACACGTATTATGTAAATTTGATCAGTCTGGAGAATATTTTTCGAATCTGCATTTATTTGGATGTTTGTTTTGTATCCATGTTGTCCCTGGAAATATGGTCCAAACAAGTCATCAGAGCCAGGAAACACGTGGACCAAAATTACCAAATGTAAACAAACTAGCAGACTAGAAGACCCCAAAAGTGTTTCTATTTAAATTCTACTTGGCACTTGGACACATATTTTCACTTGTTATATAACAAGTTTTTCTGAGCACAATGATTATTTTGCCAATATTTTTTCCATATGTAAATGTATTTAATTTTTTAGCAATGAGTTACACATGTATTGGATTTAGTCCTCTATGGAGCATTAACCCTTTCAGTCCCACGCGACCGCACTGCGGTCCCTTTGGACCCGTCGTTTTTTCCCAAAGGACTGCATAGCGGTCCCTGATTTATTTTTCAAATTGTGATGTTTTGGCGGGAAATAAAGAGATGTCTTTAGACAGTTTTCAAAGAGGATAAGATAGCGCGTCGTGTGCAAAAGACCGCGTAAAAAAAGCTTGTTCGAGTAAGAAGTTATGTTTACAAAAGTATTTACAAAAATTTTTGCAAGCGTAATCTGTAAGGTCGAAAATGGGATTTTTTACAACTTCTATCAATCATTATGATTTTTCTATGAGGGCTAATCAAATAATTCTTCTTTCAGTTAGTAGATACTGTTGTGGTAAACATTTATCAGAAGAATGAATGGGTTTAAATCATTTTTTCATAAAAAAAATTACCATTGAATGGCAAAAAATTGCTGTTTTCAAATTTTTCTTTGCCTTTCTCTGGTCATGTGACACGCTGATGACGTCATTTTGCAAATTTTTTTCTATCAAAATGATCCTCATACTATAAGTGAAAAAGGGTGAAAACTTGAGAGGACTAGGTTTAGTGATTCCAGAGATATTGAAGCATGAGTAAATGCATTCAAAAACTCATTTTACGTTTCTGGGAAAGTAGCTGTGAAAACTCTGGGACTGAAAGGGTTAATATAATTTTCTAGTCCAGCTTTCAAGTTATACAATCTGAATCAGTACTACACGTTTTTTTATAAGAACAAACTATATAAGAACATAAGGCTTCGAAGCCCAAAAATTTAAGAACATTCTAAGAACATTCTAAGGCTTTGGAAACTTAAAAACATGCATTTTCTTAAGAAATTACATCAAAATGCTCAAAAAATGCTGAAAATAAGAACATTTTAAGAACATTTTTAGGCTTCAAATCCAAAAAACTAAGAATATCCGAAGGCTTCGAAGATTTTTGACGTTCTTATAAAAAAAAAAACGTAATTAAAAATCAGTTGTAAGGTTTTGGTCTTTTTTTATAGTCTTCTCGATTTTATTTCAAGTTAAGTCATGAATGATACTGATAGATTTTTTTCATGCAATACGTCTTTATTTTCCCAGGTGTTATAAATGAAGGTGAATCATAAAAAAACCCTTTTGGGTTTAATCTTTTTTAGAAAAATTTCAAATTATACACTTTTATTATACTGTTTTATTTGCTAGATAGATATATCATTATATCAGGGGAAATCCCTAGATGGAGCTGTTTTGTATCACTATTGTATTTTTTTCAATAATGTTTTTGGATTATTTTATGCTTTATTCTTGCGAGTTCATAAAGCTCTTAAAAGAAAGACTTCATGATATATGTGATCTAGCATTAATATCATGAATTATCATTGCTTCTTTTTTCTTTTGAGCTCTATTTTTTCCTTTCCTCCAATTTGTTCTATTACCCAACATCGCTACTCGGCTGAAGAGGCCTCCTTGATATTGTTTCTTAGAAACTCTAGTCCAAGAAATAACGAAAAATTATCTTAGTTTTACAAGCTTATCATCTCTGGTTTTATAATGTAAATTTCAATTCTTTTAGCTACAGTATGTGTAAATTGATTCGATCATTCTATAAGGAAAATATTTTGGTCGAAGCTGCGAAATTCTCCCCTTCAAGCACAACGACGAAGGCTTGAGAAACACTACGTTCAAAGTGAAAAGTGCTTATAAAAAATATCAAAATCCCTGATTTGAAAAAAAAATTATCTCACTTTCGATATCAATCACGGCTGCCATTTTTTGTTTGTACTTCTAGTCTTGTGCGCATAACGAATCAAGCGCTCTGATTGGTTCAGAATGAAAACAATCGATCGACCGCAGACATTTCAATAGAAACAAAAGATTCTACAGCCTCGCTTCAAATAGATGAATAGCGCATTTCTTATCCTCTTTTCCCAAATCTCTGTTTTAACCAAGGTATTGACTGAGTGAAAAGTGGGGTTTTGAAATCCAACTGGGTTGACTAAACGTAAAATAAAATGATCAGCTGGTCTGATTTTGATATCTTAAAATACTCATTTGGGTGATATTTTTACCTCTATTTTCACCGGGCCAAGGACAAAATCTTCATTTTCAGGGATAAGCTAAATAAGTATGATGTTATTTTCTCGTGAATTCAAGGTATAAAATTTGTGTTCATAGTATGTTTTAGGATTCAGTCATCATCTCTCCGGTATTAAAAGAGAGACAATATTTCGGAAAGTATTAATAGTCCTCTTTCCGAAAGTGACGGGCTGAATTTATTTCAAAGGTTGGAGAGTACATTTTCACGGTTTTCAATATCTCGTTGACAGCCTGTTAAAATGATATAAATGTTGTTTTTTTTCGATTTTAATGATCTGATTGAAAAAAACCGCATCATTGGTGCTGCAAAATATTTCTGAGAACTAGCGAACGGCTAATTAAGTTATGAGACCGAAACAGCACATAAAAAAATTCTGGGATGTACTGAAAACCTGGAATGTTGACCGGGGCTAGACCATAAATTTCCAAACTTTGACTGGGCCCCGGGGGGGGGGGGGGGTACTAGGGTGGCGAGCTGACGGGGGGGTGCCGCCCGACTTTTGAACTTTGGACCCTTACCGGGACTAAATAGTAGAAAACAAAGGAAAATTTTCGGAATTTTGCGACCCTTTGGGACAGATTTGACCAATTTTGACCAATTTCGATCTTTCAGGCCTAAGTACCCCCCCCCCCCCCGGGACAGGGCCAAGAAAGATTCAATAGTTTTGACTGCGTTAACTCATTTTCCCACTATGACTTAAAATTTTGCCATTTTTTGGCCAATTTTTTTCGCCGGGATGAGCTGGAGTTTTTACCAGATACTTTACTAATTGGTCATTTAAAGTGATAGAGATGACGCGTTCTTTAGAAAAAGTAATAATATTTTTTTATTACATCTTAACGACCAACCAAATCAAATAAGAGCTTGTAAAAACTCCAGCTTGTCCCCCGGGATCAGGTGACGCAGGGGTGTAATAAATATTTTATTTGAAAAATCTTTTCACAGTTAATGTTCTGCTCTAACTTGGGACGGTTGGTCGAAACATGGTACTGTTGATACCTGGCCTGTATTTTCACTTACTGTTAAATCTCTTTAACAACAAATTCGGAGGCCCGGAATCTTCGAGAAAAGAGGTTTAGTGAAAAAAAATCCGAGTTAGCTAACTCGAAAAACTTTTTGCGAAAAATAAAATTCGAGTTAATTCTAACTCGAAAATCCTTTTTTGAAAATTTAGTATCGCGTTAGAGTTGAGTGACGTCATAATTTGCACGTTTATGACGTCATAATTTAGCTAACTCAAAAATTGCTAACTCGAAGTTTTCTAACTCGAAGATTTCGGGCCTCACAAATTTGTTTTGATAACTACACCAAGTTCATCAATCATACTTTCTGTCATAACATGTCACCATAAACTTTCACTGATAGCGCGCCCTTTTTAACTTTTTTGTTTTCATTCAAAATGACCGGACGCCGATTGGAGAATTAGAGAACGCCCGCCGCCTAACCGCTTATCGGCCGATGGGATTAACAAATAACGAGTGTGTGCCGTGCGAATGGCGTCAAATGCTCCATCGTTTTGCCACTAATTTGGTCTTCTTCGTTCCAGCCATTCGCGTGTGTTCCACTACGGATTTATTTCATATTTCGATTTAAAAGCCTACTCGGTGCAAACGAGAAATCGTGTATTTTTATACGCCGTTCATTAAACGCTTTTTTTATAAGAATACAATTTTAAAGAATGTCCATGATGAAAATGGCCAAAAAATTAAGAATAATGCTAAGAATATCACCATCATGGATCTTTTTGCTACTCAAGCTAAGAATGCCATTCTTTAGAGCATTTTCAATTACAAATTGTCAATTAACCCCAAGTAAGGCTCACTCCTTTCACAAAAATGCCATTTTATGCTTGAGACGTATGTACTAACTGTTAAATCTAGTCTGAATTAGGATCCTAACCTAAGAATGCTGTAAGAATATTTTAGGATGATTTTCCCAAAAAAGTTAAGAATATCCATGACGAAATGGATTTACACCATTCTTATAAAAAAAAGCTTGTAACTTAAATCAAATGACTTTGGAGGTTCGGTAAAATGGTGGCCGAATTGCCGTCCCATGTTTTGTCAGATTGTCCCAAGTTAGAGCAGTTGACGGTTTTAAATCAAATTCTTTATCTATATAAAGACACCCCCTTCTCACAGACCCACTGAGAACCACTGGAAAAACTGTCCAAAATATCGACTCCGGTGGAAAATTATCCTCCAAATTTTGTCCCCACTGAAAAATAATCAAATAAACCAATTCTCATTGCAAAACATTTTGCCATTTTTCCCATCCCCACTGAATTTTCTGACTTGAAAACAAGGGAATTGAAACCCCCAGCCTTAAAAAATATGGGAATATTAATCCCCATCGAGTTTCAGTCCGTTATTTTTATCCCCACTGACTAAAAAATCCTACCGGGTCTAAGAGAAGGGGGTGTAAAAAGTTACAGCCCAGTTTCTGAACGAAGCGCACGGCTCGATAATTGCATAATTTGCATAAATTAAGCCTTGTTGCAATGAACGGCGTGAGCTTTTTTGAAAGTTGTTCGCAAAGCTGTGCGTCTCTTCTATTATTCTTTTTGAAGTAGTAGCAAATCAGCGAGAAGGTAAACATACTGATTGTGTGTTTATTTTCATCGTGTACAAATTGCTTTTGTTTTGATTTTCTCAACTTCTTTCTAATTTTCAATGGTGTGCGCGTTGTTGGGCGACCAAAAAAGCTAAGTGGACTAGAAAATAGAAATTAGAAAGTGATTAGTTTCGTTTTATCATCTCTTATTAGGCGAGACCAATTTAATTTGTTGTTCTACGGGCCTGACCGACCCTATTTTTGCTAAAATTAAAAAAATGATAATATTGAATTTCCACTACAATATATTTCACACACTAGTTATTTGTAAGAATCAAATTTGATAAAGCTGAAAATTAATTCAAGGAATTGAAAAATTTATAAAATCAAGTATTCCATACACTATGATTTTATTATGATCTTCATCGAAGATAAAAAAAGTGAATTTTTTATCCAGATATTTTTTGGAAAACATTTTCTCGGTACTTTACCAACCCTGATAAATGAAAAATTTATTCTTATTTTACCGACCGACCGACCCATAATTTGCTAACGATCTGCCCGTAGAACAACAAATTAAATTGGTCTCGCCTTATATCTAATACTATATTATTAATATACAAAATTGTATTAAGTCATCAATGACATTGTGGGTCATAATCTGCATCTTTCTCGGAGATATGAACTGCAATAGCTGATTGTAAAGTCGGCATCCATGCAGTATTACTGGGATTGTTACAAGGATTACACGTGGGTAATATATACATTCTTTTTAGAGGGACGCCGTTATAACCTTTAATCCAAACATGAGCACCATCAGTGGCTCTATTTGTACAACCAGATATTTGACATTTTTTTGGGATCACTCTTCTACCAGATTTGTCCAACCAAAACTGTTTCCAAGAAGGTGTAGGTGGACCACATATGCTTGTTCCATCGATGTTTTGTACATCTCTACCGTCTGTTTCCATAATAGACATTCTATGGCAAATAATATCAAGAGATTAGAAATTATTTCGACAAATACTGAACTCATTTTTGAAAATCTTTACAAAATCTTCACAAACATTTTCTCAAAAATTTGTACTTCTTTCCCAAACTTTCAAAAAAGCACTTATAAAGGCATTGATTTTACATTTTGTTGCTTTTGCAACCCTACATGTGACTGGTGGCAGTAAAAAGGGTAAAATAGTTCAAGAATTAACGATAAAACTATTCCTACCTGTCAAACCAAAATTCTAGATCAAAGTATTTTTAATATGTATTTCAACAACTTGCAGTGTGAAAATTAGTACACACATTACATAATACACACACGATAGTATTTGTTACTATAGAACTTTCCGGAATAAAGTGCCGTTTGCAAAAAACTGTTTCTTAGAATTTCTTTGTTATTTGAAATTTAATAAACATTAACTTGAACTTTGAACCACAAACGTCTATAAAAAACTGTTTCGTTAGCGAGGAACAACAGAAGAATAAATAAATATAGTATCTTATGGGGGGAAGATATCATTTTTCTTTGCGAGTTTTACTACAATTGAACAACCGTTTTTTCATATAAGAACATAAAATTCTTTCCAAATAAAAACAAAACAACAAATTCTCATAATCTTTACAAAAATACCACCGTTTTTCAAAATTTATGAAGGGATTATGTTGGAGGATGTGTGCAATTTACGTATTCCTCAACGGTTATATTTTTCGAATAACGCTAAGAATAAGATACAAGGTTATAAATGACTACAATCATGGAAGTCAAAACGTCAGTTTATACCTGTATAATACCTGTATAATACCAATATACCGGGACACCCGGTATATTGACATTTTAGTGTATTTTAACGCTTTTCAGAATTTAAAGTTCGAGCGAGAATTGCTATTATAGCACTTCCACTTTCTTTCATTGAATATTTCGATTTAAGAAGGGTTCGGTGGCTTCTAGGCTATATTCCAAGCCTTATTGGAGCAGATTTGAGCTTTTAAATCCTGAGATCCTAAGATCCTCCTAAGTCTTAAGTCTCATGTTAAAACTCAGAGTTAACACTCTACTTTCCAATTGTAGTTTAATTTCGCCGGGAAATCCCCTTTGTCTCAAATGTTTTGTCCATCAATCATTTTGTACCTCAATCTCAGGGGAAGCTACAGGACATGAATGTAAAATGAAATGATAAAAGAGAAAAGCAAAGAAAACAATCACAAAGGAAATTACAATTAAAATAAACAAATAGTTGCATCAAAATAAAAAAGCTTTTAAAGTACATTTTTTGGAAATGTACTTAATGTATGTACTTAATTTTTTGCTTTACACCCCATTTTTTATCTATGTATCGGCTTAAATCCATCAAAAACCAACCTAAAGTGGCCTAATTTTAAGCTTTTAGAAAAAAAAGAATTTTACTTTTCACTTTATTTTCAGGGCAAAAAAGCCTTACTAGTAAGTCACATCAGTTGAGGGCAAAAAAGTAGTAAGTCCAGAGTGGAAACAATTTTGGACCCAAGGCTTTTTTAACACAAAAACATTTCAAATGTTAATGGTTTTTCAGGATTTAAGGACAAATAATTTAAAGTCGATTTTCTCAAAACAACAAAAATGGACTTAAATCTTTTTTATTTTGATGCGACGAAATACAAATATACTTATTTTGAATATATTAAACTATCATTATGAATTGAATCATTTTAACGGAATAACGATCATTTATACAAAAAGGGTGAAATTGGCAAAAACGTCGAAATATACAGGGTCTTTCCCATAACAGATTATGATAAACGTTTTCTGGATATCTTGTTAGAAATATAAACTCTACAAATTATGATAATACCTTTAGGAACATTCGGTCTGTAATGATTACTCACTCCAATTTAGCCTGAGATTCCACAAATTGAGAATACTGCGAGGCTAAAAAAAAAAAGAAATGAACGGAACAATTATGTTTGTTCTAACCATAAGTGCTTTATTTATGATTTCAACGGATCCTGAAATGTTATTTATCCTTTTGACCAGTCCTCTTTGATCATATCAGCTCCTTTTTCACCAATCATAATTGTAGGTGCATTAGTATTTCCACTGACAATGGTTGGCATAATTGACGCATCAATAATACGCAATCCTTTGATACCATGGACTTTGAGTCTTGCATCCACAACTGCTCGGTCATCAGTATAGGGTCCCATCTTGCACGTACCCACAGGGTGGTAGACCGTACCTGCTGCCCTCTGTGCGATGCATTTGTAATAATCGTCTGAACCTACAATTATCAAAGAAGGGAAATTAAAAATCGTCCCGGGGCTAACTATAAAAAACCTGTACAGGGTCTCTGTTAAGTTAATAGGGAGGTTAAGTATCAAAGATAAATCAACGCGACGAACGAACGGGTTTTGACCCGCAACCTGCAGTAAACATGTGGACCTGCATTTTCTAGGATCCAGGCTAAAACAGCTCAAGAACGAAAAACCGTGAACATCTTCGTTGTTGAACAAAGAAGATGTAACATCTACTTTGCTACCCTTACCATCTTGCAGAGAAAAGGTCCGTTCGTCGCGTAGATTTATCTTTGATACTTAACCTCCCTAATGTTTGAATCTGTATATATAAAAAAAAATTTAAAATCAAAACAAAACAAATATTTTATAATTTATGCAATTTCAGTAAAATTTATTCAATTTAATTTAATTTATTCATGCCATCATAATTTATTTTCATTAGCTAATTATTTACAAATTTATTCATGACATCATAATTTATTTGACCTTTGACCTTGACCTCACTTCTTAGTCTACCATTATGATGAGTCATCATGTTGGAATTGGCATGCCAACATGGTAGACTTATGCATAAAAGGTGTGTCTCAAAGTCAGTCTTGCTAATGCCATTAGACAGTAAGCATCATGCAACTTAGTCATTCATAAATTCAACATGGCTGCCATTGTTCCATGTGGCACTCCGTGAGCACTCATTCAGTCTCAGCCTCTGCTCACATTTTGATTTTGGATTTGATTTATTCATGGTTCATTTTGTTTGTTTATACATTTTGAGTTTTTCATTTACCTACTGGCATCATTTCACAGCATCCACATTTGGCCAGCTGGTAAGTTTCTTTCACTGACACACCTTAAGTTAGGACTTTTTACTTTTGTGACTTAGAGATTATTCAACTCAAACATTTTATTTATTTCCTACATAATTATAGATTCACTCATAGACTTAGGCTTATTTTCTTTCATTGTCAAACTTTATACTTACGCTATTTTCATTTTACATTATTTAGTTTGACGGTTTATCAATATCAATACAAATCGTACAAAACTCGCCTGATTAATGCCCGCCAGCACCGGTAAAATGAGCACCAATGCGGGTTTCTGAAACTATATGGTTAAATTCCAAATGTGTTTGCTCAGTACAAAACTTTGTAAAAAAATCCAGGAGTCTCTTGAAAATCGATGATACCATAGGTATCTAAATTTCGGCAAACATCCTTCTAAGAGGCCCCCCCAACGGTTTGCGTGATGGCGTGATTGAGACTTTTTTCTTGCGTGATGGCGTGATTAGAGATTTTTTTTGGCGTCATGGCGTGATCAAGATTGTGGCGTGATGCGTGATAGGGCAAATATTTGAGGCGTGATGCGTGATTTGGGCTATTTTTCGCTATTTTTTGCGTGATGCGTGATGGAGAAAATTTTTTTGCGTGATGGCGTGATTAGGGGTGCCGCTGGGGGGGGCTCTTCTAAAGGTGATGATCTCCTATAAAATAAATTTCTGATAGCAGGCAAAGCTTTTGGATTTTGACCCGACTTCCAGCAATGACTCTACTTTTCTGATATGATACGAGTATCTGGAGTATGATTTTTTGGATTCTTTAAATAGTTACAGCCTTGTCAAAAATGATTAGGAAAACGATTCAAGTAATAGCCTACATGATTAAAGAAAAAGCTATTACATACAAATCAAATAGACGTTTTTCTTTAGCCTCCATGATTAAAGAGAAAGCTATCAGATACAAATCAAATAGACGTTTTTCTATAGCCTCCTCATGATTAAAGAAAAAGCTATCAGATCCAAATCAAATAGACGTTTTTCTGTGAATATTTCAAAATGTGTTTTACCTGAAGGGTGTTCTGTGCAAGTTGGATCGTTCAAATCAACGAGTGTAGCATTATATTGAGGTAGTGCCGCTGCCAGTTTCTTCCCGAACTTGAAGGCCTCAACGAAGGTCGTGAGATCGTCGGGATGCTCAAAATAATTTGTGGTGATGATTGGATGGTCGTCAGCCTTCGCGCTTCTCAATTTTATGTGCCCTCTGAAAGATAGTCAAAGGTTGAGATATTTCACTCAGTTATTGAGAATTTCTTTAGACCAAGCAATATGGGGCGCTTACCCTCCACCTTGCCGGTTAACAACTGTTTTTCAATTCTCTAATTCGAAATTCTAATTTTCGATACGCTTCATTATTCGATATTATTAAAAGTCACTATCAACAAGAAACACTCATAAACCACGCTCTACTATTCGATACGCTCCATTATTCGTTAATATTAAAAGTCACCGTCAGCAAGAAACACTCATAAACAACGCGTTAGTATTTGATACGCTCCCTTTTTCAACCCTCCTTGAAAATCGAATTAGAGAGTGTCAACTGTGTTTTTATACATCAACCAAACAAAGCTTTAACTTTTCATAAATAACAACCATCCAAACCTGCTCTTTGGCCGTAGAAGACAGTTGACAAAAGTGACACCATTCTTCCCTTCCAATTCCTTCAGCATAACATTTCTCCAGTACTCTTCATTGAAGTTGAAAATTTGTTGATATACAGGGAGTGATGTTATCAAGTGTGGATAAAAATGTGTTTGAATTTCAGGCCAATCATTTTTCTTTGCTTTTTCAGATGCTGGCATGAATGCACCGAGAACGATGCCAGATGAGAGAAGACCGGTTCGATGTTGGTGATATTCTTTGTAAGTTTCAAATGTCTGAAAACTGTGAATGGAATTTGTCTTTAGAATGATAATGAAAAACCTTGTTAGAGATGAAGTTTCAAAGGACTAAATTGAATTCCACCGATTCACCGAAAGTAGTATTTCTTTTATCGAGAAATATTAGCGGGAATGTTAAATACGTTTGCTTACTTGGGTGGATGATTAACATTGACTTACTGTTCTGGCAAAGTTTCGATGGATTCATTGAACGTCATGTGGTGTGCAACGTTCACATGGTCTTGCAAGTTTTGTCCAACGGGGAGGTCTTTGATGAGTGGTATACCATGTTTTTCAAGCTCCTCTTTGGGTCCTACACCTGATAGCATCAAAATCTAAAGTCAAGATTTTGGATAATATAAATCAGTCTCAAGTTTGTATCACGTCTTTGTATGTTTTCTGTTCCTGTACACACTAAAAAAGAATAAGTTTTTTTAAAGGTTGGAAATCTTTGACATCCCTCTGCCCCACTTGAAAATTTGGCCAAACTTTTGTTCCTGGTGGGAAAAAACCACACAATTTCAGGCCCACTGGGAAATTTTCATTTCATTTTGTATTCCCATTTGAAAATCAATGGCATAAATTGTCCTCCAAAACCATCCCCACTTAATTTTTCGACCTGGAAACAATAGAATTTCTATCTCTATTAGGTTTTCGATAGAAATTTTCATCCTCATTAGGGAAAAATGTTCTATAGGGGCTGTGAGACAGGGGTTTTTTTTGTGTTTGTCTATGTTTGGCTCAAATTCGAGACTAATATTGGGCAATTCCATGATATATTCACAAAGGGGGTATTTCAAGAAAAATTCCCAGTGGTTCTAAGGAAAGGCTTTTGCATTTTTCTTTTGGAACCTCCTATGACTTAATGTAATTTTCCCAAGGGAGGGGTTATAAACTATTCTAAAACATTTCAGGAAATAAAAGAATGGTTTACTAATCATAACTGGAAAAATCTTTTTATTTGCTTGAAAATGCTTGAAAACATAATCTCGTACCTGTGGAGATGCAATAGCACCAGCAGACAGGATGACTTCTTTCCTAGCATCGACTATCACCACTTTACCATTCTTCTTATACACCACACCTGTAGCTTGATGTGTATCTTCATGGATTGATATTTGTAGAACGTGTGACAGGGGGCTTATATGTAAATTTGATGGCGGGTTCTTCAAAAACGCGTTAGCCGTGCTACATCGTTGTCCATTTGTCTTTGTGTTTTGGTAATAAACACATCCAGTCTGTGTGCCACCGTTGTAGTCATGGTTTTCTGGTAACACCTTCTTACAACCTTCCATAAGTTTGTGAAAAATTCCTTTTCGGTCAACATCCTCGATTGTCAGACGACCACCTGTAGAATGATGCTCTGTATCCTTGGCTAGGTTTTTGATTCGTTGGTCTTCAGATTTTAAGTAGTATGGTAACACATCTTTATAGCTCCATCCTGGGTTTCCTTGATCAGACCATAGGTTATAATCTAGTTTATTACCTCTAGCATAGACTAACCCGTTTATGGAACTGCTTCCTCCAAGTAATTTACCTCTGGGCCAAATCACTTGACCTTTAGTATGTATACTTGATGTTTTTCCATCTTTGGCTGCTTCAGTTCTATATGACCAGTCATTAGATGACATAAAATTGTTGAAGAGAAGACCCGGAATCTCGGTCAAGATATTGGTGCCACCACCAGCCTCTAGTAAGAGAATCTTCCATGATTTGTTTTCACTCAAACGCCTGGCAACGACAGCTCCAGCCGATCCAGCACCGATCACTACAAAGTCATATCTTGGCAAGATCTTATTATCTGGCGTTGCGAAATCTCCAATATCAGGATTTAATTTTGCGAAATTTTCGATTGGAAGATTTGGGTATATGTTACTGATCGTTATAACATGTGATAAGAAATTATCAGTGAGATACTTATACGTGAAATATCCGATGATCGGTAACAGAAAAATGAATGTTTTGGTTTTCCAGCCCATCTTTTTGCTCGCATGTAAAAGTACAGTCTCTCTACGTCTCTTTGTGTAACTTTATCTTTTTCAGAAAAAAATGTCTGCATGCAAACTCATTCCGTAAGAAAAACAATTAGAAACCAATAACAACAAAATTGTCGAAACGTACTTAACTTCGTCTTTTCTCGCATTAAAAATAGGTTTATTTTTGGTTGTATTTATTGCGATGAAATGACAAATTGTGTTTATTATGCAAACTTCTCTATTTAACTGTCATTGCTTGGAGAAGTGACTGAAAGTACCTTGGGACTCGATTATCCAATTCCTCTAAATATAAGCAAGACAGGAAGTAGTAATGGGATCAAGTAGTTGGAGATAGGTGGCTCCAACATTGACTGAATTCATATTTGAATTTTCAATTGAATTTCCATCCTTGATCTTTTGAGATCAAGGCCTCGTTGTGTTAGGGCTTGGAGAATGTGCTGATTTTTCAATCATCTACTGTTGAGCTTTTCGAAATTTCGCCCCCTAGACACTAAAATTTACCCAATGAGCATTACACCACTAGGAACACTATGAATGTTTTTCTGATGAGAGGTGCTTCACACAAGTTTATAAGCTAACTTGATCTGAATTTTTACCAATCATATTAAAAAAAGAATTTTTTTAAATGTGTTACTTAATTGCTACGTATCCCCGTATAACTTTTTTTTCCCTGGAAAATAATTTTTCAAGTACTCAGGTACATAATGGAAAGGGTATCGAAGCAACCCAGACGCAGTTTCATGTGTCATGATCTTGGCGTGTGCTGAAAGTTAAATACGTACCTTCAGAACACGAAAAGGAGGGTATGACCCCAATTAGTCGTATCTTGATGTTGAGCTATGATTGCTTATAATCTCTTTATAACTGAATCAAGTAGGAAAAACTCAATCATATTTGATCTCTGCAAAACCACATTGATTGCAAAACGAGCTTTTCATTATCGTTATTTTATTAGAATATATTCAACAGCAAATTTTACACAGATCGGGTTTGTGATGAAGTAAAGGTTTTATTCGAAGTTATCTGATGTGAAAAAGAATCAAGAATTTCAAACAACGTCGATCTTATGTAGCAAATATGTACGTCTAAGATGGCTTCCTCTCCTCAAATCTTCAAGTCAATCTTTAGATTTTGACCTTTTCTTTTAGAATTTGTCAACGTCAACCGTCATTGTGTTCAAATGAGTTCACAAGAGGCTTTTGAGACCAAGGAAACAATGTGAAGCTAAATTCCATGACGTATTTGAGGTATGAAACTTTTCTGATCCAATCTTATTCGAAGGCCCCAAACCTTTTGAATGATGGCGTGATTGTGTAATCTATGATTTCAAAAAGTGTAATGGAAAAATGTTTTTGGTGTTATGGCCAGGGCCTCACTGAGCTAACTACTTAGTGAAAATTAGAGGATTAATGTTTTATTGTGAGAATTAGTGAATCGAGAATGGCACAGAAACCAAATATTCAGATTTTACGTTAGTATAGTTAGTACTTTGGCGAAAAAAGAGATACGTGGATGCGATTATGGTCAGTGTACCTTTTTCACCTCCATGAGTCCCAGGTGGTATTTTTCCTCGCAAATTTTGACAAAATATTTAAAAATAACTCGTGCTTCATCGTCAACTTCATCTGTTATCGTTTAGCTAGGGTTCTATTTTTCCTGACGAGCTGTCTTTTTATTTTGGAGAAATACGTTATGCTTATTTCTAATAAAAAGTACAAATAAAACACGTAATGATAGGCGAAGAGGGAAAGAGAGAAATTTCGTATTTCTGTCAAGACCATCTTTGTACAGACGTAAAACAACAAGGAAAATGTTATCATTGTTGATTTCTTGATGTTGTGAAGCTCTTCAAGGAGTCATTTACGATGCAGAAATTCTGGAAATAATCTTTTTTATATAGGTATCATCATGAGTGATGAACGGGAGATTTCTGAAAGAAAAAGGGTACTGATATTCTTTATAGGGTTGTACTTTTACGGTGTGACCGGATTTGCCCTTTTTCAGTACGGTATTACGGGGTTTGACAAAAAAGATACGGGAAAATGGTATTTTAGCCTCTACAAACCAGTTTGACGGTGTTATCATTTTTATCAATTTTCGGAATTCAGAGATTCAGTAGAAATTATGACGGGAAAACGGTATTTCGAATCCTTGCAAAACCCCCTTCATAGATTTTTAAACAATTTGTTTGAAGATATATTGACATTCCTGTGTTTATGAACGTTTGAATAAATAATTTCTCATTTCTTTATAATTTGAAGATTGGAGTTAAATATTTGGTGGGAAATTTAAACAAATTTTCTTTATGGACCTACATTGGAGAACCTTTAATTTAACCTGTGTTCGATGTTCGTTCGACGTTCGTCTGTTACCATACCAGCTTTTCTCGGGATTGGCTCATTACTTTTTTTAGATTTTTTGCACAATGATGCAAAACGGCAATACCAAAAATTTGATGGAGCCCGATTTTCGAGAAAAATTTTTCCGGCAAATTTGGGCCAAGAAGTGCCTAAAAATAGGGATTTTTGGACTTTGTATGAGATTGCTTCATTAGTTTTTCTGGGGCAAGAGTCTCTAAAAGGTGGCTGAAGCTGTTTTCTCCGGAAAAAATTTTTTGGCTGAAAAAGTTGGATATTTTCATTTGGGGAAAATCCCTTTTGTCATTTTTAGTCAAAATGAGAATTTGCTTCATTAGTTTTTTCTGTTTTTTTGCTGAAAGATAGAGGGCAAAGTTCTTTAAAAAGTGGCTGAATCAGTTTATTTTGGAACATTTTTTTGACCGTAAATTGGCCGTAAAAATTGGTTATTCTTATTTGGGGAAATAATTTTTAGGGAAAATAAGCATTTCTATCATCAACTGTCTTGATATTTTTTTTCAAAACATCGAAAATCCAACATGAAACAAGTTGCATCATGTTTTCAAGCTTATGCATCTCTATGTACTCTGTACCAGAGTTTATCGCTTCGTAGTACACTATGTGCGCATTGTCTGTTTGATAAAAAAATTCACGTACGGAGACCTCTACGATGAAGTATATGATTTATAAATAACAACACTTCTCTCGTCGTCTCTCCTCTCTCACCAACACTCCATCGCAGCGATCGGTTTGAAAAATCTCAAATGAGAAAAGACAACGACAACATACCCTCTACTACGGCAATGAATTTTGAAATTAGCCGTAGATACTGGGTCTGTGTACAGACAAATCTCTATGCTATGCTGTTATCTTTTCTTTTTCGTTCGAATATTTTATTTTCATTTGGCATGTTTCTGACTACCTATGTACGTAAGGTCCATTCAGCATGTTGCTTGTTATTTTTTTCTTCTTTTCTTTTCTTTTTATTTACACCCGATTCTTCGAAATGTTCGAAATAAAGTTATATCTTTTTTGTAAGCTCGAACATGTATATCAATTAATCTGAATTTGATTTAAATTCAAATAGATCTCACAAAAAAGATTATATTAATAAAACAAAACAATGCAAAACCTGCGAAGCTGTCTTTTTGTTTTCCTGGCATTTTGTTGTGGAGTTTGTATGAATTCAAAACCAAATCTGCGATACACATCTTCGTCCGGTGAAATCACTGCCAGGAGAAGAAGCTGGGATGGCGTGTATAGTCAGATGGACGAATGGCACACAATAGAACCTACCAATAAAGGCAAAGTGTTTACTATTTTAAAATGGAAGAAATTCAATATTAAAGACACGTTACCGTATTGTCGAGTGGTTTTCGTCAATGTTTATGTTGGGTAAGTAATATGGATGTTTGTTTTGTTCTTACTTTCAGACGTTACGGTTTCGTTCCATTCCGAAACGATACGGTTCCGAAACAAGTGTTAACGTCAAAATTCGAAGCGTCAAAAAAGAAGACGTTACAAAGCAAAACAGATCAATCTGCCAATTAGATTTTTAAAATAAGTTTTGAGAGCTTTTATGTAACTTTTCGGGCCTTCCATATTTAGCTGTCAATTAATTAGTAAATATGACTAATCATTGTTTTTCGCTATCATTTTCCATCATTATAGATGTGGTAGTTCTAGTCATTTTGTCGGTGGATTCTGTGGTAGAACGCCGTTCCCTATTTATTCACCTGATGGTTGCATCAAGATCAACTACCAAGATAAATCATCCAGACATTCCTACTTCTCCGGTTTCGAAGCTGTGTATGAAACATACCCTGTGGAGAACAGCCATTTCTCCTCGTGTTATCCGTACGTATTGAATTACATGTGAAATTTAATTTCCTTAAAAAACTAATACAATTTTTACCAATTTTCAGTTCAAAGTCGGGTTTGAGTGATTGATAGTGACTAAATTTTTGAACTAATTCGAGGCTTTTCAATGAGATTCAATGATTGCTATTGTCATAATTTTGAACACCGTTTCACAGACCCGCTGCCCCACTGAAAAATTTGGCCAAAGTTTGTCCCAGATGAGAGAATTATTTGAAGTTCAAGGAAAACGTTTCCCTCCAAAACCATCACCACTGGATTTTTCAACTTAGCAACAATTTCTATTCCCATTGAGATTGTAATAGAAAATTTCATCACTACTGTGGAAAAGAGTATTCTCGCCGGGATTTTGAGACATAGGTGTTTTTCAGGAAATTTTGAAGGGTATTCAGGTCTACCTTTGGACATTTAAATTAGAAAATAACTGTTTCATTTTTTCCCAGTAAAAACTGAGAAGTTCATTCTTCTTTAGAAAATCAACAAAGATTACACAACGAGCTGGACTTATTGGTTCACCCAACTGGCCACATTCGTATAATAGAGTTAAAGATTTCCGTAACACGAACCAGTGTACATGGGAGATTTACGTACCAGGCGCAAAAAATATCGCTGTTTACGTCATCGATTTGAATCTGGCGAAAGATTACAATGTTGTTGATAATAGTTGTCCGAATAGAAAATATGACTATTTTTCAATCCACTACAAAAGTAAGAATTTACACCCCTGTTTCACTGCCTTCCGAAATTATTTTGTAAACCATATACATTTTCAAATTCATAATTTTTCCATAGTCGAAAATTAGGTCATGTTAATAATATCCACAATCTTACGTTTGTATCGCTTGGCTATTTTCAAAAAAAATACTTCTTCAAACTTGGAAATTCTATTGATTTTTGATTTCAGAGAAAACTGCGTATGACTTGGAATCCAAGACCAGCTATTATTGCGATAAAACTCAAGGCTATAATTTGGATACACAAAGCAATTCTTTGAAATTGAGGTTTAATAGAAATTCTAGAAACTTTTATCCCCAACGAACTCGTTTTTTGATTGGTTACATTGCGTATGGTGGTGAGTTGATCTATTTTTTATTCTCCCTCACCTTAGGTTCCTAATCGCACTTTCCCTCAACATTTAAAATACAAACTTAGAGTACATCATTTCTAAATTTAAACATCTCTCTTCCTTAAGCATCGCTAAACATCTCTCTTCACTATTTTGCGAAAATGATACTTGCAAGCATAGAAAAATCGACGAATTAACTTAAGATTGGCGAGAGTCTCTCGAACATTGCAAAAAGTTAAGAGCAATATAGTTTTCTGATAGAGATGAAATTCCAAAGTAATTTTCTCACCAGCATCGATTTTCTGAAAGTTAGGATGAGTTTCGCTTGGTTATCGTGTTACACAAAAATGACAGACTCATAAAACCTATACTTTTACAGACCAACCAATCGCAGAGAAGAAGGAATCCGATCGGACCTCCATAATCCTGAGCATTATTATCAGTGCAGTCATCATTTTCGTTATCCTGATCTTAGCATGGAAGTTTTGCAATTGTTCCAACCGATGCAAACCGTTTGGTGGTTCTGACTGCCCGGCTGAGGTATGACGGATCTTTTCTTACACGTTTGCCAATATTTTTACAGGACTTTAACAAGGTATATTTCAATTTCACTTAAATTCCTTCATTCTGACATGGATAAAAATTTGATTTTATTAAATTGATTTAACGAGATGAATATGTCAAAAGAGTATTCAAGAAGTTTCATAATAAAGTTTATATATTCAAAATTATTGCAAATATTCTAAGAGGAGTAGCAACCTTCTCTAGGGTCAAATAGGATTTAAATACCAGAGCATATATCCAGGTGACCGAATCGTGGCAGCAAAATTATGAAAATGCCTCATATATTTCTATGAATACTTCTCACAACAGGTAGCTGCAGAGGAGCGACATAATTTGAGGAATGGTCCTTACATGCTTGAGTCAAGTTTCCCGAACAACAATGAAATTCCAAGGATTGAAGAAACAAGACTCCCTGATCAAGAAATCCTTAACGACCCATCACTTTCAGGTATTTTTCTTGTGAACTTTAAATCTTTTTCACCTTAAATTAACCCAGCTTAAAATTATGCGGAGCCTCAAGGATTTATTTTTAAGATTCAAAGCATGGAGTCAAACCATTACGTATGTGATGCCCGCTAAATTTTGGAAATTAAGAGTCTAAATCAGTGGCGTCGCATCTTGACCAAGACTGGGATATAAGGCAAAGTATAGAGAAATTCCAATTTAACCATTTGTGCGATAGAATCGCATCTGGTACACCTGGTTTTCGATATTACCACCCTCGACGTCGAAGTGCCCCCTGGCACTTGTTGCCCTAAGTTCTACTGTGAAGCAATGCGTACACAACGCCCTATAACGAGTATGTTTTTGCGCCTTTTTGCTGTGACACTTGCGAAAATCCGTTTCAATATTAACCATTGTCCATTGTCTAACTATGCATTTTGTCTTATTTCAGATCTGCCACCACCAACATACGCACAAGGTTTGAGAATGCCATCTCCTGCAACGTCAATGAATCGATTGAATTCCACTGATGTTGAGGATGGCGATCAAAACAAACTTCCATCATACCAAGATGTCATTAGTAATAGTAATAGCAGGTTGCATTTGACATGAGTGCTTATCTCCATGCTCGCAATATGAACAAAGAACCAAAGAACTAAAGATTCACCACGATCATTGATTTCTGGAAGTTTCCTTCTCATTGCAAAAGACCTTTTTAGATGTTGGAAAATGTCCTGTTCACCTTTGCTTTAGTGAGATCGTGAGTGCCATGTCTTCATTTGACGAATATTCTGCTGAGGAAAATGTGTAAAATACCACACACTACAAAACTGAAACTACCAGTATTAATTTAGTGCATCAAAAGAATAAGAAAATTTCCCCTAACGGTGCAATTCATATATTATTGGTTTGAATCAAAACAACAAATTATTGATTGTAATATTTGGAGATGAGGTGAAGATGGTGAAATATCTCCTAAGACACTTATGTCCTTCCATATGGCGAATATCAACGGTAATAAAAAGCATACTAAAGCGACTAGCAACGAAAAAGTACCGAATATAAACTTTTAAAACTACTGTACATAGTTACATGCATACATCCTTTTTCAAAAAAACTTGACAAATTATATAAATGCATGATTTTCAATTGTATTTAAAAAATAGAATGTACATATTTAGGGCCCAGGCCTCCGGTGGGCGCTGAATGCCACACTCTTAGATGATTGTGTTTTGCTCAGAACTTTTTTTATGTAAATATGTAAAAGGGTGTGGCAACTTCATTCTTGACATTTAGACTTTATTCAGTTCAAGTTAATCAAATGAATTTCATCCCTCTCTTGAAAAATAAGCTCAAATACCCATTTGAAGAAATTTAACCTTGGAGGGTCTTAGCATCAAAAATGAAATGCTTGCACTAAATTTTCAACCAGTGTGAGACTAAATTCAGTGTTTAGATTGACTCAAGACTCAAGAAAACACAAAAAGGGCGAGAACATATTTTTCAGGATTTTCTTTTTTTCGTCTCAGGATAAATCGGTAGCTTAGCAACACAAAGTTGAAACTTTATCCTCCATCTTTTTCATTAAATTCTTTGAAAAAATTATTTTTGATGGGTCATGATTAATAAGTTTTAGGGTTTTTTTTAAACGAAAAAAAGGGATTGTCAGATATTATTGTTTTTTTTATAAAAAGAATTTTTACAGAATATTTTATTAGGAATAGAAGATTTTTTAGAACATACTATAAAACCTTGGTTTAGTCTTGCTTTGGTCGAAATCATTTTGAAAATCAATAATTCATAACAAAAATCATCTCTCTAAAATAGAAATAATTCTTTCGAGTTCGTAAGTTTTCGATTAATTTTTTTTTCTTCTTTGAGAGTTGATGATTTCACATGTATAAAGCTTGAAGTACTTTTTTTCCTAGTGAAAAATCTTTTCACTGTCAAGAAAATTATACCTTAATCAATTTAAAAACAGTTAAAAATGTTTCAGTGAGAAAAAGAGAAAAATGATAACTGCGCATGCCCGTGTTGGGTTTGATTATTTTCCTATGATTGCTGACACGCTGTTTTCGAATTGAAAACATAAATCTCTTTTTCTCATCTTTCAATTTTTTGTCAATTTTTCAGATTTTTTTTTATGTCCTGTTGGTGGATGTTATCTTTCAGAGTGAGTGTGAAAATTGAATATTGTACAGACTTTCCGTGTATTCCGGAACCATGATGGCTTGATATACCAAAAGATTTCATATATAAGACCTTCATGTATGGCATTACTTCCGATTCCAAACCGCATTGCATTCATTTTGAGCACAATCTTTGCACTAGTGCATTATGGGGAAGCTTTGAACGATAATTCAACAACAACATTAAAAGAAAATGATATTTGGTGTGGAGGGAAACGGATCATCTATAAATCACAAGGTCAACTTGATGTTGATTTATCCATCCTCTTAAACAGTTCAATTGCTGTTACCAATCCTCCGTATGAATGTCATTTCAAGATACGTGCCAATACACCGATATCATTTCAATGGTTTAAGTTTTCCAGGAATTTTACTGGCAAGTATGGCGATTGTAATCAAACCAATAACATTGTCAAAGTTTGGACAGGGTATGTATCTATATTCACTATATTGCATTGTCCATCAAAATGTCATTTTGTTAAGGGCTCTGACCATAGTGAATTTTTCATAATCGCCGTGTTTAAAATGTGTTTTCTGACTGATGTAACCAACCAAACTATGGCATGTTATACATTTTCTGTTAGACAAACTATTCCTGAATCTGAAAATTCAAAAATTGCAATGAAAAAATTTGATGAAGAAGAAAATGAAGACTTTTGTGAGGAAGAATATTTCAACTTTGAAGAGCTTAGTTTCGGCGAAGAAAAAACATTTTGAAAAATTTTTCGCAGTAGATGGTGTATCTTTCACCAAACGATAAAAATTTTTGCGGAAAATTTTTGTAAATGCTTCTTTGTCTCGAAATCTTCAAAATAGTGGTTTTTCATCAATTTTTCATCTGGATTTTGCTTAAAAAAACAATCATAATTTTTGACAAATCTTTTTAGAAAAATTTTCCGCAAAATTTAAAATAGTTCAATTCTTTGCGGACAATGTAAAGAAATTTTGAAACAAAAAGGTTAATTACCCATTAAAACTTAGCGCTTTTTATAAAAGAAGGTGATGCAACATATTATTAACGTCTTTTTAAAGTTCATAACGTCATTTCTGCAATTAAATTCTTAATTACTCTGAAGGGATTTGATTAAAAAGCAATTTATAAAGGCAATTCTTTGTTAAAAGTGTTAAAGAACCTAAAACATAACTTTTATGTTCAAATACTAAAATCAATTTTCCGACTATGGTCAGAGCCCTTAAGCTTAACTTCGGGAGGGGTACTAAAAATGGGTGTTGGTATGTGTGGACGGTAAGGGTCGGTTTTTATCACCTTTCAAGGTATCTCGAAGGGTTACAAAAATCAGAAAATTTTAAATTGGTATTGGTAGTTTGTATTTGAAATTACCATTTTGGGTCTGATTTACATGAATTGTATATATATTGTATATTGTGTTTTTTGTCTCCTTTTCAGAGAGATTTTGGAGACTAAAGTGGAAAAAACGCTGAAATTTAATAAACCAATAGACTTTTTGGAAGATATTTTTTCAACGAATGAATAAATTTGTTTTACTCGATTGTGTCCTTATCATATGTTTTAACATTAAAGCAGTTTCTTTCCCCACAATTTCGAGCCTGGCAAATAACTTTCATTGGGTCCGTTTGTAGACAGATTTTTCCGGTATAACAGAGAATTCTCGCTAATATTTTCTGATACTTGATATTCGACTGTACCATATTTATCTTCTTTCTATTTTATATACCATAATGAAACGGGATTTGACTTTCTAAATTTCCCCTTTCTTTTGTCAAAGCATGACAGCCATCTTGTCGTCAACATTTCAAAACAAAAAAATGTCATCTCCATGAACAAGAAATCTCTCTTCTTCTTTTCTTCACTCTTTGTTTTCTTATTATTTTTCGTGAGTCATTCTTTCAACATAACATTTCTAGAATATTTTCTCTTTAAGATATTAATCACCATATCAAGTCAAAATATGTCAACTTTTTGGGTGCGTTCTTTTTAACTGTAGAAATCTCTTTATACAAATTTCACTTTATTTCCTTCCCTTAGATGTCAAGACCGCGAAGAACATTGTTTCACCAACTACATGCAATCGAACTATGAACTTCACGCGTCTGATGGATGTTACGACATCGAGCTATCCACTGATATTAAGGACAAAATATTTCTCGCCAACTTTAAACCAGCGTCGTTCAATACTGCCAGTAGTAAGTTTAGGTCACCATAACTTTTAAATTACTCGATACTTTGATTAAGGCTCTAATAAAATGAGACAGACTTTTAGCTCAATAAATGAATTTCTGGAAGTCTAGCAAAGCAGTGTTGTTATGAGAATGTGTTTTTATGAGAATATTTTTTTATTATAAGCTTAATAAATATCTTAGAAAATAGTAGGGGGAATTTTGTTCGATTTTTTGAAATCGCTCGATTGTTTTGTTAGAAGCACTTGTTATACATTTTTGGAAACTTCAACCTTAGAGAAATCGAAATTACCATGTTTCCAATTTTTTTTTCGGACACTTTGGTGTGATTTTCGGACAAATATGACGGTCTCAGGCAAAAATCATAGTGAGAAAAATTAATGAAAATTTTAGCTTGAGAAAACGGAGACCTGTTGTATATTTTTGGAAAGCTCTCAA
Source organism: Clytia hemisphaerica (assembly GCF_902728285.1). Lineage (NCBI taxonomy): Eukaryota > Metazoa > Cnidaria > Hydrozoa > Leptothecata > Clytiidae > Clytia > Clytia hemisphaerica. Next base: position 338,835 of record NW_027103911.1, read on the forward strand.
AAAAATTAAGATTAGAGATATATTGCAAGTATATGTGAATTATGTACCTAACTCGAGATATTAACCCTTGAAAACCGTGTTTTTCAGCCAGAAACAGCTGTTTTGTCCAGTTTTTGCGCTTTTTGAAGCTCATTATCTCGAGTTAGGTACTGAAATCACCTATACCTGCAATATATCCCTAATCCTAATTTTTTGAGAGTTTTCAAAAAATATACAACAGGTCTCCGTTTTCTCAAGCTAAAATTTTCATTAATTTTTAACCCTATGATTTTTGCCTGAGACCGTCATATTTGTCCGAAAATCACACCAAAGTGTCCGAAAAAAAATTGGAAACATCGTAATTTCGATTTCTCTAAGGTTGCAGTTTCCAAAAATGTATAACAAGTGCTTCTAACAAAACAACCGAGCGATTTTACAAAATGCCCTCTACTAAAATTAACAAATACTTTTCCCATAGCTCCTTACGATGATGACTCAACGAGCAGTTCGTTCTCCAATCATCTTGTCTTTATCATAATCGGCCCCATCGTCTTTCTGATCGCAGTCATCGGAATCACATTCGCTTTGATGCGTCAAGCACAACATCGCCGATTAGTGGACACACTACAAGTGGAACAAAACCTCATCTCACAACAAACTTCATCAAGTAGTGAAGCTCAAGAGGAGTGTCCAAACTCGCCCACTTCCTTACTACAAAAAACTGAACGCCAGCTTTCAAACGACAGCAAAGCAAGATACTCGCAACGCTTCTCACAACAATTCCAGGAAGGCATGACAGATCACTATTATTACCCTGCTAAACGAATTTCCTATATTTCTAATCGCTATTCAAGAAATATCCCGGCTGAGTATCGAGTATCGCGCGTTCGTTGCTCGCGCTCATATTCTGCAGGTGAATCGTCAATGCCGCGACCACCAGGTGAGATCGCGCGTCGATCAATTGCTAGAAGATCACCAACGCACTCTGCTGATTGGAGCAATAAAGTCCAACTCGTTGACGTGCATAGTCCGAAAGTTCAACACCCTCAAAATGTTGTACATCAATTGCAACATCAAACTTCATACCATCAACAACAACCTATTCTTCATTCTCAACAATCAGTTCAACATCTGCAACACCAAACTTCTTATCAACAACAACTTAGCAACGATCCTCAACAATTGCAGCACCAAAACAGTCAATTCCAACATCAAACATCACATGATCAACCACAGCCAAACACCAATTATGATCCACCGCTCCAACCACCGCTAACACCTTCATCAACGATGATTTCTCCACCTCAAATTTCACCAACCACTATCCAAGAAGAGGAAGAAGCTCCACCATATGAAACAGTTATTGCACAAGGTAACGCTGATAAATCAAAGTCTATTCACGAAAGGTCTGTTCTGTCCTGTTTTGCTGTTTTCTTATGGAAATCATGCCAGTGTAAAAGGTCTCTCTAAGATTAGAAAACTTTTGAATTTTTGTCTCACTAATGGTTACTTTTTCGCAAAAATTTCTTTAAAAGGGTTGGCTTTCAGAGGTCTGGTCTGTAGCCTTATCGCGTCCCCTGGGAGTGTCCCCAATGCAAGTGTAAATATTCAGAAATTTCACCTCTGATTGAAAAGCTTACTAAACTTTTGATAATACCCATACTGTATCTGGACTGTGAGATCCACAGCGGTCGCTCTCCTTTCACAAGAGCTGAAATATGGTGCTACCTTTCATTTAGATTTAGTTAGCAACAATCAAACACAAGAACCACAACATCAAACAACTAATTTCATTGAAAACCCAATGGAAGCACATCAAGAGGTCATCCAAAATACACCAACCAATCTTCAAGAGCAACAGAACGCACCAATCAACATGCAAGAACAACAAATGTTGCTACCGCTCATAGACCATGAGTACGAATTCAAACAGTTATCACATGCTAACAGACTATCAAGCCTTGATTCGATTTTTGATAATAATTTGGTGATTTCCCATGACAATGAGAATTTTAATGTTTTGGAAAACGACACTGTTTTGGTGCGGTACGATAGCTCAGATTCTTATTTTGATAGAATGTAATTTTAGGGTTGCGAGGGAAAATTTATTTACTGCTCTCCGCAGGGTAGACATGTTGTATGGTATGGAGTACTATCAAAAAGGATTTATACCAATCATACGAAAAACAGGTGGAAAATCGAGAAAGTGTTTCAGAAATTTTTGAAATATTGCTAACAGAAGATTCATAACAAATTAGGACAATAGGAATACTTCAAGTTGTGACCACGATGTTTTTGTCAGTTACCTTGTTTATTTCAGCACTGCACTATTTTCATATAGTCTTTCTGGGGGGACGTACGGGGTTTGCGATTTCCGAAATACCGAATAATTTTGCCAAAATCTCCGAACTTCCGTAAAAAAATACTTGCTATTCCGATACCGATTTTTTGGGGTATTTTTCCTCGTTTTGACTTTTTTCTTCATTAAATTTGATTTTTTATGTATGTATTCCGAAAAAGGGGAATAAAAACTTTATAATACCAAAATTTCGAAGCAAAAATTCATGGATTTCCGATACCGAAACAATCTCAGAATTCCGAAATACCGAAGGAGTTTTGTCCGATTTCCGAAATTCCGAAGAAAAAAGGGTCGATTTCCGCTATTCTGAAATACCGTACGCCCCCACTTTCTGAAATCGAATAATTGTAATATAGAATTCGCAAAAATGCATTTCGGATTACTTTTTGGGCCAAGACCTTTTGTTTCTTTTTTAAGGCACATGGTCATGTAGACGACAAACTTCAAATGTTTATTCAACAGTGATAATCGTTAATCGATGTCAGAATTTCACCTCTAAACTTACGATTTTGATTTGTATCGTACCATTTTAGTTTACGTCTTCGTCTCGTCACCATCCCCCTACCCACGTCACAATTTTATTAGTCCTTCTTAAAGTAGATATGGATTAAGTAAAATCAAAGCGAATGAGCTGGATATTGATGGGTTATCTAGAGAGGTTTGTGGTACTAAAATATTTTGATTTGCAGAAAGTAGTTATATGGAATCTCCATAATTCGAACCACTTATAATGGAACAAGTTTCCCAGCTTCTTTTGAATGACAAACCGTGAAAACAACTAGACACTTACCGGAATCATATTCGGAGAGTGATGATATTTCTACTTTTTGATCACGTATGTATTGCAATAAAAAGGTGTAAATTTTTTTTTGACCTTGACCTTTTTGTATTCACACATGATATTTCCTTGTAAAAAATCATTTCGTCTGAATTCAATTCAAAACACACAGCGAGGTTTTTGTAGAAAAAAAAGGTCTGAAAACTGAAAATTGCGCAACATTTCTGATTCGATATTCTGTTTTCTAGAATTTAGAGAATATTTTTGCAGAAAAGGAGGAAGTTTTGTACGTTAGACAAATACGCTTATTAACGTCAAAAAGTTCCAAAATGTCTCATTTAACTCCAAAATCTTTAAGCTCTACGAAAATAAATTTTATTTATCAATTTCATTTTGATATCAAACTGCTTTTGATACTTGAGTCGTTTCTGGGTGAGTGATAAGATGGTTTATTTCCTTATATGAAAATTAGAGCTCTTTCATCCGAGGGGTACTAGAGGAAGAATGGGTATATGTCGTCTGACTCTTAAGCACTCGGATCCTAGGTGACTGAGGTAAATCTTGACACCTTTTTTGCGGAAATTCCACTAAAATTTAGGATTTTTACTATACTGTAGGTAGTGAAATGTAATTTTTTGATTTTAACGGTCCTTAGTAGGCTTTTGCAGCTTCAAAAATACATACATGTACCTTTCTTTTAGCTTAGGTATCCGATGGGGCCTTAATCAAAAAGGCTGAATATGCTATGGTGAACACTGATAAGGTGTTTCACTAATTTGTAGAACTCCTCTAACAAGTTTTCAAATGATGTTGTAAATCACAGGGTGAACTATGTTTTTTTTAGCAAGATTGACACTTTGGACAGAAGTAAATATCATAATTTTCGTGCAGTATTGTTTAGAATTGACAAGGTCATTGTTGGCGGATTAAAGTTCAGAGAAGTTTTTGATGAAAATTAAAGTGAAATTGCCTTTAAAGAAATTTTAAAAGTATACAATGAAGACAGACTAAACTTTAGCTACGACACTCCAATTACTTTCGGGTACCTAATAGCCGAGGGGTTGGAGTAAGCAGGGGGGTGGGAAAAATCTCAAAACTTAATAAGCGGGGGAATAAAAATGTCCTGGGTGGAAAATTTTTGAAAAGGAGGCTAATACAGCAGAATTAGGACAAAAGAGGGAATTTTCAAAAACATTTTCCCAAAAATTAGTTAGCGGGGGGGGGACGGCTATTAGGTACCCGAGAGTAGGTAAATAATTGCGATCTTTTTCAGATAAGATGTTAAAAATGTAGCGATTGTAATGTATTGAGGGGTTTATTGTTTGATTGAGCACTGAAGCAGTACGACACTTCAACTTCCAAATTACCGGGTGGTTCAGAAAAAACATGGCGAAACTTGTAACGTAGATATCTCGAGAAGTAATTATGAAAAATCACTCAAATTTTCTACATTTATTCTTTAACATATGTAGAGTGTAAATCGAAATTATCCTTTTACGAACATCGTTTTATTTCTTTTTATGGGTTCTATATATTATAACACCTAGATCCATCAAACAGCAAAATGACCCTGAAATGCAAATAAGTCTGCTCAGTTTACACACAAACACAACAAACATCTTACCACTTCAACAAATAAAGGGCTCGAATGACAATGGAAACATGATTTATCAAAGTGTCAACAGTGTCAATAAAATTTAAACTTGAAGTAGTCAATGTTTTTAGTTCTGAGTATATTATTGATGGTAACATACCGGTGTGTGGTTTTGTATGCGGTAGAGGTTTGTAAGCGATATTTGTATCATTGAATCCGTGTAGAGGAGTTTAAACTGCATGCCTGCCAACCTCGTCCCTGTGTATCCCCTCTTAGAGGGGATAGAACTTTTCAAAACAATACGTCATAAAAAAATCTGACGTTACAAAGTTACACTGCATTAATAGTTTCAAACCCAGGAACAAATCAAACCTGACGTTTTGTTCTTGGATTACGTAATCTTACGCGTTCGAAAACCAGACAATGCCAGCGCTATCAGTAAGAATCGAAAAGCTGATAATGCGCAGAGAACGAGGTTGCCTGCCTGCTTGAAAATGATAAGAAGCTTAAAAACATTTTCAAATTCCCATAACAGCGTTTATACCTTTTTTATGTTTATCAGGAAACATTTTGTCACTAAAAAATATGTCACCTTTCCGCTAAAAATAGTCAGGAAAAATTAAGTGGTCGAGTAATGGGTCGAGTAAATCATATACCATAAAATGGCTAGTAATATTCCTGTAATAAGGTATTCGACGACTTTTTAATTTGAATTGTATTTATTTATTTACGTCCCGATAAAAAGGCAAGAAAGTTCTGTGTAAAAATTATGCAACCTTCCTAGCTAGATCTCTTTTTAGTTTAAATGGCAAATAGGTTAACTTATGACGTATTTTGATTCCAGATCAAAATAAGAAATTGTTATTAGACAGAAATCGCCATGTTTTGAGTGAAAATTGCAAAATATTATTTTTGACCTATTTTTGTGACCAAAATACTTGCTTTTATATGCTGATAATGCAAAAGCTTGAATATCACTTTTTCTATTAGGTTACACGCTCTAAATATATAAATTGATTGCCCAGAAATATATTCGTGTTTAACGCGCGTTTAAAACGCAACAAGCAACGCAATAGACTATGGGGAAAGCTCTCACTTTGACGGTATTATTTCTTCTCTCTGCAGGTAAGAAAATGTCTTTGGTAACCTATCTTTCTAAATAAAACTACACACCTCCTCTTCTCACAGACCCACTGGGAACCCTTCACACGGGAAAAATTGGCCAAAATATCGTAGCCAGTGGAAAATTATACTCTAGTTTTTGTCCCCGCTTAAATTGATCAGATCAGCAAATCCTCACTGCAAAATATTGTGCTATTTTTTTCATCCCCACTGAATTTCCAGGCTAGAAAACAATCGAATTAAAATTCCCCAGGAGTTTTGGTCCGTTATTTTTATCCCCACTGGCTGATAAAATCCCACCGGGTCTGTGAGAGGAAGGTGTAACTACGTCTGGGGTGTACATCGCAACCCCACTAGGGTGGTTGGGCTTTTATATTAATGGGTACAACTCAAGGGAACTAAACTGCCCAAAATGTTAATCGATAGAAATCTAAGCTCTGTCGGCTGTTACATGGAGATTCAAGCAAGACTTGCACCTTCATAAGGAGTTGATATGGTTGTTGATAGTTTCTCTCTGCGATTAATTGATTTGCAGGTAGTTTGAGCGTTCGATTTTCACCTAAGATAAACATCATGATACAAAAGTTTCTTTTTGAATTTTAGGATTGGAAATCGAAGGAAGATCTGTCAAGTATGGTATGTCTTTTTCCTTAAATTACTTCTAAGCGTACCTGGTTTGGGGGCCTGGTTTGTACCATTTCAACTCCAACGATATTATGTTAAGTTTACAATAGACTACTAAAGCCAGCCGTCTATTATATCTTGAAAACGAAAGATAGGCTTCATATCGTGATCCTAGATCTCCAATCGATTTGATTGTTCTCTTTGAAATACAAGATTGTATTCTTTCAGGAAACTTCCAGTTCCAGGAGAACAGATTGGACGTCTTTTCATACCATGGTGTCATTGAGAATGGTATCCAAGGCACCACCGACAATGTCACCAAACTTAAAATTAACGCCCTTGTAGAGATTGCTAATTCGAAAAATTATCAGTTCGTGCTCAAGGTAATATATTAATACGTCTGCGTGTCAATCCTTCGAGCTTTTTGACGCTTTTTTTAATGTAACATCCTATCAACCAAAACCTAAGAACAAATCGAGGACAATCCCAAATTCAGATTTTAGAATTGGCTAAGTAAATTTTATTTTAAGCACTTCTGCGAATATTAGATAAAGAAAGTAAGCATGTTGATTAAATCGGAGAACAATCGTGCCAAAAGTCACTGGTTCTAAAGGGTATTGATTGTGTTGCGTTGTCACCAATTATTATTTCCCATCCTCTATCCGATTTCTTAACCATACTAAATTTGATCTCGGGCTATGGGTTTCTCTTTAACTTGGTCATTGTGATAACAATGTCTTAGGTTTTAAAATAATTTATCTGGTGAATGATATGAGAAAGTAAATCAAACAAACTTTATGATATTTGACGAAATTTTCACTCTATATAAAATTTTACCATGATATTGGTAAATATGTTTCGACATCAGAGGTCATTTGATTTTCTCTTGTGATACAAAATGAAAGAAATGCTATTCTAGGTGAATTTACACAAATTTGAGTATTTAGTAGACACAAATAAACCTGTAACAATACGCGTAGGCTGATGTAAACAACATACTTAGTTGTCCCAATAGTGATTATTTTTAAATTTTTCGAAGAAATGATCTTCAACAACAGATTTCAAATTTCGAAATTGTTTACTACACTTTTAAGAAGTGTGGGAACGACTTTGGTTGCAAAATCCAGCCTTTCTTTATTTAAAATAAAACTCCGACCCATTCTTCTAAAGTCTAAAATAAGAAGAATAAACCAGACAAAAAACATTGTCAGTACTTTCAGTGACTTTTTATGATAATAATGACACGCTTCTTTATTTGGTGAATCTGGCCTGGGTACTAGATTAAGATCCCTTTAACACTGGTATTTATGCAAGACCATGAAAAATTCTTCCATCACTTCAAGATGAATATGAAGTTGTTAACTCTGCTTGTGGCTTTACTGCCAGTACTAGTGGCAACAAACGACACAACTCAAATGAAAGCACAAATCCAAGCCTTGACAACATTGGTTAGTCAACAAGGATCACTGATTCAAAAGCTTGTGAAGAAAGACAGAACAAGGGATGGATATTGTCAATTCAAAGTGAATCCATGTGGTGATTGTATGTGTTTTGAAGATTTGAGGATGGTTGAGAAATACTACTGTGATTGTCGTGAAAAACCAATTCGTCGTGATTGCAAGGAGCATTATGATCAAGGAGAGCGTACCAATGGTATATATCGTATCAACAAGAACCTCAAGATTCTCATGATTCAAGTTTTCTGTGATCAAACAACTGATGGTGGAGGCTGGACTGTTGTTCAGAGACGTGTCGACGGCTCGGAGAATTTCCTCCGAAACTGGGCAGAATACAGAGTAGGATTTGGGCTTCTCCACAGAGAGCATTTTCTAGGGAACCGTAACATTTATCTGCTGACAGCCCAAGCTTACTGGAAAGGATCGGAACTCCGTGTTGATATGGTATCAAAAAGTTCTTCATCTAGACTGTGGGCCAAATATTCAAGCTTCGAAGTTAATAACGAGGCTAGTGGATTTGAGCTTCACGTGTCAGGCTACAGTGGGAATGCATTAGATCGTTTGACGTACCATAACGGCATGAAATTCACCACATATGATAAGGAGCATGATAATTGGTCTGGTGGCAACTGTGCTATTCGTAATGCAGGAGGCTGGTGGTACGACGATTGTGCGACTGCAAATTTGAATGGAAATTACGATCAGTTTCAATCCATTGCACAATCGTGTTCTTCTGATTGCAGTTCTGTATTTTGGCGACCTTATCATTTGAAATATTCTGAGATGAAAATCCGACGGGTTTAATCATCAACTACACCAAAAACGGATGACATTTGGTTATAATTAACATTACTTTTATTTTATTTGGCAACGCGGTGGCGTTTTATTGGGATTTAAGGAAATTTTATTGGATAAATATTTGAAATTTCAAAATATGTATTTCATTAGCTATTTCATTAGGAGCTATTTTATTGGCTATATATTTTATAGGGAAAGTATAAACTTAAAGAGGAAGAACAATTAAAATGTGTATCTTTTGTGTAATTTCTTTTTATAGCCTTTAGTTTGGGGACGCATTTTACACGTTACTTGAAAATACTTCATAGCGTTACGAACCAAGAATTTTTTCATAGGAATCAGCACAAAGCTCAAATTTTAAAAGTATACTTTAAAAAACTTTACAGTTTTGGGCAAAATTTGAGCTTTGTGCTGATTCCTATGAAAAAAGCCTACCTTGCTCAATTTTTTTCTTCGGTTAAAATTTTTCAATTTTTCGGTTTGTTATATTTCTACCTCTTTCATTCCACACTCCACTTTATCACATGTTTGATAGACAATACTGCGAGGAAAAAAACATATTTGACACAAGCAAGAAACTTGCATTGGTCATTGTTGAAAGAAATTTCCTTCCTCTTCGTTAAAAATTTAAGAACCACTAAGAAAAGGCTCAAAATGTTCAAAATTCTTGAGAATCACTCGATCAATGTAATTCTTATATAAAAAAAACTGTGTACTTGTAAAGCCCCCTCAGTTTCAGTAGAATATTTTGTAAGTGAATACTGAAAGAAAAAGTACCCTTCGTCTCTTGCAGCTATCCGATGTCAAGTTTTTTGAATCGCTTGGTAGTGACAGCAACTACATTGAGCTTCCCAAAAATGATTTCGCATTACGCTTGGAAAAACATAGTTTGAAATTTGAAATGGGTAACGGAGGTATCAAGAAGATTACACCGTCAACAAGGTCAACACAATCTGACGTATTGAATGTTCAACGTGGTATTCTGAGTATGCTTCAAGTTCGTCAAGTAAACGAAAAGAATCCCGAGGATCTTCGCATTGAGGTATAAAAATTTTAAGCAAATTCGTACCCTGTCCCTTTGTTCACTTTTTTTAAATTCTGATAGCGCTCGTGAAATTGTATGTAAAATAAAAAAGTGATGCAAGTGGCTCTGGGTACGAGATTTTTGAGAGAGAGAGAGTCTACTATAATCCAGTGCGGGCGTCTTTTCTGACGCTCAAGGCTCAGTTCTTTAAATGATGTTCATTGTCTCACATGGACTCCGTCAACGGAAGGTTAGGGGGTTTTGTCACTCGCTTTTATGCCATGAAAACCATATTGAAAACATTCAGTTATGTTTTTGCTTAGTTCTTTCGAAATCTGTGATTCAACAAATTTGTCACCTACTTGGTCCATCATGTCAATTTAGTCCAATGTTTTGCCCATGAATGTCTACGAGCTGACCCAGTGTGATAATTTCTTTAAGCTAGAGAATTCCAAAATGGAAGCCTTTCTTGTTTTGCTTACAAGACAACTTCATTTTTCTAAACATTATTCATCCATAGGACGATGTTTCTGGTTCTTGTGAGACGGCTTACATCCATATCACTAAACCAGACCAAAAGAATAAGTACAACTTGATCGAGAAAGTTAAAGACCTGTCTACATGTGCAGATCATCATAACATTCGATCAACGATCGATGGGAACTCGTACAGTAATGATGGTGAAGATGAATCGAAAGTAAGATTTTTACGTATCAACGTATACCGTATTACTTCGAATTTTTTGATTTTCCGGATTGAAAGCAAAATACTTAAAATATATGCCATGTACTCGAACTTTTTTTTACTTGGTGAAGATTGCACCCCCGGGGGGGACACACAAGGTAAATGACCTACCATACGTGTTGCCCTTAAATGTACTTTTTCCAAAGCTTCCCAAAGTGCACTGTAAGGTTCGAAGTGATCAAAGATGAGAAAAATGCACTCTAAGGGTGTTAAACTTGGAAAATGTGACCATATTATGCTTGAAAATGGTCAAATATTTTCAAGAAAATTTTCTCTATTTTGTAAGGGTCCAATTTCCGTTTCTATCAATTTATAGGGCTCAGTTTATGATTCCGAATTCAAATGTATGTACAAATTCAACCTTGATGGAAGTGGTTTACACAAAGTCCATTGCAAGGAGAAATTCTTAGCAAGAGCTTTTTCTTCTAACCAAGCTGGTGCTTATGTATTTACAAGGTAAGTTTTTTTTCAGAACATTGATGTTACTAGATGACATTATTTGAACGTAAAACTCTCCTTTAAAGCACAGGTCTTACTCATATATGGATACATATTGATAGCAGCAACATTTTAGACTCTACATACAAGTTCTTTATCAAGTATTTTCTCCGAGTTGGAAGATTATCAATCTCGTACCCAGATCCTTTTGCATCACTTTTTGATTTGACTGACTGATGGTCATGTTACAATTGTATATCTTTCGTGAGCTCTATTAGAATCATAAGAAAGTGAACCAAGGAACTGAGTTCGAGTTTGAAAGGCTATTTATCATCCGATATTTTTTCCCGTAGCACCAAACTGAAAAGGATATCTTCAACTGAATTATCAACAATACCGTCGCCATACACAGGTAAATTTGTAAATTGTAAATTCTAAATTGAATTTATACTGAAACAACAAAGAATAATTCATACCTTTTGTCAAAATTCTTATAAAAAAATACGCTTTACTTAAGAAGGCTGAAATAATTCACAACATGCAAAGGAGGCATCCATGAAGCGCGCCGCTTTAATCAATTAATAAAGGTCAATAATCTTTCTTGATTTGTTTCAGATTTTTATACCACCTCTATCAAATTCGATCACTCGCCACCAGTTGATAAAACGACCAGTGGTTCAAATTACCGCCAGAAAACAATCAATCTTCTCAACGAGCTAGCTACTGATGAATTCTATGAAAGTAAACCGAATTCGGCTGAACGATTCTTTGACTTGGTGATTTCTTTCCGACATTTAAAAGTTGCTGACATCAACACTATCATCGGTTCAGTGGATTTAAAAAAAGAAGAAGTAAGGTAAGAACACCCCTGTATCTGTGGTTTTTACAAATTCTTAGACCAGTGGGATATAACAGGGGTGGTGAATGCCAAAAGGGAATGGAAAGTATTCTGGTTTCCATGGATGCTGATGAGGCTGAAATTCCTGAATTCAAATGGCTTGGTTTGAGTTCCGTATCGCCAATATTTCTAACTTTGGCTAAACTAAATCTTTTATCGACTAAGAGTTTACATTTTCTTTCCAGAACATTTTTGTTCGATGCGTTGGCTCAATGTGGTACTGCAACATGTTTACAAGTCTTGTTCAAAACAATGGATCAATCTGGCATGGAAAAGGAAGCCATGAAGTTTCTCCCTTTCCTCGCGTTCATCAAAGATCCCAACCCAGAAGTTATTGGCCTGCTCAATGTAAGACCAAATTTTCAGAAGAATTGTGAAGATTAAAATTATAGTCTCTGAAAATCACTAAATGAATAATAGTCCTAGACTGAAGCAGAATTTGTGACAACAGTTTTATGCGATTTGGTAACGATAAATAGTGCCAGCTTTGTGGTGGTGAATTAATTACACCGAACTCAAACTCGAAACCAGTCTCTTAGATCACTTTTTTATGATTTTGATAGCACTCACGATTGTATCAAGTGCATCAGCAAAATCAAATTGTGCGATTTGCCTAGGAACGAGATTGCACCAAAGTTGGTCGCGTTGGTCGGAACACCAGATAGCTATTATTTTCACCCTTCAATTTTCATTTCTGTTATGTATTTGTTGTTAGGGTTTGCACCAGAAGACTCAGCATCCATCTCTGATATTGTTGATTACAACATTGAGTTATCGCATGTGCAAAAATCACCAAGGAAGCTGTTCTGATGTAAGTTTAGTTTGTGTGATAAACTTCGAACTACTTTTCCTACCAGTCAAAGAATAATAAACTAGTATCACAAACCAGTTTGAACCCTCTACACAGGTAAAATTGTGGAAGACACCCTGCAATATTGCTCTCATACCACTCACCTACCTCTTCTCGAGTGGCAATTTGTAAAATCTAAAACAAACCTCGATTGTTTATCCTTCTTCATAGACTGGTCGTATTGGTCAAACGATGAAAGACACTGAAAATTCTCTTCTTTCAATGCTTGGGAATGATTGTCAAACCTCGAATCCGATGGATCAACATAAGATTCTATACGCTTTAAAAGGTATTGGAAACCTTGGTCAACCTGCTAAAGCAATCCCATTGATTATGGACTGTGTACAGAATGCTAAACATGTCAATATGTCAATTGCTGCTATTCAAGCTATGAGAAAGATGTCATTATCCACAGATGTCCAGTACGAACTGATGGAGATGTTAGCTGACCAAAACAGCGATTTGGAGAAACGGTTGCAAGTATTTCTCCTATTGATGTCAAGACCTTCCAAAGAACATGTCATTCTTGCCAGAGATATTGCCAATGATGAGAAAGATTCAACACAACTTCGTTCATTCATGAACTCATATTTGAGAAGTGTTGTCGGCAACAAAGCACCTGCTCATATCAGGTAAGGTAGATCTGTCTAATAATTTGTATTGATATCTTAAACCAGAAAATCGAATCGTTTGAATATGAAAGAAAAAGATACGTACACTAAAACTTCGGTCAAACTCGACGCTTTTTGATCATACAATCATGTCAATGAGGTCATACAATTTCTACTTTCAGGATATCCAAATTGATCAAGGAAGTTTTAGAAGAATATCCATTAGACGACTTCGATCCTTCACCATCACGGTATTCAAAAGCTTTCCTCCATTCTGCAAGTTTCAGTAAGTACAAATGTTTACTTTAGATTTGGATACAAACGGTTTGAATTTGTTTCGTCTTGCTAGTCTTTTCCAAAAGATCTTTTTATTTTGTTGGACCTACCGGGAGGTCCTTTAATTTGACCGTTGTCCGTTCGTCTGTTACAAGCTTTTCTCGGGATTGGCTCATTAGTTTTTTTTTATTTTTTGCACACTGCCTGAAAAGTGACGGAGCCCGATTTTTGAAAAGAAATTTTGGGGGGCGAATTTGGGCAAAAAACTACCTAAAAATAAGGTTTTTTGGACTTTGTGCAAAATTGCTTCATTAGTTTTTGGCAGAAAGATAGAGTGCAAGGTACCCTAAAATGTGGCTGAAGTAATTTTTCTCGGAAAATTTTTTTCGTCGTCAAATACGGATTTTCGCAAATTTGGGCCAAAAACTACCTAAAAATAAGGTTTTTTGGACTTGGTGCAAAATTGCTTCATTAGTTTTTCCTGATTTTTGGCAGAAAGATAGAGTGCAAGGTACCCTAAAATGTGGCTGAAGTAATTTTTCTCGGAAAATTTTTTTTCGTCGTAAAATACGGTTTTTCGTTTTTTTGGGGAAATTCCCTTTTACCATTTTCCTGTTAGCAGCTTTTCTCGGGATTGGCTCATTAGTTTTTTTTAATTTTTTGCACAATGATACAAAATAGCAATGCCTAAAAAGTGATGGAGCCCGATTTTTGAAAAAAGATTTGGGGGCGGGGGGGGCAAATTTGGGCCAAAAACTACCTAAAAATAAGGTTTTTTGGACTTTGTGCAAAATTGCTTCATTAGTTTTTCCTGATTTTTGGCAGAAAGATAGAGTGCAAGGTACCCTAAAATGTGGCTGAAGTTAGTTTTCTCGGAAAATTTTTTTTGGCCGTAAAAATCGGTTTTTCTTATTTGGGGAAATTCCCTTATGTCATTTTTAGGGAAAAAGAGCGTTTCTGGCGATTGGATCGATATTTTTTTCTGATTTTTTGTACTGATGTAATATGGTAATATTTAAAATCTGATGAAGTCCGATTTTCAAAAAATAATTTTTTGGGGCAAATTTGGGCCAAAATGTGCCTAAAAATGGGATTTTCTGGACTTTGTGTGAAATTGCTTCATTAGTTTTTTCAAATTTTTTGGACAAAGATAAAAGGCAAGGTTCTCTAAAACACGACTGAAGCTTTTTTTTCCGGAAAATTTTCTTTGGCCGTAAAACTCGGATTTTCTTATTTGGGGAAATTCCCTTATGTCATTTTTAGGGAAAAAGAACATTTCTCGCGATTGGATCGATATTCTTTTCTGATTTTTTGCACTTTGATGTAAAATGGTAATTTTTGAAATCTGATGAAACCCGATTTTCAAAAAAAAAATTTTTGGGGGCAAATTTTGGCCAAAATGTGCCTAAAAATGGGGTTTTCTGGACTTTGTGAAATTGCTTCATTAGTTTTTTCAATTTTTTGGACAAAGATAAAAGGCAAGTATCTCTGAAATGTAACTCAAGCTGTTTTTTCCGGAAAAAATTTCTTGGCCGTAAAAATAGAATTTTCTTATTTGGGGAAACTCCCTTTTGTCATATTTAGGGAAAATGAGCATTTCTCGAGATTGGCTTGGTGTTTTTTTCTTATTTTTTGCATAGTGCTATAAAATGGTAATATTTAATTTCTGATGGAGCCTGATTTTCGAAAAAATAATTTTTTGAGCAAATTTGGGCAGAAAAGTGCCTATATTAAAGCTGCTCATTACACTTTCTTACTCTCTTACTATTTGTCCTATTTTTATCTGATTTTGATCACCAGGTAGGTCCATTCAGCATGTTGCTTATTAATCTTAAAAGTATCTTTAAATTGCTTCAAAAATTTTTATATCATCATTGTGTTCCATAGTGAATATGGCAGCTACCGTGAACGGAATGACGTTCTTTCATCCAGAGAGTTTCGTACCACGCTCATTCAGCTTGAACATGACAACACATTTATTCGGCTTCTCTGTCAATGCTTTCGAAGTCAACGCAAGAATGGAAGGCTTAGAACGTTTGATCGGAAAATACATGAATAATGATGGTTATTTTAGTACTAACTACTTGAAAAAAGTGTTCCAGATACCAACACGACAAAGACGGAGCACAGAAACAGATGATTATAAGACGATCGATGAGCAAGTCAATATGAAGCAATCTTCACCACAAGCCTTGGTCTCTTTCAAGATGTTTGGCAATGAGATCCAAGCGCTGACTTTGGATGATTTACCGTTTTTGAATGGCAAGATGGACAATGTGAATATCATCCATGATCTTTATGAGATGACTAAAGGTGCGTGTTGTTATTCCACTCTATTTTATCTTTACAAGGATGTCATACTTTCGACTTAATCAGAATACTGTATTTGCTGTCAGCATGCTTTTGCCGAGTGTAAATGATTCTCGACGACTTTTGAAGTTCAGTAAAAATTGTATAATGTACACTCACTATTCTGAGCTTCTATTATTCGAATGTCTCTGTATAGAACCAATCAGGTTTCCTGTTCAAGTTTTTTTAGAATTTTTGAGGAACTCTTCCTGGTCGGGGCTTGGAAAATCAAGATCTGATACAGTATTGGAGACCATGTTTTTTATTCATCTTCAATATCTCAGGTAAAAGGAAAGTGTTAAAGCATAATATGTTAGTAATGGAAATTTCACACATGGTACCCACAATGCTCGGCATGCCAATGAAAATTGCTTTGAATGGATCAGCTGTCATTACTGTTGATATGAATGGGAAAGTGGACACCAAAAACCTCATTTTTGGTCCCAAAGCTGTTACCATCAGTGGAAATTTGAAACCAAGGTAACGAGTTATTTCCTTTCGTATATTTTTTGCTAGTTTATATGATAAATATTTTAGCTTTATGCAGGAATCCTTTTGTAAATATCGAGTAGATTATACATAGAATGCAACCCCCCCCGTGAGTTTAGGGGGGGGGGCTCAATCAATTTTTGATTGATTGGGGCTGTATTTTTCAAAAAATACTGGGGGCTAGCTTGCTAGGGGGCTGAGTGTTGTGTAATAGAACTGGGGGCAGAGCTAATAGGTTGAAGATATTTTAAATTATGTTAAAAATATATGCTGTGGGGAAGGTTTTATCCCACTTGAGAAAATTTTTTGCCTGCCGCGCAATAAATTTATCGAGAATTTGCAAGCAAAATTTCTTTGATATTTTGCTTTGTGAGGGTGGGGGCTATGTTTCTAGAATTTAGCCGGGGACTATTTTCCTTAGGCCCCTCTGAAAAATGCTGGGGGTTGGACCCCTCTGCACACTATGTTATATGACTGCGCTGCAGTTAATGCAGATCTTGGGCTGGCTACGCGAGTGCTTCCTCTCAATGAGAGCCTAATTAGGAAATCAGTTGGAGACAATCTATACTATATTTGCCTGACGAAGCAGTTAAACTATTTCTCTTAATTTTTCATCGTGATTATTTTTAAATAATTTCAACCTTATTCCATAGTGTTTCACTTCATGCGTCTGGTAAGTTGAGCGTCGAATGTTACGGAGTGAGTGAGATCGGAACATCTTTTCTTGGTAACGTTCATTTTGGAAAGAATTTTCAAGGGAAAGTACATTACGAAGAAGGAAAAGAAATCATCTCTGAACTAAAAGCCGATGATCAGATTACAGACCTCCTGAATATCAGGTAAAAAGATAAATAATCTTAGAAAAAAATATTATCTTTTCAACGAGGTATTATTTCTAATTATATCTCCTCTCCTGTAAGAGCAATGTATCAAAATGTGCGGGCATTTTTTGAAACAGACTTTAGCAGGCAGCCTTACTTATGCACAATAGACAAACTTTATAATCGGTTGAAGAGTCTTCTCTGCTCTTCAATTTTATTAAAAAGAGCTTCACGTTAAATGTCAAACATGGTTCGATCACATTAAAATACCTTTCATTTTTAGTTACAATATTTTCCACGAGAGCAGCTTAAAAAAGGAACAGGTTCGAGGCATTGAAAAACGTGCAAAGGTAAACTTATTCAATTTTCTTTCAAAATGTTTTCTGTCTTCAAAATAACTTTCAAAGTGATATTAAAGGGGTCCTTTTTTTAATAAGAGTGATATCGTTTGCTTACTCATAAATTTTAATTCACAAGCTTTTACACATTGGATTGACACGAATGTGGAGCAAGATTGGTCAGAAAGAGAAAAAGAAAAACGTTTTTTGCTTATATCAACATGATATAACAATAGGTAGACACTGTCCTGGCATGAAATATGTGTCTGGTATGAAACAGGAACACGTATGAAAAAAATAAAACCTTTAATATTAGCAGGATATCCTTCCTCTTTATCGAAGCTTAAATATTTCATGACTTCAACTTTAGGGCTACTTGTGCAGTAACAACATTTTCGACACCACTTCATTCATGGGTTGTGATATCTGCATCCAAGCTAGTTTCCCGAATGCTTTTTACAACGGAACAGCTCCGTATTTCCCACTGACCGGTCCATTCAGCGTTGGTGTCCGGAACTACCCGAAAGATCCGAAACTTACCAAATACGTCCTACACATCAAGAAGGAGGATAGGATTTATACAGTTTCGATTGGAACACCGGGTGCAACATTGGAAAGAAAATATTCGTTGAGTGTAGGATTGACCAGAAATAACGAGGGTGGTCTTGTTGGTTTCACTATTGGTGAAAATAGACGTGGTGTCTTGTTTGATTACGTGTAAGTTCAATGCATTCAATATTTTAATTTCTTGGTCACATGTTGTTAGTAGAGCAATATATATTTATCTTAGATCATAAAGTATCAATTATGAGCAAGATTATGATCGGTCAGAATTGGGTCGTCTAGATAACAGGTATCTATATCTAATTTGTTACGAAAAGTAACTAAAACTCATCTGCTATAAGTCTAACTCGGTTCAGCTATTCTTTCGTTGTAACAACATAAAAACAATTCTTAATCCACTATCCCGTTTTAATAGTAGCAGCAACAATTCATTTATCCACTCGCTGACTTTCTTATTCCCTTCAACAGGTACGACGAGGAGACAAACGAAGTCCGTTCAACCTTATCATCCAATTTCACAAAATCACCAATCAAATTGTACACAGAATTCATCAACCGGACAGACCCGACAACACTCAATCGACACGTGGGCACCAGATGGCGATTCACACATGAAAAAGTTCACATTCAACATGATTTGTTCTATAAAAACACTTATGAGTACTGGGCTCTAGGATCAAAACTCGAATATGCAAAAGGGCAGACAGCTACTATCGATTTAAAGATACAATATGAACCACAAGTCTTCGATTTGGTTATATCTCATCCATCGACTGATACTAAACTCCTTGCCAAAGGAAAACCAATGTTACCAAAGCTTGAAGGAGAATTGAACGTAACACATGCTGGACAATCGATGTTCGATGTATACGGTATGGTAGATATCTCTAAGTATGAATTCGTTGGTACGGTCACTAGTAAGCCAGAAGAAGCACAGATCAATGCGAAAGCCAAACTAGATCCCGCTGGTAAACGGTTCAAGGTATTAACATTTTATGGATTTTTCTGAAGATTTTTTTTCCTTCCAGAGAACGCTTCCCCTTTTTTAGACCCCTACCAAGTAAAAACTTTGAAACTTATTTTGTTCTAGAATTAAGTTGTAAAGATTTATTAGAGCTCTGGAACCTTAAGGGTCGGTTGTTAGAAGTTTGGCCTGCATATTTCCTGACATTCTATAGATCTATTCATCAAATCACATCTTTCTTTAGCTCGTATCTAACTTCAATGGAATACCATTGAACGTCGAATCTAAGCTAACATCAGCAGATTCCATCCATACTCTCACAAACGATATGGTAGTCGGTGAAGACAAACCAAGACTTGTCTTCAACTGGGATAGAAATAGTTTGAATACAAGTTTCGATATCCCTGGTAAAGTAGATTCTTACTGGAGAAACACATTCTACCGAGAGGATGCCATCATTGCAATCACCAGCCTTTTAAGCACCAAGAAAGGAGAAGAATCAATCATTAAGTATACATTGGAAAATACACCGGATTTCTCTGAAGCTTGCTCCAGATTTGAAGTGCCCAAGTATGGTTCTTTTGGGAACTGTCTCAATGTCTACACCAGTAAAACAAAACAAGGCTTTGCTTACAAACAATTATCTCCAAAAGGTATCTAAAATTTTCACATTTCTAGTAATCATAACAGAAGTTGTTCGACTTTTTAATCTACTGTCTCAGAAGCAGCCGGAAGCCCTTTCCGCTGGAAAGCTGGTCAAAAAGCCGTCCCTAGTATAATGCCGTCCCTAGTATAATTTGAAATTTTTACTAAACACTCTGGGAAAGACATTGTGTTTTTATTTCAAGAATCCCTAAGTCGTACTGAATTGAAGACGCTACCAATTGGAATTTACGTTTAGAGGCTTTTTGAAATCAATTTTTTTCTTCAGCAGATCAATGGGCAACTCCATTTTCATTCATTCGGACGGACAACGCAAATGGCATGACAAATATCAAAGGCAATTTTATGGACTACATCAACGTCTTTTACAGACGAAACAAACGTGAATTATCGATGAACCTGAAGGCTCCTTACGTTACCATGAACACACACATGAATGGCGGAAATTCGTTGAACGCTTCTCTCACATTTTCTAACGGAACATCTTCCAATATACTGGTGCGTGTCTTCTCACTTTTCACCTGTCCGTTTCAGTTTTGTATTACAAGGAATTCTATACAGGTTCAGGGGAATCTAGGAAATAAAAAATCTAGGAGGAGGAGGAGGAGGAGGTCACAATCTGGGCTAAAGTTCCACAAAGTATATCTTAAGAACGCAAGTCAAAATGTGCTATATGTTGAGGAGTGGGTTCAGAGATATACTTTGAGGAGACGAGTTTCAGGGATTTAAACCGGAACGAATCCGGGGTCAGCCCCTAAAAAAATGATGGAATATGATTCCCTTAGTCTCTCGATACAATTAATTCGGTTTTTGTATTGAATTAGAAATCTTTTAATTCAAAATCTTGGCACAGGGCTTCAATTATGATTTGGACGATCAACCAGACGAAAAAACACAATCATTCCAACTTTCAATGAATTCGGTTGGAAGGATGTTGATGAGATCGTCGTTCAATCCCAAACAATCGTATGGAGATTCATTTTTAAACACAGTGAAAATCATGGATCCTAGTGACAAACCTAAATACACACGTAAGTAACTTTCTCTGCAGACTTCGAAGATACCTTTCCAGTGTGAAGTGTTCCTTTTGATACTTCAACAATCGAATAACAGTACTTTCAAGTATACTCTCTAACATGACCTTCTTCTAAAAACGTTATTCGCTCCTTCAAAGCCTTCTAAAATTCCTTCAGAGAGGTTGAAAAAATAATTTTTTTCGGCACACAAACAATTTTGAAATTTATGTAGCTGTTTTGAAAATTTTAAATATTGTTCTTTGTTTTAGTCATCTTGAAACAAAAGAACTCAGCAGGCGCACCTAAGGGCATTGAAAACCAAGACTACACTATCGTCGAATTCAACGGTCCTTCGATCCATTCTTTCAAAACAAACATGAAAAACAAAATGACCATACAAGGTTCAAAGCGCAAGGAGACCAATAATGATATTGTTGGGACAATCCGTATGGCAATGTTTGATCCGTGGAGTAACACCATTGCTCCATTGGAGGATACTTTATCTCTGGTTATGAAACCAAACGGTAAAATGTCTTTGAAGCTTCACAATTCCAATACCATGAAACAGTATAGCGGTGCTGGTAAACAGATGGCCATGCAGTATATTGGTATGATGGCTCAAAAAGCGTTTGGCAATGTTCTTGGCTTTGATAATACAATGGTGCAGAAACTTGCCAGAGTTATGAAGACAGCTATGATCAGTTATTTCTCAACTACTGAATGCAATGGTGACCAGGTTTATGAGAGATTCATTAAAGGTGAATTTGAAAAACAAGATTTGATGGAGTTACTATCAGCTTTGGTGAAATTTCCAACAAGCGATGCTTTTAAAAAGATTCTCAAAGACAATAAAATGATCATTGATGAAACCATGCTGGCAGCTTTTAAGAAGAATCAAGATAAGAAAGTTTTGGACATCGTTGGAGGTGTCATCAATGATATCCAAACGTCACCAGAGATGAACACTAAAAATTTGAAACAGTTTGTTCAAGTCTTGGGTAATGATAAATCATTCAATATCTTCGAAGAAGAATTCTTTTCTTTCCTACAGCAATTGTTCAATGAAATCAACAGAATTATGAATAGTAAAACCGAAGTTGATTTCAACAACCTAGATCTTTCTTTTGTCACCAAACATCTTCCAGTAAAATCGAGAGATCAAGTGAAGAACACTTTGAAAAGTATTTTCGAAGTTTTGAAAACCTGGAAATATAATGTAGAAAAAACACCTCAAGAAAACTTCTTGCACCTTATGGACGAGTTTGAAAAAGTCAAAGCTTTTGATCCACTACAACTCGACTTTGTTAATATCCTTGCCAAAAGTATTATCGAACGAAGTCGTTTACCCAAAACAATCGAAGACATTTTGAAACAATTCTTGAAGACACTAGACCATGCAGAACTTGCTCGAAAAGTCTCCAAATTTACTTTACAATCCTTCAAAGTTCCAGCACCTCACAAATCATACATTGACCAGCTGTTAAACGCCAAGAACCTCGATGAGTATCTCCACACTTTAGCCAACACCATTTACCAGAAAGGGCGTATCTCCGACCAACAGAAAACAATGCTTAAAAAGTTTTTGGATACTCGTGATAAAACTATCATGATTACCAATATTAAAGAGATGTTACGAAGCAAATACAAAGTCAGTGAAACAGGACTTGATCTGTTGGAAACACTGATCACCGATGGAAACCTGAATTCGTTCAAAGATCTTCCCTCGCTGTATTCTGTTAATTTCTTCCCAAAATTAGCACGAAAGCTACTTGAGAAAATGAAGAATCTAGATTTATCAGCTTTCCTTGGTAAACTGAATTCGCTCATCAAAGACCAAGATGTTAAAAATGCTTTACAAGCAGTCATTGATAACAAACACAATTTGAACGAGATTCCAGCAAATCTGTTGAAACTCGTTTTGAAGAAGGGTGGTGGTGATTCTCCTTTAAGTGAAATGGACCAAAAGATCTTGAAAGAAGTAAATGATATTTCTATCAAATTCTTATCCATCGCGCTTGGTAATGAACGCAGCCCTGGTAAAGTTCTCAAAAATTTGATTATCAATTATTATGGGCAAGTGTATTCCACAGCTGAGAAAGCCTTACCTAAATCATTAAAACCCGTTTTGAAGAAAATGAACAGCGAGATAATCCCTGTTTTGCAACAAATTGATACCAAGAACCTTGAGGATGATGCAACAACCACCTTGTTTGACCTGGTAGACACACTCTCGAAAGCGATCGCTCAATTTGTTGATACGAATTTTGAAAAGTTTATGAAGGAGGATTTTGTCAACGGAATCAAAGAACTGATGCAAAGAATCCATACGGAAGATGGTAAAATGACTTTATGGGATATCCAGATGAAGTAAGTATCACTTTTCTTTATTTCTTTGGTTATTCGTTATATCATCATACCATATGTCACTCTCACCATTTTTCAGTTTCAAATCCATCAGAACTGGTTATTTTGGAGTTGAAAACAAAAGAATCTATATTTTCATTGAATTTTGATAGAATTTTTTATCCACAAGGACTGAAAAGGTTACAATAGAGCCAATGAGAGGGGTGTTCCTTCTTTCATAGGCTCGGCGTTCAACATTTGTTAATCTATTGATGTTTTATTTAGATACTTCAAGAGAATTGATGAACAATTTTCATTCTTGATTCGTCTTCTCGGCCAATTCTCCAACTCTGAAAAGAATTATTTTGCTGAACAGTTCACTTTAAAAGATGGCAAAATATTGTATTACAAGATCTATCAATCCATCTGGAAAGGTAAAGTCGCCAACAAACAGAATCTAAAACAATTGGCTGCGTTATTCGAAGGGTTAGAACAAAACGCATTAATGCAACTATCTGAATTGACTGGCAATTACTCTATGTACGTGTCCATCAACAAGTTAGCTGAGTTCATCAAAGGTTTAGATGAAGGTGAAGAGATAACATCCATCTTAGAGAGTATTAAGGAGGAACCTGACCTTCTGTTCAGCAATTACACCAGAGCTGTTATCTCCATCATCAATAAAGAGCATACACCAGGATCAATCATCAATCAGGTCTTGCATTTCACCAAAGGGCTCTTATTCGGTGAGAATTTCATGTCAGCTATCATAGCTTTGAATGATGGACAATCAAATGCACTTGCATTTGATGCTATTCACCAGCAGCTTAAAGAACTATTGATAGCGATCGGACATACTAAAATTCGAGATGAAGTCACCATAAATCAACAATTGGACAAATATTTGCCAGTGATGCGTCAACGACTTGACAGAATGTTCAAGAATTACAAACAAGGAACAGAGATGTATCTTGGTTATCTGACCAAAGCTAAGAAGATTATCCAGCATGGCTTTGATGTCGCCGAGAAAAGTTTGAGAGATGCTACAGAAAAAGAAGACAGCTTTGACTCCATGCTCCTCGATTTCCTTGTTCCTAGCTTAGACGCTATCAACCCTCTTCTCCGACGTTATATCCCAAAGCAGAACAATAGTGAAGAGGTTAGAGCACAGATCAAAGCTATGTGTAGCATTAATTTTACCTCCCCACCATTCCAGTGCATCTTTGGGGAGTTTATTGACAGTATGAACAATGCAAAAAAAGACCAGACATTCGTGGATCGGTTACTGGAAGAATCAGAGAACGTGGTGATTGAAATTGTTGATAAACTAGTCAATGATAAGACGAATGAAATGCAACAGGTAATTCTTTTCTTTTCCTATTGAGACAAAGTTTCCAGAGTTCTATTTTCATCAATGACCTACCGTTACATCAGATTCCTACTGCTTAATATTGTAAGCCGGTCATTTGTTATCGAATCGGAGCTAGTAATTGATTTCACAATTGTTTTCTTTTCAGTTGAAAGTTTTCATTGATGATATCCGTGACTCTGCCAGCACAAAACAAGACAACCTTCTTCAAAAGATGGTTTTCCGCTCCTCAAAATCTCTAGAACAATTCCTTCGCAAGACACCTGAATATGAACAACTCTATTACGCCTTGATCACCCGAGGTATCAATATCACTGATTCAAAAGGCATTTTTAACATGTTCGTTGCTGGCCCTTTGAACAAGATGACGTTTTCTACAAGTACAAAGAAATTGGAGAATGCAGCTCGTGTGTATCTCCCAATGGCTGTGAGGGAAACGTCTCGAATGCTACAGAATGCTTCTACGCAAGTTCTGTACGGAATTGATGAGGTGAAGATGTCACTCGCCAAGAACGAATTTGTTACAGATCCCATTGGATTTATATTGTCTTTCCCTGAGAAAGTTTTATTAGATATTAGTCGAAATAACTTAAAAGAGAAGAAGGCTTTAATGGCGGTTTTCAAAAAGTTTGAAACAAATGTTAAGGAACTTCATCAAAAAGTTTTGAAAGAAGTTGGGCCTTATTCTGGGAAACTGAACAAAGTCTCTGAGAAATTACTTCAGCTTTACCGAGAAGAATTATCAAAGCTTTTGGATCCTGTCTTGAAGACTTTGGATTCTGTTGATGTTAAAATGGAGAAGGATTTAGCTGACTACATGATCACATCAACCGGGAAACAACCCTTCAAGTCACGTCTCGTGACATTGACAAAGAAGACTCGAGAATTGCGAACAAAATATGTTCAAATACAAAAAAAGTATGTATCAGAATTGAAAAACAAGATTCGTGAGGTCCTTAAGAATGACAAAGCTTTTGAAACTTTCAAAAATGATAAAATATTGAAGACAGTGTTTGCATCGATTGATCGTAAAATGTTATCCAAAGTCCTCAAAACCTTGAATCAAGACATCGAAGCTATCTTGTCAAATGCTTTTTACCCACAACTCCAAATTCTTGCTGCATCACTCGATAAGACTGTTTGCACTATCAAGAAAAACCTTAGCCATTACTACACTATTGACGTCAAAGGACAGACGTTGACTTGGGAAATGCCAGGCATGTACCAAAGATATGAACAGATGATGGAGCAATACAACCAAATGTCTGTAAGTAGTCTTGATTGTTGATACCATAGTGGATGCTTTTAAACTTCCGCTACGTAACATCGTAAAGGTTTTACAGTTATTTCTCAGCATTAAGTGATGTTTGAATTTTATAGCTGTTGGTTGATCTTAGAGACGCAAGAACTTGCACAATCACTTAAATTTTCTCAATTTACTTTTAAGACGAGAGTGAAAAGTCTGATTCCGAAGGAAATCAACCAAAACAACATACCAACACTTCAAATGATGGAATCTCTAACCACCCAATACATTGAATCATATCCAAGACAATACATCTCAAGAATCCGAAATTCTGCAAAGAACCATAATACTCAATTGGTCAAATCTAAAGCGATGTTCGGACAAATTGCTGGTACTTCACCAGATCAAGTCTTCGAGCAAATGATGACGAAATATCAAGAAGAACTGACCAGATTATCAACTTTGGCAAACAAGGCTTTACAGTTCACTCCTCCTGATGATTTGGAGACTCCCGTGTTTAGGTTTCTTGGTTTGAAAACGGTCGAATCGAAAGATAATATCTTCCAACCTATCTCACGTGAGTTTTATAAACAAAAAATAATTGTAGAAACAAAAATTTCAACTCTTCTTCAATGCTTTCAAAAATGGTCTCATTATTGGCCCAACAGCTTTCTTACTCCCCAATGATGGCCACTAACTGAAAGGATTAGAAAAGAAGACAAAACATTCATACTTTCCTACCCAACCTGTATTTTATGAATATTTATTCAGTATTTGTGATCTGATCCTAATGACATTGGTCTACACTACTCATCACAAATTTTTTTTACTTTTGCCAAAATGTCTTAGAACCATGGAGCTAGAACTGAGAGATATGAAACTCTGGAAAGTTGATTTAACTTTTTATTCCTGACATGAAGAGATGATAGATTTTATCCTTGTCTATTGATCATTTTTAGGGACTGCTTATCTTTTCGAGAAAAGTCTCGTCACTTTTGATGGCAAAGCTATTTATCTCCCTAAAGAAGTGCTTGGACGTTACAAGGATTGCAAGTATTTATTGACACGTGACTTTCAATGGAAGAATTTCACTGTTTATCTCCATAAGGCTAAATTTGTTGTGGAGATGAAGGATGGTCGAGTAGAGATTGATCGCATGAATGGAAATAAGGTAAGTAAGCTTTATATCTTGCTTGGAAGAATTTTACCTAGAGGATAGTTTTATCGCTTACTTAAAAGAATACCGAAAAAACGAATTTGAGCTCGGAGATTCGTTCCATATGTAATTGCCTTTCTTACGAAATTTGTGTATTTTGTCCAACTCAATCTATACTGTAGGACGTTTAATAATTCATCTTTGCTAACTTTTAGCTACCCTCTAAATTATATCTAAATGGCTCTCATCTTCAGAAAAAATTAGACTGGAATATTGCTTTGCAGAATATGTATATGTTAATGGTTAAAAATCCATGATAATTTCCAAATTCTGCTTGAAAACGATGGTATTTTTATGTGAGTTTTGCTTGATTATAAGTAAGAATCTTGTAAACACTATTTCAAAACTCCAACAAATTATTGATTCATTGTTTTACAGGTCGAAGTTTTCGTCAACCAACCATCAATCTATTCAACTGAAAAACGCCATGAAGAATTCCCAATTCAGTTGGCCTTTTCATCTGTTCTCAAAGTTCAACCCAATGTTCTGATGATCGATAGTCTTGTTGGTTTTCAGGTGTATTGTAGGCTGGACGTTTTTGCATGTAATGTGACTGTCTCGGGCTATTACCATAACAAGACTTTGGGTAAGGATACATTAAAGAGCTTATGATCGTACTCTATTCGTTAGATCTCAGGTTTATAGCTTCACAGCACATTCTATGCGCATTTTCTGCTTGATAGAAAAATTCCCGTACGGAGACCTCTACGATGAAGTATGATTTATAAATAGCAACACTTCTCTCATCGTCTCCCCTCTCTCACCAACACTTCATTGATGCGGTCGGTTTGAAAAATCTCGAATGAGAAAAGACAATGACAACAGATCCTCTAATTGAAAAATGCCGTAGATACTAAGTATAATCTGAAATTAGCCGTAGATACTAAGTCTGTGACAAAACTGGTCGAGGACGACGGTAATTCAGCACTTTCGCCGTCCTCGATTTTGCAGATCAAAACTGGTGGTTATTCCAAATCGCTTCAGTCACCCCACCGTTCCACTGTTCTCAAAAGTACAAATATATAAACTCGCTCTTGTATGTTTGTTTTAAGGTACTTTGAAGCCATTGGTGTATGGTTTAGTGCAAGGTTGAGTATTGAGAACTCTTAGACTGCAAGCCTGCAACTCAATTCATATTCTTTTTTGTGAAACCTCGCTTTAATCAAAGTTTCTTACGTTTCAATTTTCAGGCTTATTCGGAACAAACAATGTTGAAAATTCAGACGATTTGCGCATGCCCCGTGGAGGTATCGCATCTGGTATCCTTGAATTCATTAATGCATACGAGTTGCGTCGTCACAAAAAATGTGCCATTATGGATATCGCTGAAGTTTTACCGGCTGCCGAAGATACTAAAGGGAAATGTTCGCTGTTTGGTAGTGATAATAGAAACGGGAATGATGTATCTATTACCAGAAAATTGTAAGTTTTTGGTCAATTTCAAAATATACAGACAATTGAGTGCTGGATGTTAGTGAATTCGACAGAAATTTAAATACAATCAGTTTAATTTTTTACGTCATAAAACAGAGCGTATTGAATTTTCTTGGGATTATGCTCAAATTTTTGTTACACTTTCTCGGGACCTAACCGGTATTTTTAAACCTCGGCTTTTTTACCATTTCATCTGGTCAACTCACCTTCAAAAGTTATCCGTCCGTCTTTAGTTTTAATTACACCTTCTTATCTCTTGTTAACAGAGCCGATTTTTCTACACGACGATCAGCATTCGGAGATGTTTGCAAGAACGAACCTAGCAACCCTCTCGTCCACCAAGCCTTCACTGATAGCATTCACAAAGAATTTGGTCTCCTCAATGATATGTTATTATCACCAACTTTTGGTAAGAATCTTTTTCGTTGACACTTTCAAGGTAAACACAATTGGGTACAGTGAAGTCTTGAACGTTCGAGTTATGGAGATTCGAGTTATAGGGACTTTTCTGTATGGGTCATTTCACGGTCGAAATGCTTTATGGGTCTGATTGCGCACTGGGCTCATAAATTTAGACCAACAAAAAATCGTTATAAGAGCACGGTGGTCATGATTACCCATAATTCCTTTTAAAAAACTAAAAAAGTTCGAGCTAAAAAAATTGAATTGGTAGAATTTCAATACTTACTTAGTGCTGTGTTACATTGTATTTTAAGAAGTGATAGGGTGAAAAGGATTCTTGATTGAAAAAGACCTATCAAGAGAAGGTTCCAGAGAACCGTATCCTACACAGCTGAATTCATACCGACAAGCATTGATTGCTTAAAAAAACTTTGATTTATACATAATGAGACTTCACACAACTTAAACTTTTATCTTTCTATTAGACACATGTTCTTTGAATACTCGCAACATACGTTACACATCCACAAAGAACCACAAAAGAACGCAAATCGTAATCTTACTCAAACTTATACCAAGCATGAAAAAAGTCAAATCACACCTGAAAAGAATCGTGAGAAGAATTCAAAGTGATTTAAAAGAAACCGATATCCAATTCTCAATCGTGGGCTATGGTGGTAAAGGTGTAAGGTTCCATCCACACTTGCAGACAGGAAATGGTCAAGTTTTCACTGATGTAGATGGAGCTTTAACTGCGATCAATTTGATTCCTTTCACTGGAGAAGAAGTCAGTGACAGGTATGTAGGAATTCATCATATCATCAACTTTTTACCATATCTCTTCTTTAGCTATTGACCTTGAGAATGTGTCGTTTCGTTATGTTTATAAGCTAAAAATGAACCGTATATTTTGATAACAGTTAGCATGCGGTTTAAGCATTAAACAAGAAGCCCGTTAGGCGTGAAGGCCCAGCAAAAGCGAAATTTACGCGATTTTCGCGAATTTCGAGATTTCCAAAAATTCCAAAAAATGTTTAACAAGATTTCAGGAAAGGGATGTCCAAAGGATTTAAAATTTTACTGCGTCGAGCAAAATAAAATGAAAAATAAGTCGACAAGGATAATTCTCCCTTTCTTCATTTCTTAGAACAGGGAAGTGAAAAAATAAACGAAACATAATGTACAGTAGTCAATCAAAAATAAATTGAATGTTGAAAGCTCGAAACTTTCTACCCGAAGGTAAACAATCAAATTCAAAATATCATTAAATTCAACTTCCATAAGAAACAACATCATTGCATGAAAAAAGTTATAATCTTGTTCAAATTTACACATGAGCTGCATTTTAGTCTACATTTACCATGTCCATATTCCATTTAAAATTAGTATTTATAATAATTCTGTGTCGAGTTTGAAAAATCAAACCGCCAATTTGTAAAACACAACAGATCCAGAAACAACCATATTCACATGTAGCATCATGGAAAAAGTTCCAATCTTGTTCAAATTTACACATGAGCTGCAGTTTAGTCTCCATTGCCATATTCCATTTAATCGGTATTTGAAATAATTCTGTGTCGAGTTTGAAAAATCAAGCCACCAATTCGTTGAACGAGACAGATCTAGAAATATATAACCATTTTCACACGTAGCATCATGGAAAAAGTTCCAATCTTGTTCAAATTTACACATGAGCTGCAGTTTAGTCTCCATTGCCATATTCCATTTAATCGGTATTTGAAATAATTCTGTGTCGAGTTTGAAAAATCAAGCCACCAATTCGTTGAACGAGACAGATCTAGAAATATATAACCATTTTCACACGTAGCATCATGGAAAAAGTTCCAATCTTGCTCAAACTTACACATGAGCTGCATCTTAGTCTCCATTGCCATATTCCATTTAATCGGTATTTGAAATAATTCCGTGTCGAGTTTGAAAAATCAAGCCACCAATTCGTTAAACGAGACAGATCTAGAAATATATAACCATTTTCACACGTAGCATCATGTAAAAAGTTCCAATCTTGTTCAAATTTACACATGAGCTGCATTTTAGTCTCCATTGCCATATTCCATTTAATCGGTATTTGAAATAATTCCGTGTTGAGTTTGAAAAATCAAGCCACCAATTCGTTAAACGAGACAGATCTAGAAATAACCATTTTCACACGTAGTATCATTGAAAAAGTTCCAATCTTGCTATAATTTACACATGAACTCCATTTAAGTGTTCATCAGCAAATTCCAGAATCAAGTCTTTTTGAAAACAAGAAACTAAAAGTGAAAGTCAGAAATTGATTTAAAGTATAGAATTTTCACTCAGAAAGCTTTATGGAAACTATAACATATGACAGAATGTTGAAAAAGTTTACAAAGAAAAATCACTACAAAGTTTCTTTGGTTTGAAAGTCTCTTGACCACTAAAGCAAAGAAAATGTTCAAGAAAGTAAGAATCAACACATGAAATCAATCTCCTCGCTTTAACCGCCATCTTGTATCTGTTTTGTCTTGAAAACGAACGTTTGTTGTTTAAGGAGCGCGAAATCAGAAAATATATCTTTTTTAGCCAGTACCCGACTTTCGCAAGCTTTTCCCTCTCCAGACGGCAAAAAGTGTGTTACTGGTATAAAGCGCCGTTTCTACCAAAACGGACACACAGAAGGAAACACGGAAAAAAAATAGTGACACTCTCTTTAAAGGCCCACTCGCTAGCGCTGGGCCAAAAAATGGTTTTGCGCAAGTTGCTGCTGAAGTAAGCTATGTAATAACGCCTAGCTTGAAAATAGACTTGACTTATGTTAGTGAGTTGGAAGTTAGTCGAAGAAAGATTGAAAATGATTTTTAGGTATAAAGTAAGTGGGACGCGATCAGTAGTAGGCTTTTTTTTAACTAAACAAGTCCATTTTTATAGGCTTGGATTGCGTGCTCTCAAATATGCATCTCAAATCGATTACCAACCAGGATCCAAGATTTTCTTGTTGTTTGACAACGATGCGACCTTTACAAACTCACTACGTGAAATGATTGACGTGAGTGGTCAGTTATTGTCACGTGGTATCATCTTGAACACTGTCAATGCGTATGATATGAGGAGAGGTATGTTGTTTGATTCTTAAAGGAATTACAAAAGCAGCAATTTCTCTGAAAGTTACCTTGTGGTATTTTTGAATGAAAGCGGTCTTCAAAACCGTCATATTCGGAACGGAGAATCATTTTGACCCTTATTCATGATATGCACTATTGCAATGTCTGAGATTACATCACGGACCCAATAGCTGATTGGTTTTAAGTGACGTTAAAATTGGTCAATACATCACTTTCAACCAATCAGCTGTTTGGTCCGTGGAAGACAATGCAATGGTGCATATCATGAATAAAGCTTGTTTTGTTTGGTGTGCTTCTGCTTGTCTCTGAATCCAGTCTTAGATAACGAAGACTTGTCTTGTGTGTAAAATCCATATGTGATTTACTTTTTCCATCGACATTACACTAAAACTCGTAATGTATGATTATGAGACACTGGCAACCCTGAGTATCCTGAATTTTTATCATGCATATTTCGCCGACTAACCATAATATCAAAAAACCACTACAATATGAAAAAAAACACTTAACACTCTCCATTTTAAATTTTATCTACCTGAAGACATCATTGGTAAAGACAGCTATGGACGACGCTACTACGTTCGTGAGCCTCTTGGACGAGATTCACCACGAACAAGATTCCCAAAACAAGACGATTACATTCCACTGGTCAAGCAATCAAGAGGAGCCGTGTTCACACTCAAAGCTTTCTTGAATGGTAACTCTAAATGGAGTAAAGCTTTGCCGTTTTCTGTCAGTAAAGTCATTTCACTTCAAAGTAAAACTGACCAACATCAATGCAAAGAGTGCGCATGCGCTAAGTGTAAAGATGTCAACAATCAACAATGTGAAATGAGTGAGTATTTTTTTATAATCTAATCTTTTTAGCCTGATAAAAGTAGCCTTAGAAATCAATCTATTGGGTAATCAATCTCTTACCCAGAACCACTTGAACGTTTTTTTGATTTTACGGATAGACATAACATGATGGTGAGCGTTATCAGAATCATGAAAAAGCGAACTAAGGGACTGGGTTTGAGTTTAGCGGGTAATAAGAATTTCAGCCAATAAACGCTAAGCACAAAGGTTACCTTTTGTGTTATTGGGCTTCTTCAGTCAGTTTCAAACCAAATTCGTACGCAAACTTTAAGGATTGTTGAAATGCACGAGAAAATATTTATGCTTTTTTTACTTTTCAGAATTTATGCAATAATTATAATTGCTGAAGAGCTCCGGAGACTTGTGATCAAAATTTTATTAATTCAAGATTATTATTGCCATCGGATATCTTATGTTAATTTTGTATAATTTCTTTTGTATTTTTTTTTCTAACCTGTAATTCTTGATATTTTGAAGAAAAAAAGCACGTAAAATATAACGTAAATCTTAAAGTTTTGTTATACTCATTCGGAAAATTAACCGTTAACCATTTTTACATTGATTCAAATTGGTGTATTCTAACAAAATTTACAGGTGGCAAAAATGTCAACTTGTCAACTTATCAGAGTGCCCCATGAAAAATTTCTTGTTAAACAAAAGACTCTTTAAATTAGTTGATTCGGGAATTCTTCATTGAGTCACCCTACTGTATTAATTAAGAGTTACACTGAAGTTTCGGAGCCGACACTTTTATCTTCAGTCAAACAAGTCTCTTCATACGACGGTGGTACGTCATTAAGTAGGTGTTCATCGGCTCTCTCTACGTCAGTAGTGGTAAAATGTTTCTTAGGTTTAGAACGTTGGTTGAAAGTCTTAGGCTTCTTGTTCCTGCTTTTCTGCTTTTTTTGATGACCATTTTCTGGTGTCTTTTCATCATTATTCTCCTTTCGTTTTATTTGACGAGGTCTGTTATTGTCACCCGTTTGTCTTTTCCGCACCTTCATTTTGTTGGGTACTCCAGGGACGTCTTGGAAGTAGAAACAGGTAGGATTAATACAACAACATACGCACACACCTAGTATTATTACTATGGCAACAATGATACCAACAATGAATGAGACGTCTGATGCTACCATGATCTACCGACATCAATTAGAATACTTTCAATCCATCCTTTTATAACGTCTGTATCTCATTTGCGTGTTTTCTTTCACTGTATTCTAAGGTAAAATACAAGAAGCCGGAGCGGCGTAAAGGTCCAGCTGACGTGGCAATAACCGAATGTCGTTCGTACCGGGTGCCTTAAGTGTCGCAAAAAAATTTCCTTCCCATCCTCCACTCTGAGCTTCTATTCTTTGACACTTTCTTTGTATTGCTAAGTTTTGAAAGTTTTTGAAGCATTTCCCGAAATTTCGAAACTTTTGCCGCTGATGGGATTCGAACCCACTTTATATAAAGCACCTATGATTAGAACGCCAGCGCCTTAACCACTCGGCCATCGAGTCACAACTGCATTAAGGAGTTCAAAGTTCCTTATAAACATGGTATTTACTCCAAACTCTACCCGGGAGCAAAAACCCTAACCAGGGGTTAACTCCCATCCCCAACCCTAGCCCTAACCCTACCTTTAATCTAACCGAGAAATTTGACTCTACTACCAATTCAATCCAAAACATAGGTCAAACATCACGCCGGTCGGCGGGGCAAAAATTCTAGATCGGGGGTTGGTTTAGCCTGGACTTGTTATTTTATTGCGCGCACAGGCCCCGACAAAGACAAAATCTTTTCGATCAGTTGCTTTTTAAAGGTCCATTCTGCTGCGCGCTGGACCAATAATATAGTTTATTGACGCTGTCAAAAATTTTCATCAGATCTATTCTTATAACAACAGCTTCATCCAGAGATTTGGACTAATTAAAATGTTCTGGTTATTTACCGGGGGGGGGGGCACTGACGTTGACGGCCGACGGGGACGTGCCGCTGGAGTTTGAAAAATAGACCCTGTCAGATATGAATATCAGGTAAATTTGGAACCCTGTCAGCACAACAAAATCAAAAAGTTTTTCCATTTTAACCCTGAAAAGTGGTAAAAATGACTAAAAGTAGAAAAAAAATTGAAAAATTTTATAATTTCCACCTGCTGAAATTCGTCAAAAACTTCCAAAAGTCGACCCTGCTAGATAGATATCTTGAAAATTAGCACGTACCCAGTTTTGCCTAAGTGCCAGAAATTTCTCTACAAGTGAAAAAACAGTTCTTTGAAAATATTGATCGGTGAACATTGGAAACAAGGCAAAAGAAATAGAAAATCAGCTTTTCAATAATGATGTTCTTTATAATCGGTCTTAATCTAATCATGCTCCTTTTGAACAAATTTGTCTGATACTGATTAATAAATCGACTTTGTTTGGACTAAAGAAAGAAAAAGAGCAGAAGAAAAAATATCTGAAAATAGATAATTTGATTTTTATCATAAAACCAGCCTCGTGAATATAATTTTTAGCAAAAAAATTAACGCTTTTTTGTTGTTTTCTTCATAAATTTTTCAGCCCATTTTAAGTTCGTTGAATGAAAAAAGAAGGGCGTGGCTTTTAATAGCGTGTACCAAACTCTCTCAGCTAAAGAAACATTTTATACTGTTTCCGATTCACCACACTGTTCTACTTAATTAAATACTACTTCTTTTACTGATCTTCGTGCCGAGCCAACCTATTCCCCGGGGGGGGGGGGGGGGTATTAGGGCAAGATGGGTTACGGGGATGCTCCGCTGGTCAGGGTACCTTTTTTGACCTCCACGAGTCCCAGGAAGGGTCGCAAAAACACCAAAATAGAAAAATCAGTCCCTCGTAGGGTGCCTATTTTTGGAAAATTTGAGGAAAAAGTAGAAAATTTTAATTCAGGGTCACTTTTTTCGCAAATTTCGAGTCCCACGTAGGGTCCATTTTTCGAAACTCAGCGGAGCACCCCCGTCGGTCGACAAGGGTAGTACCCCCCCCCCCGCCCGGGCTATTCTGGAATGTTCATAATGTGTAAAGCGTAACTTTCTGTAGATACCTACCATGAGCACCACAGCTTTATTTCTCTGAAATTAAGCAGTGGAGACATATTGTAAGAATTTTAGTGCGGCCAGTCCTCAATCACATTACATACATTAATTTATTACATAATATCCAAAAAATATAAAAAAATGGTCAAAGATTTTCAATAAAATGGACCGTAAGGGTCGATCTTTCACTCAAACGATGAAGGCGGCCCCCTTTCTTATCTGGTACCAGATGTGGAAATATGCTACGACACGCTTTGCTCTGAGAAGGTCGGGCATATCGCGCATTGGGTCCGCTCCTTTAGAGCTTTAGCGTGGGCGGCCGCCAATACGCCATCGAAATATATCAGATAACCCTCTTTCGTGAGTTTTTTTGGTTCCGTGATGTGATTACACAAAGTCAAAAGCACGTGGCCGACATGCCGTTGAACAAGAAAAATTAATAGAAGACAGCAGGAAGACGATCAGAATTTTTTGTTTTTCGGAATTTATATTTATTAAATCTGTTAATCGTAAGTAGTATTATTTTCTTTGAAAGTGGAAGTATTATTATGAGAAAGGGTTGGACCCTCATTTGATGTTTTGCTATTTTGAGCCAAACATGAATCGAATAAAATGTTCGTGGGAGTTTTTTTAGCCGAATATAGTAGCTATATGTTCCGAGGCCGTAAAAGCGCGCAATTGCACGGTTATCAAAATGGCATAATTTTTAAGCGTGTAATTACACGCTTATCGAAATTGTTCTGAAATGGGCGGTAAGCTTTAAGCAAGATTGACGGGTGACGGCTTTTGCGGTAAGCGTGTAATTGCACGCTTTAAAATTTCCTATATTTTTGACACGTAATTCCTTCCGAAAATTTCAAAAGCCTAGGGCAGTTTTACTCAAAATTTATCGTAGAAGAAGATTCCGTAAAAATCAGTGTTTTTTCCAAGCACCCTAATGCCCCCGTTAGACGGTGGCATTAAACTCAATTCAAATTGAGTTCATTGATAAATTCTATAAATTCATTCAATTTTAACCATTTTAAAGTGCTAGTTAAGACAAAAATATGCTCAGCTTTCTGAACCCCCCACCAGGGCTAGCCCTGGACCCACAGGGGGCTCAAGGCGCCCCAAGTCTCTGATATCGCGGCTTATGCCTTTGTTAAAAACTCAATTTGAAAGTAAAAACGGAGGCATTGCTTGGTGCTTGGAAAAATCCCTATGGATTGCCCGTTAAACCATGCCTTCGCCCGAATTAGAGAATTCTGAACCTCTTGAAATCCCTAAGCAATTTCAACAAGGGCGGGAGCGGGCGTAAATTATAACCATGCAGTTACGCGCTTACGCCCTCGGAACATAAGGGTGCAATTGAGAGGATTTCCCAGACTGGATTGGTTGAAACATGGGACTGTCAATATTCTGACCTATATTTCCACTTAGGCGGCAATCACAAATATCTTCATTTCGCATCCTCATTGGGTCTAAAAAGTGAGTCGGTCGGTCGTAAAAATTTTCGGGTTTTCCTCCATCATCCATTTTTCTTGGAGTAGGTATATATATTCTTGAAGGAAACTGCCAGCCAGCCAGCAGCCAAAACAACCGTGTGTTATTAGTGGTTTCAAATTTTGACCCAAAATGGCGCATAACAACAACAAAATGCCGCATGTAATGATAAACAAAGCCAAAATGCCGCAAATGCGCTAGAAATCACTCGCAAAAAATCGGCAATAATAAAATTTTTAAACGAAGGAAACGTCATCTACAGAAAAAGTCTGACAAATTTACCGACAACTCGCCATCTCAATTCTACTCAATTTTCAAGAGTCGATTGGGCGACGATATTTGAGATTGCCGCCTTAATGTTAAATCTCTTTGACAACAATTTTGTTTTGATAACTCCACCAAGTTTATCAATCATAGTTTTTGTCATAACATGTCACAATAACTTTCACTGATCGCGTACCCTATTTAACTTTTTTTGTTTTCATTCAAAATGACCGGACATTGATTGGAGAATTAGAGAACGCCTGCCGCCTAACCCCTTATCGCCCGATGGGATTAACAAATAACGAGTGTGTAACTTGCCGCGCGAGTGACATCAAATGCTCCATCGTTTTGCCACTTATTTGGTCTTCTTCGTTCCAGACACTTGAGTGTGTTCCACTACGGATTTTTTTCATATTGCAATTTAAAAGCCTACTTGGTGCAAAAGAGAAAGCGTGTATTTTTTGATATGCCGTTCATTAACTCAAATCAAATGACTTTGGAGGTACGGTGAAATGGTGGCCGAATTGCTGTCCCATGTTTTGTCAGATACAGTAGTTCTAAGTTAGAGCAGTTGACGGTATCTAATTTCCACCAATAAGAAAAATTGCCACATTTCACATTGCTCTTCTTTTTGGCGCCCGTGGCTTTTCATGGCCTTGCCCGACGAGCAGTAAAATCTCACCCTTCATAACACCTCTTTTATTTGTTTCAATCTGTGATATTTTTCTCATCTTCAATTCTTTAAAGAAAGCAGATTGAAAAAATCATTGAATATATAATAAGAAATATCGTAAATATTTTCATTTTGAAGAATTGGTGCAATAAAGTGAAACATAGGAAAGTTTCATTTTTTATTGTTGTAAGGTGAGACCAATTTGATTACCTTATTGGAACTAATTTTCGCTGGAACTAATTTTCGCGGTCAAAAAAAAATATTCCAAAAATTGCATTTCGCGGGCTTTAATTTTCGCGGTTTTTTCCATTCTGGAATTTTCGCGGGTTTTAAATTTCGCGGTTTTGCCCTTTTTTGGACAAATTTCTTTCATTTTCCTAGGGATTTTTCAAATTTCTCGATAAAATTGGAAAAAATTGTATTTCGCGGGAATTAATTTTCGCGGTTTTCAACTCTCAAAATTTTTCGCGGGATCAAATTTTCGCGATTTTGACGAAAAACCGCGAAAAACGCTAAAATTAAAACCCGCGAAAATTAGTTCCAATAAGGTAGTTGTTTTACGGGCCCGACCGACCCTGAAATTCAAACAATCCAAATAAAAATAAAGTTGATTTTGGTACTATTTTTTTATTTACATTGCTTTACAGACTGCCAAATTTTCAAAATTGTGGTGATTTTTCCAAGGTTTTGACGATTTCATGTCCAATTTTTCATTTAATCCATGAATTCGAGCATTTTGTGTCTTTTGATTTTCTATTTTTGTCAAGATGTAGTAGTTTTTGCTTTTTAGGAAATTTTATACGTAAAATTCTACTTTTAGATATATTTATCTTTTTGCCGACCAACCGACCCTCTTTTTTGGGTAGCTTGGCCCATAAAACAACAAATTAAATTGGCCTCGCCTAATCAAAATTAAGGATTTGGAAAATTTTTGGTTTTTCGCACAAACCCTGTAATTATGGGTGAGCATTCTGTTACTAAGATGTTGGCTTGAAATCAAAAATGAAACCACTGAAAACGAAAGTAAAATTGACTGCACTACAAATCCCGTAATCTTGTATGAGTGTCATGATGTATGAGTTTTAATCTATACTGGCAGGAATCCGCTTTTCAATTGCATTTGATAATCGAATAGTTCTTATTCAATTGATTCAATTTCAATATTTGTTGAAGTTACTTGATTGACACTTTCTGGTAATATACAGGGTTTCAGCCTCCCAGATTTCTAATGAGGAGCTTGGCCAACCTGCCTGGCAAATTATCTCTGTTCTATACCTTTGTTATGTGTGATGTCACATTTGATAATTAAAATCTCCAGCATAAATTGCCATAGATGGATTTTTCCACTTACCTAGTGCCCCCACTTAAACTAGTGCTTAAATCTGACACTGGAATATCAAGTCCAAATTGAGACCATTATATTGCAGTAAGTTCCAAAGTCCCTGCTCCAGCAAGCAAAAGTTACAAAATTAAAAAAGCAAAACAGGAAACCCCAAAAGTCCATTGAAACTTGGGGTTATGGCAGTTTATGCTGGAGTTTTTAATTGTCCAACATGACATTGGGCCTAATAAAAAGCCTATTCTCACGCCACTCCAAAAATCTTTAATCTAACAGCAGGTGCCCATATACTTGTTGCTGTAGGAATCGATACCGCTTTGAGTTGCAAAGTTTTATCAAAAGGAAAATTAACAGACCAATCATGTTTTTTAGATTTTAAAAATAAAGAGTAGAATATGGCAGGTGTTCCAGCAGGTTTTGAAGATGATGATTCTGATGGTGATTTTGGTGCTTATGATTATAATGAAGAAGATTATCAAAATGATCTCAATAATGACCCTTCTTCTCAAAGTACACAGCAACAAATCTATGATGAAAATCCACCAAAACATTCGTAAGTTTGTCATGACTTTCATCCTACACGTTTTTTTTTTTAAGAAACACACTTTTAAGAAACATGAGGCTCAGAATGCCTAAAAACTAAGAAACATCTAAGAAACATGCTGAGGCTGAGAATGAGAAAATAACTATTTCAATTCGGTTTTTCTTAAGAACCTTCCAATTCAGCCTTCAATGAGGCTGATTATGTCAAAAAGTTTAGAAACATGTAAGAAACATTTAAGGCTCAAAAGGCCGATTTCTTAAGAAACATTGAGGCTGCTTGGTAAAACTAGTTTCTTAAAAAAAAAACGTGTATTGCATCAAGGTTTATTTACTTTAAAAAATATTACTACTGGAAAGTCTGAATTTCTTGACTCTTAACCAAACATCCTTGGCATGTCCGTAACTCTTACCTTTAACAGATAAATTTGATGAATGAAATTTTTTTCTAGCAGCATCCTATAACAATAAATTTAATAGCAATATTTTTTGTTCCCTAGAAGGTCGTTTTCTTATTAACAAAACAAAAAAATAGTCGATACAGTAGCTCTTCTTATATTAAGTAATTTTTGTTTATCAATACAAATCTCAATTAAAAGAAAATTTTTAGGACTTTAGTAACATTGTTTACTAAAGATTTTGTGCAATAATGAATTACTTTTAGTGTGTTTAATCAATTCAAAGCTGCACCGCAACATCTTACTGATGAGTTGAGTCTTGACAGTGAAAACATTCGAATCGCAATATCAGAGGGAAATGTTGAGTATCTCAAATCTGCTCTGGAAAAAGGTAGGTCAAAGTAAAAAGCAATTATTTCATTTAAGATAGGTTTTGCAGTTCTGCATTGAATAATGTGAAAGAAGTCATTTTCGTAGGAATTCTTGTTCTCGAAAATGATTTGAAAGACTTTACCATGAAGACGAGCTCCACAACTATGATAAGTTCTTCAAAACACACGCTAGTGAAAATTGAAGAACTTAGGCAAAAATTTCTAGGAATTGGAGCAGCAAAGCACAAATTTTCAATGAATATAACCATAATATACTTTTCCATTTTACCTGTCATTGTGTCAATATTATCTCTAAAGATTGTCAGACTATACTATGTAATCTTTAGGGTTCAAACCTGATACAACACTAAGATCTGGATGGCCTGCATTGATGTATGCATCAAGCTATGGCATGGTGGATATCATTGAGTTATTACTCTCAAATAATGTGCCAGTGAATCAAAAATCAGGTACGACTACCGTTTTGATTTTCTGTATAATGTATTAATAAGGAATAGAACAAATAATTTCTTTAAGAAGGCTTAAAAGGTTATTATTTGCTAAGAATGTTTAGAAAGAGAATGGAACACTCAAAGTATAATTTAAGACGAGTGTAATGATCTCCTATTCTGATTTCAGATTCTTTAACAACACTGATGGTTGTAACACAGTCGGCCTCCACTAGTGGAGAAGACAATGTTGTCACTTGTGCTGAACTACTGATCAAGTCGGGCGCCAATGTCAA
The DNA here is from genome assembly GCF_902728285.1 of Clytia hemisphaerica. Lineage (NCBI taxonomy): Eukaryota > Metazoa > Cnidaria > Hydrozoa > Leptothecata > Clytiidae > Clytia > Clytia hemisphaerica. The sequence goes on from NW_027103911.1 coordinate 380,424, forward strand.
TGATCACGATAAGTAATCAATTATTAGGCTTATTTTTGATAAGATTTTGAGGCTTTCTTTAATTTTGTAAATTATGATGATTTTTTGCTTTTGTTTTCTTCTGATATTCCGAACCTATAATAACAATATTTGTCCGAAATGAAAAAAATCACAGAATCATATAATCTTTCAGACACATAATGACACCACTTATGTATGCAGCACAACAAGGACTTTCAAAGCTTGTCAAACTGTTGTGTGAAAATAACGCAGCTGTGGATATGCAGGATGAAAGAGGTTGGACTGTAAGAACATAAAAATTTGTATTATTTCTTATTTATTTATTTTTTGAATTTTCATTTGTATAAATACAACTGAATCTCAAAATGACATTATTTTATACAAGACAGGGGAGGTTAGGCTTTGTTAGTTGTGTATAGTGAATTGTTTGGTCAAGCGAAATATTCTTTAAATTGGGGCTCTCAATGGAAACCTTTAGTTTGGGAAGAGCCGTGCCTAGGTAGGTCGCGTCGCTTACATTAAGTCCCCTCCGGAATTAACTTCATGTTCTGCTTCTTCCTTTGTTTCAGGCTTTGTGTTTCGCAGCTATCAATGGTTATAATCATGTGGTGAAAGTTTTGCTCGAGTCCAATGCTAACATACATTTAACTACTTCTGAAGGCCAATCACCTGCTGATCTTGCATTCTCCAATGGTTTCTCCATGGTAACACTCACTTATTACAACCTTGTTCCGTTCTACTTTGAAATAAAAATAAAAGGAGGCAGTGTATCGCGGCTAAAATGTGTATAATCCACGAGAGAAGCCAAAAGTTTTGATTTTTTTTAAGAACCGATAAGAAGTTCAAAGTATATGAGCGTTTTCCAAAATTTTATTTCCATTCATAATCATACATGTATAATGTAAAAGGATGCTTTACTCATTCAATTTGGAAATGATTCCAGAAGATTACCTTATCAGGGCATCCCTTCAACGCCAGCACAAAAAACACCGATGCCTAGTTCTAGTTTGTTTATCCTGATCAAGGCCATAAATAAACTGAAACTTGTAACAATTAGGAGGCCACTCGAACCTCAAAAAAATAAATATTGACTAATAACCCTTAGCTCTGTTTTAAGCAGGCTGGTGGCCACTGGTCTGATAATAGACTAACCAAGAGGTAACTGCGTGCTTCATTCATCTCTCATTCCAATATCCTTTTCTGTACAGTTAGCTGACTTACTTGAGAAGTACGATGGAAGTAATGATTCTTTGGATAAAATACCTCAAATGTGGTGAGTAGAGTGCAATCATTTCCTTTAATCTGTAGCATTATCGGAGTACGTTTGTCAGAGCAAGATTTGTTTTTTGATTCTACGTCAACTACACTTCTAAAAGGGTATTAAGATTAAGATTGTGTCATTGCGCTCGTGAATTACTGATTTTTTACCAACTGAGACGAAACAAGTCGAAATTGTGAAAAGTATGTAAGAACCATGAAGAACCATGAAGAAGTACATTTTTGCTTTCTTTTAGTTCTTCACTAAAAAAAGATGGGTCAGCAAAGTAAGTGTTTTTACTTTCTGGAGAAAGAGTACTTTAGGCGTACAAACCTTCGCGAGCAGAAACTTTCGCGAGGACGAAAAAGCGCGAAATTCACGACATTTACTTTCGCGAATTTAACGGAAAAATGTTTTTCCCGAGCATAAACCCTCGCGAATCAAGACGTAAAATTGAGAATTTTCACATGAAAGAATGGCTTACAGAAACAAATACTTCTTGGATTGGCTTGAAACATTTTGTCCTTTGACAAATTATTAGTCTTTTAGCAGGCTAAAAAGTGTCATCAAAGCAGATCAAAGTTACATTTTATTCAAAGTTTGAAGTTTTACAGATTTTCTATTTTATCAAGTATTTTTCGCGAGCATAAACTTTTGCGAATGGCCCTTCCTAGAATTTTTTAAGACATTTACTTTCGCGAAAAGGGCCAAAATCGCGAAAGTTTCTGCTCGCGAAAGTTTGTACGCCTAAAGTAAGGTGTTTGATGCAATTTTGTCAGGGAAGAGTGATGGACTGGGGACTGGACTGAAGTTTTCATGTTGTGGCGTTTGAAACTTTCCATTTCAATGTCATAGTCTTTTCACTTTTTTCTCTTTCTAGATACGTCAATTATGGGGACCTTGAATTATTTTTGTTCGGCCAAGAACTTGGACACCTTGTGCCAGTGATGCAAGTTAGTTTAATCTTATATTCTTGTAAAGTCAAGGTTTTAAGAATTCTCTTTGTAGAAAGTATTGTTTAAATTTTGAATTTTGTCTTGAAAAAGACGTTATCTTGTAAAGGGAAGTGATAAAAAAGACGGTTAAGAATGATTCAATACGGAATACAGTTGTTCTTTCTTTCTTGAATCTCAAATATTGTCTTGTTTTCGTTTTAGGATCAACATTTGAGTTTCTTACAACTGCTGAAGCTGGATGAACAGGAATTGATTGAGGTATATTTAAAAAAAAGGGTTTTTAAGTTTTGCAAAAGTTATTATAAGGTTGCATACTTTTTAATCTTCATAACCATAAAAGCCAAACTTGAATGGTTTGTTTGACTACTCCAAAAAGCTATTACATTGCTAATCCAACTCCAACATCTTCCTACCTCTCGACTACCATTTTGAATTTGCAAAATCAACCTGTGTGCTGGGTTGCCATTATGGTTTACCAAAACAAAAACCGAATGGTGCATCCTATTGGGTAAGTCTTTGGTTTATTTTACCCCTCCATTTATAATTAATTATGGAAGCCAAAACTATTTTCTCTTCTTTTCTCGGACAGGCTGGTGTTACTAAGCTTGGAGATCGGAAGAAATTGTTTACAGCCCTTCAAAATGTTCGTACTAACGAATGGGATACGAGCAACTTGGCAATGCAGTCCATGGCTAAATTAACGTAAGAAAACTCTATTCTCTTTAGTGAAGAAAATTATGTTAATCAATTTCGTTGGACCTACCTAATTTTTTGTTTTATAGATGGAATTATTAAGTTTTTTTGAAGGGATAAATGATAGAGGGTTTTTGCATGATCATGATGCGCAATTCAGCTGTTTTGAGAAAGATTTTATGAATATTTCTAGGACGTTGGAAACAGCAGCAGTTATTGCTAACATCACAAAGCATTTGAGTTGTATTGAAAGCTGTGTTACGTTTGCAAGAAAATCCATCGATAAAATGAAAGAGGATTTGAGTAATGTAAGTTACCATTAAACATATCCTAATGTACAGTGTTGCTCTATACTGGCTTGAAACAGGTAGAAGGGAATCATTCTTGTATATTTGACACAACTTTATTACCCGTTCAATAGATGTGTATTTTACTTTAAATTCTGCTTTCATACAAAAATTCAGGTCATTTTAGAAAATTATTAAAAAAGCTAAATATGGCCCTTGCTTGCTTTTGCGAGCAGTTTGATAAAAATTATCGATGTTTTTGACAACAGCTAAATATTTTTATGCTTTTCTTCTTCAAGGAAAATTCGACACTTCAGAAGACACTTCTCGAACAGTGTGAGGAAGCTCGTCGTGTTTCGAATACATTGAATGACAAAGTCTATTCTCTACATGGTGAAATTACTCAGGTATTTCGTTTTAACAAGTTTCAATTTCGACTTAAAATTCATTAAAACTATTTTTGACATATTCATTAACATATAAACGACTGGACATCTACAATCGTGGTGAAAATTCATCGGACAACAAGTTCAAACATCCCCCTATCCCCATGGTAATGTTGGAGACCGCTGGAGGTCAAACACCCACCCAATCAACACTACTCTGGGGCCTGGGGGTTCCAGACAACAATTGGAAGGTTGTCCAATACATTTTTTACCTTGATTGTATCTTTTATTCTCTTTGAAGCGAGCTATTTTAAATAGCAAACAAAACTTGTCGATTTTTCCTTAAATTTCGCATTTAAAAAGTTTTGAGACAGCTTGAAAATTACTTGTATTTCACAAAAAAAGCTACCCAAACTTTCTCATAAGTTTGCAAGAGATTTTATCAACATTTTATGACGTTCAACTGCAGAATCTCTACTGTGTGTATAATTATCCTTCATAGGTCATAACAAGTTATTTATTAATTTCTTAGACTCAATTCTTATCATTTTTTAGGTATTACCAAAACATTTTAAGCCAGAGGTAGACAACATCACATCGCACAAAAACCAAAGTAAAAACAAATTGCAAAAGAGCTCTACTAAGAAAAAGTTGATCGGTTTTCTTGGATTTACACTGCTTGGAATTGGAGTCGTCGGCGCCTATAAGTGGGTGGACAAAAGGTGACGAATAACAAGCGTAATGCAAGTGGAAGACTCGGCCTCCTTGACGATGAGCTGACTTGTCACATATTCATTGAAAAATGTTGGAAACTGTGGAATAAATTGAGATTAGTCTTCCCACTGGCTTTTTTTCATCCCTTTCGTGACTACGAACTCGGTTTATGGAAAGGTTTTTAATAACCTGAACCTCATTTGTTTCAATAACATTTTCCGCAACGAACGGGCGGGCGGGATAGGTAGCTTATAACCAGCGAACAATACAAGAATCTGATTATTAAGTTCTGGCCATGGCACCCGTGCTTGGTAGTGAAAGGGCGTTCCCCGGTGGAGATGAATTTTAGCGGATTAAACTTTTGAGACATTGAATTGTGGTCAATACAGTAGTATTGCATATCTTTGATCACGGTATCACAAAAATTTCTGGATCGATTTTATGATGTATTATGATGTAAGTGTTTAAATCTTCGCACCCATTAAAGCAAATTCCCGCCGAAATTTACAAAATCCTCCAATCACCTTTTCATCAACTGTCACATAGACTTTAGGCAATTTAGCTTTTTATATTATAGGTAGGCTGCTCTATTAGATTTATATTTTTAAACTCTTTGTACAGTGTTGATAATTATTAAAAAAGAAATTTAGTTGTTTTTATTGCAAAGTATTTGATGATCATTCAAACTTTGAAGCTGTCTTAAAATAACAGCACTTTTGCGCTGGTCTTGGTTTAATAAAAACTTGGAAAGTTATTTCTTGCTATAAGGTGAGTGAAATTAGCGGTTTGAAACTCTACTGCGACATAAAAATTGTGAACTCTCTGGGCATATTTAGGGAAGCATGGTGATAGAATCTTTACCTTCATTGATATTGGTGCAAGTTGCGCTCTCGGATAAGGCGAGACCAATTTAGTTTATTGTTCTATCTTCTATGGGAAGACCTTCGGAAAAATGTAGGTCAGTCGGTCGGTCGGTAAAATAGAAATAAATTTCTTAAAATCTAGGGTCGAAAAGTCATAAGGTATAAAAATTTTGTGACGTTTTTAAACGGTAGACTTTTTCCCTTTCATTAATGAGTGACTTTCGTGCCGTTTCCATTGTGATATTTTAAATTCATCGATGCTCTGGGATGAATTTACACTTCTCAATTTATTCAGTTAAAATATTTGGAAAAAAACTTGCTTTTAAAATATTTGCTCAATTCGTAAATAAGTACCCTTTGATTGAAAGTATCAATATTGTGCAAAAAAAGAATTTCATGTTGTAAAAACCTATGATAACCCCTTCTCACAGCCACACTGGGAGCTCTTCCCGCACTGGAAAAATTAGCCAAAATATCGTCCCCGCGGTGGAAAATTTTACTCTGACTTTTGTCGCCGCTGAAAATAATCAGATAAGCCAATCCTCACTACAAAATATTGTGCTATTTTGAGCATCCCCACTGAATTTTCTGAGTGCTATAAAACTATTGGAATTCAAATGCCTAGTCATGAGAAAAATGGGAATATCAATCCCCATTGAGTTGTTTTAGTCCGCTATTTTTATCCTCACTTGATGAAAAAATCTCGAGTCTGCGTGAGAAGGGGTTGTATGATATCGTGTCCAGAGAAAACCAAAATTAGGTTGGTTTTATGTCAAAATATCTCAAGTAAAGAATATGTACATATGTACTAAAATCCTAAAACACTACTTTAGGTCTTTTGGTGGTGGTATACCCAGAAAATCTCAAAAACCCTTTAAGGGGTTTAAGTATGTACTATTCATATGAATAAATGTTTGAGACCGCGAGAGATCCCCTCCCTCCTCGGTTGTCTGATTCGCAGACCTATACTTCCTATAGGAAGTATAAGAAACCTTCCTATATAAAAACTTTTTCGCATTAAGAGGATGAGCAGAAGCCTACTCCCTCGGCGGTTTGTTAAAAAAAACACCGTTACGGTCCTGGCATCTCTGTCGCGCGACTCCGCCGTTAATAGAATGAAATTACGAGAATTTTCGTGTTGGAAACAGAAACCCACTTGTTTACTAGGCTACTTGTTTACATCATTCAAAATGGCGACAAAAATTGAAAGAAAGATCACTTGCATTCACATCGATATCAAAAATCCGAGAATCTCCATGTTTTGCAGGTTGTAATATCAATACATTCATTTATGTTGCTATTTATTTTCATCAGTAGCTAAGAACTAGTCATAGCTTTCACTAAATGCCCCCACTGAAAGGTCATGTCATGAACTTATAAAGCTTCTAATGCTTTAAAGATCTATAAAGCTTTTAATACTTTAAAGATTGAAACATAAAAAATAATCAGGAATAATTAATTGATTTGATTATTGATTGATTTAATTATTGATTGATTAATTGATTGACTGATTCTCTATTGCTACTTTGCCTAATAAACAATAGTCAAGAGGATACTGCGGATAAAATTTAAAATCAATTAGTTCTGCGCCATCTTAAATAGGGCGAAATAGAAACCAGTCCTAGCTAAGACCCGGTCTCCACTCGCCTACGCTGTGATTGCACTTCTCAAGCAAAATCTTTTCTGTTGTTGGTCAAAAGAAAAATAAAGGAATGCCATTGTGGTCCATTCAGACGTACAGTCGAGAAAAGTTGAAATGCGCCTAGTTTTTTTAAGTGCATAGTACTTTTTCATGATGCAATCTTTTCTCCAAGCTGAAAGGATTGAATCCATTAAGAGGATCGCAGCGCAGACAATGAAGAGACGTGCCTTCAGGAAGCTAGACTTTTTGAGTTTATAGCTATATACTTTCACTTCATGGTGTTTCTGTATGACTATATATGACTTATATGTTTTGTTGATTTCAAAAAGGCCTTCGACTCGATCAGTCGAGAAAAAATGTTTCAAATTCTAGGTCTCTATGGTATCCCTGAGAAAATTATAAATGCTATTCAAGCATTGTATACTTCTTCCAAAGCAAAGGTTGTATCGCCTGATGGGGATACAGATATTTTTAATATTCAAGCAGGAGTTCTTCAAGGAGACACTCTTGCTCCTTTTCTTTTTATAGTTGTTTTGGATTATGTTTTAAGAATTTCTGTTGATACTTTTAACAAAAAGGGAATTCAAATTAAAACGCCCCAGGGCACACGTGACCCTGGCTTGTTTGTGACTGATCTGGACACGATCAATAATATGAGACCAATTTTGGCCTACTTGTGGACATTGATACCATGTGTTAAACTTTTATCAATTATTTGAACATAGTGAATATTGACAAATATCAGTGGATATGTTATCTTCAAAAATTGATAATTCTTTAACACTGTTGAGGTCCTGTGTCACAACGATCAAATCAAGACAACTTATTAACACCTAAAGTGATGACAAAAAAATGATAAAAAATTAACAAGGTCTTTTTTTTGGAATTGATAAAAAATAGTTTAAAACTTTAATTTGACCTTGAAATTGAAAATCCTTTGGACAGACCAAAAATATGATAATTTTTTATCAAATTTGACAGGTTTCAGGCTCAAAAACAATGAAATGATAATTTTTTAACAGATTGAAGTGCAAAACTTGGTAATTTTTATCATAAATTTGTGGGAAACTGCCAAAATTCGGGTCGTTTATTTTTAACTCTTTGTTTTGATACATATCTCAGGGTTTGAATTATAGCTTCGCACTTCGCAAAATGCGAAGTGAACTTTAGATTTAGCGACCCAAAAAGATTTCCCAACTCAAAAATGCGAAGTTAAAAAATTATAAGAAAACGCCTATTTTGCTACACACGTCAGGCCAAATTCTAGAAAGTCAGGGCAGCGTCCCCCAGAGACCAAAAAGGGCACTTTTCTGCTGTTTTTACCATTATTTCTCATAATTCAAGAGGGGGCAGCGTCCGATAACCGGACGCTAAAAAGGCACGAAAAATGGTCTACACGTTTGTTTATCTATTGCTTTATAAACTTGCCACTTCGCTACTTTATTCATTCGTCTATCTATTGCTTTATCAACTTGTCAATTTGCTACTTCATTCATTCGTTTATCTATTGCTTTATAAACTCGCAACTTAATTCACTCGTTTATCCATTGCTTTATCTAAAACTGGTTACTTCAAAACTTCACTATACTTTGCTTTGTCTATAATCTCTTACTTCAAATCTAACTTCGCTTTTCTCGAGAAATGAATTGAAGATACTTTCGCATTTTCTTCCAAACAACATTGCAAAATACTAAAAATGTTTCGCAAACAGTGAAAAAATTTAGCCTGTCGCGCTCCTCTGTTACCTCGCTTCGCTCGGAAAAATAGCGAAGCTCCTAAAATTTATAATTCGAACCCTGTATCTCTTTAAACTATACGTAGAACTACTTTTGAATAACTTGAACAAAAATAGATAAAAACTTAACCAAAACTAGTATGTACTTGTAAATATTACACTAATTAAGTAGTGTGTTAAAATATTATCAAAATTGGCATAAATGGTTAAAAAATGACCAATTGTTTGCATATTAACAAAATCTTGAGTATCAATGGAGTGAAATCAGAAAAAGATAGAATTCAAATGATAAGATGTTAACAGACAATAGAAGATAATATTTTAACAATATACTTTCTGTTATAGTTTTATTAGTCTTTGCCACTTAAAGATACTCAATTAAGACTTTTAAAATGCTCAAGAAGCTGATCTACAACCTTATTAAAAACACCCTAGAATAAATCAAACATTAACAAAAATACTGATAAAATATTAACAAAATACTAAACAGAACTAACGTAAAACACTAACAGCGTTTTCTCCAAATCTAGAGTACTTACGAATTACGAATTTTCATATTTATTATCCTGAAATGTTGCATCCGCGTATCTTTAACTTGTCAGATTTAAAGATTGGTTATCTGAAAATACATTTCTGCAATTTAGTTTCACTAATTTAAGTTTTTGAACCCTGATTTGAAACCTAAAAATTGCCCCGAATTGACTTAAAACTTGATATTTTATTTTTTTCCTTGCTAAGATTAAGTTCAATTTTTGCCAAAATTGTTAAAAATTTATCATTTTTGTGTCCAAAATGCATGCAACAATCGTTATTTCTATCTGATAAATTCACTTTCTTATGAAATTGTCTAAAATCTAATTTACTAGGTTCCAAGGGCAGCAAACCATTTTCGTAATTTTCTGAGTGTACCAGTGTTACAAATTTATCAATATTTTGTTAACGCTCTGATAAATTTTGTAAATATTTAATATATGGCTAAATTAAACATAGTAATAAATTATTTTTCATTTTGGGGGATTTCAGACTTTTTAGACTTTCATTGAATTGATAAAAAGTTAACAATGTTAATTTTTTATCATATCTTTGTCAAAAATGAAGTTTTGAATTTTTTGAAAAAAAATATTTAAAGAATGTAGTAATATCTAACTTCTGTTAAATTTTCGACCCAGGACAATTAAAATTCAGAAACTTATTAACAAAAGAAATTTTTGGACAATTTTATGATGTCCACAATGGTGTCTCATATTATTGATCGTGTCCATCTGGATTTTGCTGATGACCTCGCACTTGTTGCAGAAAGTATTCAAAATCTCGAAATTCTACTCCATTCTTTAGAAACTGCAGCAAGTCAGGTCGGTCTTTACTGTAACGAGAAAAAAACAGAATATCTTTGCTCCTCTGAAAACTTTCTCCCTTTATTTTCTTTGAAAGGTGTTGACATTAAAAAAGTAATCGATTTCAACTACTTAGGCTCTCTTATCAACAGTTCTGATAGCGACTTTAAAACCAGGAAAGCACTTGCGTGGAAAGCTTGTAATAAGCTCAACAAAATCTGGCAATGTGATCTTGACACACACTGGGCCCAGAGGACAAAAGTTTGGAAATAGGGAGTGGGAGAACAACAAGATAGTATTTCTTACATTTTTTGTATTATTAAGGCATTAGTAGAGCTCTAGGGTCACATTACATGAGTTAGAAAATAGTAAACTTCAAATTGTGACTTTCTTTTGAGATTTTTCATGAAAATTGAGATTTGTAGCTTGGAAAATGCAGGCAAAATTTGAACTTTTAAACCGCTAAGTGTCACATCGAAACTCCAGCATTTTTGGAAAGGTTAGTGTCTGTAGTTTTCAAAACATATATGGTTTGATATGTGACACTTAGCGGTTTTTGAGATATTTGGACATTTGTGGTTACCTTAAGCATTTTCGTGATGAGAATTTTGACTGAAAATTTGAATTTTTTCTCGTTCTTGGATATTTATACTTACTTTTAAGCAATTTCCCTTTAGAATATAATGTCTCTAAAGGTTATCACACAAAAGAACTGATTTACAAGCTGAATTTAGATCAGAATCTTCAAAAATATACATTTTTCACTTTTTTTGATTTTTCATCAAAATGTGGTTTTCAGTCAACTTTGGAGCCACATAACTTGAGTTACAGATCAGATACAGACTTGAAACTTTGGCATCTTATCAGAAATTTATTCAAGATTCCATAAATCATATTATTAAAGCAAAATTTTAACTTTCGTTTTTTCCCTATTTCCACCTCTGGGCCCACTGTGTGACAATAACCTCAAGCTGAAAATTTTCAAGTGTCTTGTGGAGCCCATTCTTCTTTATGGTTCTGAAACCTGGACCATGACAAAATCTATGGAGAAAAGTCTTGATGGGTGTTATACCAATCTCCTAAAAAGGGTTCAAAATCTTGATTGGAGAGATCATCCCAACCTCGCCCAAATCTACCAAGGTCTCCCTAGAATCTCTTCTGTTCTTTTTTCCAGGAGGCTAACTTTCTCCGGCCATTGTTTCAGAGCAAAATCTGAAATCATTTCAGATATCTTATTGTGGTGCCCTACTGGTCCTAGACGCTCAAGGAAGCGAACTTTCCTCGACAATTTGAGGCGGGAAACAGGGCTCGAGTTAGAAGAACTGAAAACAGTTATGTCAGACCGTGAGCTGTGGAAAGAGAGATACTCGGTATTTCCGACCTAACGGTCGAAGGATGATGATGATGATGTATGACTGTCTGTGTGCCTAGTCTAACCACCGTTAAATGCCTTCGGGAAGGTCCCTCCTAACTTGGAAAGCCAGAATTGGAGCTATTTCACCAAACTACTGGCACTGGAGCGCAAGTTATTACGTAGGCTATCACAACTGAAAAAGTTGAATGTGCGCCTATACAAACTTTTTTCAGGTTTTCCAAATAGATTTACCACACTGAACAAACAGTGAAAACACTCTAATGAGGTAAATCTATTTTGAAGACCAAAAAAAAAGTTTGTTTTCATATGCATACATTCTACTTTTTTGTACTTTGCCGGTATCTTGTTTTACCAAGTTAAGAAATACATTTCTGAGTTACGACCATATAATGGTCTTTAAAACTCAAGAAGATCTATAAACAATGAAGGTAGTTATTAATAAAATAACAGACAAAGATAAATTACAGTTTGAACAAAAATATCAACAAATGTACATTTGAAAACTTGAGCAAACTTCTTTAAAGATTCCAGAAAAAGAATTGAAATCATTGCTGAAATGAACTTCTGACTAAATTACAGTATTTATTCAGTTTTAAAGACAAGAAACAAAATTAGCCATACAAAACACTTTTTCCAGTCAAAGACGAAAGAATCAGCTCATCATCATAACCAGTCTGCCATTTTGTTTGTTTTGATTTGCAAAAGTAATATTGTAACTCGTGTTATTGTGTAATTATATACTTTTTCTATAATTTGCATTTATAATACTCGCTTCAGCTTTTCAATGCTAAATCAAAACTAATGAAATGTAATATATAATAATGGTAATAGCATATAATGTAATATGAAAATGTGTATAACATTTACCGCTGTATAATTTACCGCCATATTTTTGCGGAACACTTAATTGGCCGGAAATCAAATTACAAACAAAAACGCAAAGATTCGAGATTCCAGTCCAATATCTATGCGTGAAGCTATGAGTGCCTCCTCGTCGCTGCGCTCCTGCGGGGGCAATTAATAAGATTAGAACAACGGATTAGAATAGGTGGATTAACTTCTCTCGTTGCTCCCAAGAGAGATCCATTGTCTTCTCATTGTTACAAGAAAAATCTGTAAATGACTCTGCGCACTCCTCGTTTAGTTTTTTCATTGTTTTTATAAGAACAATTTTCCAATTTATACAGTTTCGAAAACGAATTTGTCCTATGATTCGATCAATTTTGATGATTTTGCAAATATTTTAAATCCTGCACTTAAGTTTTAGCATCAACAAACGCTAGACCAGTTTTAATGTAAATTTTTAATCTTTTGTCAATGGCAATCTTCAGATAAGTGAAAATTAACGTATGGTCTATAACTAAGAAACTATCGATGGGTCACGAAAGGGTTGCATACTGGTGAAAGAAGACTGTATTTAGAATTAGGAAAATAAATTTCAAATTATTTGGCTAATTTCTGCATTGCCATTGGATAGAAAGGGCTAAAAAAGTGCATTTTCTTATTTAAAATGTACCACGTGATACGTAATGACCTATGAAAATGTTGAAAGTAATGATTTTTTACAACTTTTTTACAACTTATCAAGTTTTAATTGCTAGCAAACTCGTAAAAAAGTTTGATAACCTAACGAGGAGTGTTTTCTATGAGTTCTTAATCCACCTATTCTAATCCGTTGATTAGAATAAGTACAAGAACAAGAACAAGAAAGAATTAAGAAAATACCGTCAATTTTGTGGTATTTTGTGTGGTGGGCGGGCCGCCAATTGTATTGACGGTAGCTAGTCGTTTTTAGGAGAAAGTGAAATGAAAAGTAACATGCAATCATTAGATTTTAATTTACCTCGGCAGCTCTGTTTTAAAAATGGTAAATCAATTATATGACGTTATCATTAAAAAAACTTTTGCTGGAAATAATTACCGTCAACGGCTCTAACTTGGAAGTTTGGAGTTTGGAACGCTTCAAATCTTGGAATGGTTGATTTCTGGACTGTATTTTCACTCACGTTTTTAAATCTATTTGAGCTTGACAACCTGCAGACCTGTTTACCAATCAAACTTTCACCATCCAAAACTAAATATATTTTTAAAGCATTTTAAAAGTACATAATTTGAAGAAATGATTAGCAATTTCAGCAATAATTTGTTTTGTGTTGTTTTTCTCTAGAGACTTTTTTCCAGCGTGCACGATTGATTGACATGTCAAAGTTACCGAGTGTCAATAACAGATCTCACAATTTTCGGCAGAAGAAGTGAAGAACAGACTTTTTTTATACCAGCAGACCTGATCAATCGAACTTGTCGAACCAATCGAACCATCGAACTAATCAAACTTCATCGAACGATTAAAGTTCGATTAAAAAAATTAATCAAACTTTCCATTTTTTTCAAATATTGTGAGTGTTCGATTAAAGTTCAACCAGTCCGATTATGTTCGAAAAGGTTCGATTAGTTCAATCAATGCATATTGCGATCAGTACGATTTACCTTTATGGTTCGATTAGTTCGTTTAACCTTTATGGATTGATTAGTTTGTTTAAATGAATTGGTTTGACTAGTTTGTTTAAATGAATTGGTTTGACTAGTTCGTTTAAATGAATTGGTTTGACTAGTTCGATTAAATGAATTGGTTCGACTAGTTCGATTAAATGAATTGGTTTGACTAGTTCGTTTAAATGAATTGGTTTGACTAGTTTGTTTAAATGAATTGGTTTGAGTAGCTCGTTTAAATGAATTGGATTGACTAGTTCGATTAAATGAATTGGTTTGACTAGTTCGATTAAATGAATTGGTTCGATAGGTTTGATAAAACAAAGTTCGATCAGTTAGACAAAAACAAAGCTCGGCTAGCTCGCTAAAGACACAATGCAGTTAGGGAAACCATCCAGGATCCTGCCATTCTATAAGCCAGCAAAAACTAAATGATACTTTTAATCTAAGTTTCTTACCATTTTCCATCGAAAACAACCAAAAACATTGCTACTTCCCAAAGCCGGAGACCAAAACAAATTATCTTTCAAGATTATGGCGCCCTTTTGGATCTATTGTTAAGGCCATCTAAAATGGTGGAAAGAGTTGCGGAAAGACAAAGGCGCCCGCTGCTTCGAGGGTGGTAACGCCAAAACGCCCAATATGATCTTCCAACAGAAGGCGAGTTAGTTGCCGCGCGAGTTACGTCACGCACTCCACCGCAGTGCACAACGAAGCGTGTTTCAATGAGTATCATTAATTATAAGAATATCTTATGTGCTTACCTTTAGTAAACTTTGAGTGCTTCATTGAAAATGAAGAAGGCAAGAAGATAAAAAATGCACTGGATAATTTTCATTGTAACAGTGTGGTCAATCATCGCTGAAAGTTTGAAAAAGTTTTTCCGACGCAAAAAAAAATTTCAGCCAATTAAAAGCACAGTGTGCTTATACTTACTATGTTTTACATCGTCTAGGCTAAAAAAAGTGGGAAGAGACACAAACGCCGTTTTTTAATGAGTGATGTTATGATTTTTTTGATTGCGGCCGCGTACAGGAACTCGCCAAATGTTCCTAACTGCAATGCGACTATTTCGATTGAATACATTTATTTTTAAACTCGGGTTCGATATATAATGACATAATTCGATTAGTATAAAATAGATAAAAGTATAGTATAGTCTAGTTATTAATAACATTAGCAAACTAATAAGGGCGGGAGTTAACAACGCTAAAGTGTTTTCAGTAAACGTCTCTCCTAGCGAACACCCCCTTCTCATCCAATTCGTAGCTTAACCTACCAAACTAATCCGTAGCTTAACCTACCGAACTAATCGAACTAATCTGTAGATTAATCTAACGAACTAATCGAACTAAAACGTAGCTTAACCTACCAAACTAATCGAACTAATCCGAAGCAGGTAAAATTGTGAGTGTTCAGAGTGTTCGATTAAGTTTGATTAATTTTTTTAATTGAATTTTAATCGTTCGATGAAGTTCGATTAGTTCGATGGTTCGATTGGTTTGACAAGTTCGATTGATTGGGTCTGGTTTATGTCTGTGTTCGGACGCTTGCGTGAATGCAAGTGCAATTACATTTAGGTGTTTCTCGTTGCAAAGATTTGTTCCTTTTGGGTTGTGAAAGCCTACCAGGCGTACTCATATTATTTGCTATTCTATAATGAATTTGGAGGTTTGATGAAATGAAATGGTGGCCGAATTGCTATTCCATGTTTTGTCAGACAGTCCCAAGTTAGAGCTGTTGACAGTAGTTGTTCAAAAGAACGTTGCGTTCTCCTAAATGACCATTTTGACTAGATAATAAATCAGCCATGAAGAAATTACGTAATAACTCAACACGATAGCCTCATAGTAGATGGATTCCCATACATTAAATTCTCTTCTTACTGCGTCTCATTAACAAAACTAAGCGTCTGCACCCTGAGCTTAAAAGTGCACATACAAACATTGGGTTACAAATTCAAAAAATGTCAAATAGCCTAGTGATTGTGTATGTACTTTTCAGCCAGTCAGCCTGACCTGCGGACATTGGTATACTAAAATCAAATGCATATAAAAATTAAGAAGTTGATCTACTATCAGAACATTGTGTGGAGTCATATTACGTAATCTTTTCACCGCTAGAATCAAAATGGTATTGCACCTACTTAAAAAAGTTTATGTCAAATAGCCCAATGACTGTGTCGTTATTTCGGACACTTGTATACTAAAAAATTAAAGCATTTAAAAAAAGAAATAGCTCTGCTTTTAGGTTATTCCATTGCTAAGATTATGGTATATAATGCATGTTTTTAGAGTCATTGCGCAATGTTTTAAATGCTAACAGGTTGAGTGTAGTTATGTTGAACAACATTTGTAAAAGATTCTCCATTTTGAATTTTAGATTCTCGAACATTTCTGTAACAAAAATCTTGTAAATTTCTGATATTTGAATTTGAATTTTTAATACTAGGCAAAAATCTTAAGCTTTCTATTTCTAGCCAAAGTGCAATGTCCCCTCTTATGTTCCTTCTCACAGACCCAGGAGAATCTTTTCAGCCAGTGGGGATGAAAATAACGGATTAAAGCTTGATGGGGATTGATATTCCCATATTTTTTATAGCTAGGAGTTTCATTTGTTTTTAAGTCAGAAAATTCACTAGGTATATATTAAAATAGATAAAATAATAAAATTTAAATATTTTACAGTGGGGATTGGTTTATTTGATTATTTTCAGTGGGGACAAAAGTTAGAAGATAATCTTCCACCGGGGCGATACTTTGACCAATTTTTCCAGTGGGAAGAGGTTCCAGGGTCTGTGAGAAGCGTCCTCTTTAATGAAGTTTCTCTTCATTGGTAAAAAACATAGAATGCACCCCCTTGAGCTTAGGGGGGGGGCTAGACCATTTTTCTTGATTGGGGCTGTATTTTTTTAGAAATAATGGGGCTAGCTTGCTAGGGGGCTGAGTGTTGAGTAATAGAAATGGGGGCAGAGCTGATAGGTTACAAATATTTTTTAAAATTATGTTAAAAGTCTATGCTGTTGATAAGGTTTTGACCCCTCTTAAAAAGATTTTTTGCCTGAGGTGCAAAAAATTGTGAGAATTGGGGGTATGTTTTTATAATTTAGCCAGGGGCTTATTTTCCTTAGCCCCCTGAAAAATGCTGGGGGCCAGACCCCTCTGTATTCCATAAACATTGGTTGTGGCTTGTTACCTTATCTGATTGCATAGCAATCCAAATAAGAAATTTCACTTACAACATTGATAACAATGAAAATGCCACACAAAGAGGAAAAACGTGTTATTCTTCTAAATCTTGGGATCAGTATGATCTGGTGTTGAATGTATATATATTGCGTAATCTTTTTAGCTTTAGACACAAAGAGATTCTTATTATATCTAGGAATATCATAAATCTTAAACTGTGTTTGAGTTATTATCTTGTTTCATTTAGATGTAGAAAAAGACTTCTTTTCTATAGTAAGTTAATTTAAAAAATCATAAAAGTTTCTACTTTTTTATCGGATAAATATTTTTATATAAAAAACTGATACAATATCTGCCGTGTCCACATGCACACATAGTCAAAAAGAGGAACTTGATTTGTGATAATAAGGGTGTGCTTTCGCTTTAATCTCTCTAAAGGTTGTTTAAGGCCATTTTCCAACTCTAGAACCTTTAGGGCTGTCTAAATAATGATGCTATCAAATATCGTTAATCTTCTTAATTTTCCATAACAGGTTATTGATAAAAAATTGTAAAAAATGTTACCACGAGAAGTTTTAAAATGGTTGCAAAGCTTGGACTTGTCGCTACCCATCAGAAACACTAGAAGGTTTGAGTTTTTCCTAATAGTATTTAGAAGGGTTCGATTTAACTTAAGTGATGAACCATAATAGGCCACCTCCAGGGTAAGTTTTTCAGGCTTTTCAAACAGTAAATTTGGGTAATTCTTAAATCCATACGTTTGTAAGCTTTGTATCCAGCGTAATGAAATATATCTCGCTCTGTTTGTTCATTTTTGAAGGCTGAAATCTTTCAATATTGTTATCATTTCTCATACATTTAGAGATTTTTCAAATGGTTACCTGATAGCTGAGATCTTCTCATGGTACTACCCCAAAGAAATTCAAATGCACTCATTTGATAATGGTACCTCTATTGAAACCAAAACTGGAAACTGGTCAATCATTACAAGGGTAAATAGTTTGTTTTCTTTTTACATTCTACTATAATCAAAAATTAGATTGCAATTTATGATGCAGGCCTAACAGTTTAATTTACATATATATTTGACCTACAGTATATTCTGTTGAAAGATTTCCTGAAATTTTGTAAAGCCATGCTTTAGTGACCTGGAAGGAGTCCAGGATCACATAAAACAAGGAGGTCAGTACTAAAATACCAGACATAATATGAGTACTAAGAAAGCGTTATTTTAGTGCAACTGTATAAAAGTTTTTTTGGATATTTTGACATATAGAGACCACTCTAATTTGGTATTCTCGGGACGAATCATGACTTCTCTTTCGTCATCGTATCACTTTACAACATACCATATTACACTCCAACTGTTTTGCTTAATGGTATCCGTGGTCTAGAAACACCTACTTTTTCTACCTTTTTTTCTTTAGCTTTTTCCTATACATATGTTCAAGTATTTGAAGGCATGACCTCACTGCAAGGGGCTTATAGAAAGTATAAGATCTATATTTCAATCCCGATTTCAACATTCTGTTTATTATTAAGTATTGATAAGTTTTTATTTAGTTATGTACTTTTATTTTAGTTTGATCAGGTAGATATATTTTTTAAGGAATCGAAAAAATTGGCACTCATTAATTCTCTTCCTAAGTTCTTTTATTACTTTTTCGATCAGTCATTTTTTGACATTTCATTCAAAATTCAAAACTTTTATTTTCTCTCCCTTCAAAGTTGATCTTATGTATTTATCCCAAATATGATGAACTTATTTAAGCTCTAAAGAAAATTTAGTTCGTGCTCGAGCATGATTGAGGGATGGCAAGGAATGAGATAAGCAATACCATGTCTTGACAGGATAAATACAGAGTTTATCTCGATCAAATGGTTATTAGCTATTAACATGTCAATTATAGACTCCCTGCTTTCTCCTATTCTCCCTTATACATCTGTTTGTAACATTCCAATGATACTTTAGATCAGTGATCTCATCTCTTTTCTACCAGTTGTATATTTTTATGTCTTGAAGAAATTTTTTTTCAACATTTCTGTATCAAAAAATCTCACAAAGGCTTATTATTTTGCTCTAAATAATATCAATTTTAGATTATCTGCTCACATGTTCTTATAAAATGTCATTTTAATCACCACAGTGATAATTGACATCAATCTTTTTAATGAACAATAATTAAAAAGAATATCCATACAATCTCTTTATTAAGGTTACCAGTGAGGTATAATGTACTTTATAATTTCGTGTGCTTAGCAAATTTAATTAAGTAATAAGTTGGGAGAGTCTCTCCTACAGATATTGTAAAAACCACCCCAAAATTTGAGTAAAAAGGAATTTTTTCAAGCAGCCTTTTACCAGCAAATCAAACTTAAAATGCGAAATTAGTCACGTCTTTAATTGAAATTGATATTCTCTCTCTAGATTTCAAAATCCCGTACTTTACTCCTGCTTCATTTAAGCGGTGTAAGAGGAGTCTTATTGACAATTTTAATGCGGATCGGATTTCTGATCTAATTCTCTTGGTACACTCGTCGTTAATTCTCATTGACGTGCAAAGTGGATAACTTAGGGAGAAGGAAATTATTTTTTCCTACAATTTTCTGTATCTTGTATGGGAGAAAGTACTTTTGATTTCTTTTATGTGATTTTTTTTCTGTATAATTTATGTTGTTATGCCATAAATAAACAAATATTTCCAAGGATAAATCTAATAGTCTAACAGTATAAATTTTCAATATTTTAATTTCCAAATCCATTACGTTACAAAATTTATTATTCACAAATGGCTAGGTCTTTTAGTAGAAAATTTGGAAATTTATTCTTTAAAATTTCTTTTCATTACACTACTAACCACTTTGACTGTTCTTTTAACTGTCTTTTATATTATCAGCTGCTCCCCAATTTTTCGAATTTCATTGGCTTGGCTCTTTGTATATCTCTTGCTTGGTAAAATCTTGTTGCATCTCCTCATATTCCTACCATGCATGCTATTGAAAGACTCCAAACACTTCAAATGTTATTACCCCTTCAAGATTATTTCAAATCATTCGTCTATTAAAGAGTCTTTCAAATTTATATCGAGATTCATTTGTTTCTGGTTACTGTTCTAAATCTTTATCATGGATACTGAGCATTTGACCCTTGGTAAATTCGTCTCCTTCTATGAATCTGATCATTCGTTTCGCTGCTTCCAATGGTATGGTTAATTTATTCTCCTCCATAATTTTCTTCAAATCCTCTTGTAAGTCTTTATTCCCGCAACTTTCAATTAATCGATGGGTACGTTTCGTATCTAGAGCTCCGGCTGTAAAATTCAATACACGGATGGCTGGATTCTCTTTAGCGAACGTCTGAGCGAACGTGTCAATAGCGCTGGATGCCATACAGCTGGGACCGAGATACGGATTCGGTTTGGCTGACTCGTAACGTACTGTATGAACTATGGTTCGCTTCGAATGTTGAAAGACTCGACAAAACTGAGTGGTCATGAACATTCGTGACGTAATGTTGATGTTCCAATATTGTGCCATATCTGAAGGATCGTCGAACTCAATCAAGGTTTTTGAAGGATCAGCTAAACTCGATGCATTGTTAACAAAAATAACATGTTCAAAATCCTTCGCCTGTTTTGTATCCAATCTTTCAATCAGCTTTTTAGATGCAGCAAGGTCTCCTAGATCAACAACTTCTAACTCGACTTCAATTTTTCGATGCTTCAAGAATTGCCTCATTTTCTTTCCAGATGTCTCTTTCAAAGCCTCCTCATCCTTATCTACCAAAATAACCCTGGAACCTGACATAGCATCTGGTAGGATCCCTTGATCTTGGAAAGCCATACCAGCAATGGCACGCCCTAAACCATTACCAGCACCAGTCACGAAACATAAGAATTTACCTTTGACCAAGCGCACTTTGTTGCCATTACCACGTACTTTGTCCCAGTGAGAAGCACCTGTCAATTTCTGCTTGCTCCAGGGTGCTGCAACGGGTGCTGATTTACGTCTATCGCCATTATGGGTAGCCATGGTTTCTGTGTAACGAATTCCCCAAACAAACTATGGTTCCAATAAATCAGTACTTGGTGAATAATGAACAGGTTGCCTCTACATAACCTCTCTCCGTCACCAGCAAATTTTTCCGTACACAAATCTCCTTTTGCTTTTTTTGTTGACAGTTTTCTCTCTGTTGCTTGCTTTATCAAAAGCGTACAAAACTGATGAGATCTAAATGACGGTTATAATTACAAAAAATGTATGCTCTCCTATTGATCTCTTTTATCATTCTCCTACCCGTGTTCTATTCTATCTCTATCAATACCTTCTAATTACCTTCATCATACAAAAGAATATAATCCACAATCTTTTCGATTTCAATCCCTTAGTGTATATCGATTGTTGCCAGAGATTAAAGTAAACAATACATTCTTTGAATATCAACTCATTGGATCTGTAATCTCACCCTTTTCTTGTCAACTTAGCAAACCACTTCTCTAGCTTTCCTATTTTAATTATAAGCCATTGTTCTAATTCAACATTTGTTTGATCCAGAGGCTTTTCATCCTGGACCTCGCAGAAGACAGGAATAATTTGGTTTTTGTCAATCACAGTTAGAGGTTATTAATGGATTAATGTTGAAATTACCTTTTTTCGCAACTTGGAATAGAGTTTCCTTCTTTCCAAATTAATCAAGGAGGCGAGTATTTTTAGATAATGTTTTGTAATTCGATAGAAATGACGTAATTGATCAAAAATCTACAATGAACCGTTCATTTGTTGCAAAATTCTTCGATAACATTGATTATAAACTGATTTAAACATATATCAATATAATGACAATTTTATGAATTTATCATTGACAGTATTTGACTGAGAGTTAAGAGGGATCGTATCACCCCTCATGCATAGTTGACTATGCAATAATCTGCACCATCTTTTTGCTTGCACCACTGTGATTATAATTAGTATCAATTACTGCGAACTAATTACGTGGGAATCTGTGATATTTATGTATTAAGTTGGATGTAATCAAATCTGTTCTAGTATGTATGCTGAGTCTAACTCGACGTGGTTGAGAGTCTTCTTATTACCGGACTCATTCTGTCTGATAAACTCGACAATCAAACTTTGATGGATCCTAAAATTGATTGACCTTTAAAATTGAATATGACTTAAATTAGCTGGAATAACCTGTTTTGCCCTAGCTATTCACTCAACATATCACGTGTGTTTTACAGTACCGAGACAATGTTGCAATCCAGAAGTATTATTATTTTATATCAGGATTTCTATAGTTCTGTGATGATTTTTGAATCGAAGAGTGAGAGTGTCTGATTTGAACAGCGCACGTTTTAAAATGTTTTGTGATGTTTTGCGTTTACGTCTGTGTTCTTCTTATCATGTTTTTGATCTGACAAGGTGGTACTAGACAAGATTTCCGAACGTCGTTAAAAAGATAATCGCAACATACTTCTCAAACATTTTTCAATCCGTAATGTTTGTTTTTTATCTGATATTCCGATGGCGGATTGGCGGCCGCCCACGCTAAAACTCTAAAGGAGTGGGCTAATTCTGCATCGAAGAGGAATGATAGTCGGCCTTTGATGTGCCGCATTCTCAGTTGGGTTCAACTGCCCTTGCGCCAAAACCTAAAAATATTTCGGTGGACCGCCAATCCCCCAAAACGAGGGTTGGGTTACCAGGTCTCCTGCTGCAAAATCATTGATGCGTTCTTGCAAAATTCCGTAATCTTCAAAAAGATTTTGAAAATTTTTTACGACCTTCAGAACGTGTAGCGTGTCGTATGAAAATTTCTGCATCTGGGTGCCAGATAAGTTGCGCACATGTTATATTTGTTGTGCAGTGGAGTCTTCATAACTCAACACTCATAAATCGAATGTCTCCTTAACTAATTACAAGTTTTCTAATCCCTTTGGTTAACAAGAATTAAATCGGTCAGTACGGAATATGCTGGACCAAAGTAATGGGCTAGCTTTAAAAACTTTGTTCTGTGAAATTTGATATCAAAATCTCAGCCATACATGCAAGAATTTCTCTCGCCAGAATTATTAATTTTAACCGTTTCTTTTCCTTTAAACTTTAACATGTTTAAGACATTTTTAAGTCTAATTTTAAATTAAACGAATGCATTCAAAATATAGGAATGTGCCTATAGGGTTTATCTTCATTTATCCGAAACATCGAAACATCTTTCGAGACTTCATGTGACGATAAGCTATTTCTTTTACGAAATAATCCGCTTACATTTAAGATACTCCTGTATACCTTACACGGGCTCAATTTTTTTAAACGCTTTAAAATCTATACTCATTATAATGCGATCTTGAATATCACTTCGGACATACAGCTTTGTTTGTCGTAGGTGCGTGATCATATTACTAATGGAGGATCAAATTTTTAAGGATAATATTATCTTAAAATCTCAAGATCTTTAAGGGCTTAATTTTGTTGGTTTCAAAAGGATAGAATTAGACCATGTGTCCTCTAATTCCTAATCTTTATCCAATTAGGGCGAATTTTTGTTATTCCCATTACTTCATTTGGTATAAAAGATCATAAAAATCTTGCCTACACTTTAGAGTTAGCCAAAATATGTAGCTTACTCTCTGGTACCTAATAAACGGGGGCGGGGGGGGGGGTTTGGAATAAGTGGGGTAGGTGGAAAAACTCTTAAAACTTAATAAGTGGGGTTGGAATAAAAAAGTCCCGGGTGGACAATTTTTTTAATTGAAGCTAATACAGTACAGCAGGATTTGGGCATAAGAGGGAACTTTAAAAAAACATGTTATTAGGTTACTAAGAGTATTATCTAAGTGTGTTTTTATGGGATTGAAAATGGAATCTTTCCCAGGCAAGAAAATATTGGTGCATGAAAGACTTATCACAGTCTAGCGTTTGTATGAGAATCACACGTTCCACGCAACTTACGTAGAAAATAAGAATAAAATCCTGCATGGGAGATTTCGCCCCTGAGCTTTCAACTGTATTTCATTCACTGTAATTAATGTGCGCGAAGAAATATCAAATAACCATTCTGGTTGGATATTTTGTTCAAGCGAACAGATTTAAACCACGATCTTGATTTACATGGATAATTTAACATTTTGTTCAAACCATCAAAACAAAGCAGACATGATTCGTGTGTATTTGTTCTCTTGATAACGATGAAAGAAATAAATAATATCAATTTTTCCTCGTTTTAGTTCTTCCAGCGACAAGAGTTCGTCATCCCAAGAGAAGAAATTGAAGGCACCATCCATTGTAAACCAGCTGCTGCTCAACTTTTGGTTCAACGAATTTATGCTATCCTTACCAATAGAAAGTAAGTCAAGTTTTTCTGATTGACCGGAGACTTGTTGTCGGTGGTTTTTGTGTTAGCAATAAATAGGATAATAATTTTGTTGGCAAAAAATAATGCTCTTCCCGTGTACGAAAATATCATAGCTAAGTTTTAGTACTGTTAACTGATGTTTTTGTTACGCTTGACTCTGTTTGATCCTTTGCCAAAACAAAGTTATACGTTTATCTACCGTGACGTCTCCTGAGTAATTTTTGCGTTTCATCCAGTCGGGAAAACTCGGTCCATTACCATAGTTCAACTTTGAATTCGGTCCAAAGTCCATCTTGATCGAAGCATTCAAAAGCCGAACCAAAATTATATCGAGTTCCATCATTTAGTACGACGACGTTCGAGAAGAGTCGCTCGTCAGGCGGTGTCTCCGATCGCGACCATTTAGAGTCTAGTACACTGTCTTTATAGATACCTGTGAAACCAGAGATTCCTGTCATGCAATGTGTCGAAGGAATGACATTTGCTGAATGATCAGTCATGTATTTGACTAGTCTTTCGCAGTCGACGTGAAGCCATAACTGGTTACTAATACCAAAGTGTGTGCCATTCGGGTGCAAACACGTAAATTGGAATTTATCAAAATCAATCAATTTGTATAATTCATTGAGAAACGATGTGTGTGCTCTAAAGTTGGGTACTGTCAAATCCAAACCGTCTGCCAATTCGTTTTTGGTGATTTCTCTGATTGGTGTTGTGACGTTTTGTTTGACATGGCTCAAAACCATATATCCTGCTACAAGTAAACAGAATTGCTCAAATTAATACAATATAGATTTAAATAAGTAGTGGGTAATTAGCATAGCAGTTTTTCATTTGCAGCACGTTGCTTTTGGCGTTCCTAGAAACTGACTTTACACCCTTGTGAGGAGGGTATATAAACCATGAATTTACTATAGATACTGGAAAAACAACGTATAAAACGGTGGAGAGCGATGCATTGTCTTTCTTTTGTCTAATAAAACAATCGAGGGTCTAGCTTTGTCCGCAAAGGACAACTGTCATGGCGGCTCGAAGTTTTCTGATTTTTAAAAATTATTAATAATCTCATTTCTATAAAGTCCTCTATCTTTATCTTTTTGGACCTACCCCGGTGGGCTGTAGGTCCTAAAAATTAACCTTTGTCCGTCCGTCCGTCCGTCCGTCCGTCCGTTAGTTACCAGCTTTTCTCGAGATTGGCTTATTAGTTTTTTCTGATTTTTTGCACAATGATGCAAAACGGCAATGCTCAAAATGTGACGGAGCCCGATTTTCGAAAAAAAATTTTTCCGGCCGAAAATGGTGGAAATATGCCGGAAAAACTGTTTTTTTGGCATTTTCTCGAGATTGGCTTATTAGTTTTTTCTGATTTTTTGCTCAAAGATGCGTATTAACAATGCCCAAAACATGGCCTAGTCCAATTCTTGAGAAAATTTTTTTCCGCCGGAAATCGCCGTTTTTCTGGATTTTCATTGGATTTTTTCCATATAATTGGTTGTTTTTTTTCATTCAAAAACATTATTAATAGCAATGTCCACCATCAAGCATGTTTCGATTTTCAATGGAATTGATTTTTGAAGCCGGAACTTTCTAAAAATCGCCGGAACAGCCGATTTTCGCCGGAAAAACGGTATTTCTTGAATTTCTTGAGCTGTACTTTATATTTTTTCATGAAATTTTGCACACTGATGCAAAATGTCGATAACTAAATTGTGACGGAGCCTGATTTTCGAAAAAAATTCAATTCCGGCCGAAAATGGCGGAAATATGCAGGAAAAACTGGTTTATCGGCATTTTCTCGAGATTTCATCATTAGTTTTTTCTGATTTTTTGCTCAAAGATGCGTATTAACAATGCCCAAATCATGGCCTAGTCCGATTCTTGAGAAAAAATATTTTCCGGCCGAAAATGCCGGAAATATGCCGGAAATCGCCGTTTTTCTGGATTTTCATTGGACTCTTTCCATATAATTGGTTATTTTTTCATTCAAAAACATTATCAATAGCAATTGCCCACCATCAAGCATGTTTCAATTTTTAATAAAATTGATTTTTGAAGCGGGGTTTTCTAAAAATCGCCGGAACAGCCGATTTTTGCCGGAAAAACCGTATTTCTTGAATTTCTTGAGCTGTACTTTATATTTTTTACACTGATGCAAAATGTCAATACCTAAATTGTGATGGAGCCCGATTTTCGAAAAAAAATTCAATTCCTGCTGAAAATGCCGGAAATATGCCGGAAAAACTTGTTTTTTTGGCATTTTCTCGAGATTTTCTCATAAGTTTTTTTCTGACTTTTTGTTCAAAGATGCGTATTAACAATGCCCAAAACATGGCTTAGTCCGATTTTTGAGAAAATTTTTTTTCCGGCCGAAAATGCCTGAAATATGCTGGAAATCGCCGTTTTTCTAGATTTTCATTGGACTTTTTCCTTATAATTGGTTGTTTTTTCATTCAAAAACATTATTAATAGCAATGCCCACCATCAAGCATGTTTCAATTTTCAATAAAATTGATTTTTGAAGCCGGAACTATTTTAAAAGTCGCCGGAACAACCTTTTTTCGCCGGAAAGACAGTATTTCTTGAATTTTTCGAGCTGTACTTTATATTTTTTTATGAAATTTTGCACACTGATGCAATATGACAATACCTAAAATGTGACGGAGCCCGATTTTCGAAAAAAAAATATATCGGAAAAATCGGTTTTTTGATATTTTCTCGAATTTTCATTTCTAGTTTTTTCTGATTTTTTGCAGAAAGATGCGCATTGGCAATGCTCCAAACATGGCCGAGTTCGATTTTTGAGAAAAAAATTTTCCGGTTGAAAATGCCGGAAATCACCGTTTAGTTTTATATTTCTATGCTTTTCACACAAAAACATTATTCATAACAATGCTCACCATCAAGCATGATTCAATTGTCAATAAAACTGTTTTTTGCGACCAGAACTTCCTATTTATTATTTCCCTACAACCCTTCCCTCTCCCCCCATCAACAATCAATGATGAATTTATTGTGTTGTGTATTTTCGCTAAACGCTATATTTTCTGACTGATTTTTTTCATTTTTCTTTTCGCATTGCTATCTAACTTTAATCATCAGGTAAGGTAGGCCATTCAGCATATTGCTTGTTGTACTTTTACTCGCCAAAAATTTGGAAATGCTAAAATGCTTAACGAATACATGTATTAAATCTGTTGTGACAAAAACATCATCAGACAAGAAAAATCAAACAAAAGGCCTAAAATGACACAGAATTTTAAGTTGGCAATATCTTTCTAACATCTTTCCGAGAAGAGCTAAAATCGACATATATGACACTTGAGTGTCTTGGCTTCACCGTGGTATGAAAATATTTTGGAGGCTCGTGGTGGATCGGTGGTTTTATTGAGGTTAAATTTTGAAAATTTCTGGTGTCAACATTCAATTTTTCATACATAGCATGCTTTTGGTATCTTTCTTGCAACTTGAAACGTCATAACGACACGTAATTAGCAATTATTTTGATGCGTTCGCCTCTCTAAGGAAAACTTAATTTTCATTTGGGAATTGAAATGACTGTGTTAAGATGAAAAAAACGATTAAAATGTTACGAAAAATCGTTTAATGAAGGAAGGAGAGTGAACAATAATGTCATTACTGCGGACAAGGCTAGAACATGAGAAATCAATGAAAATATATCTCGTTGGTTATCCAGTGTCTATAATAAATTCTTGTATAAACCAAACTTTAAAAAAGAGCTTTAAAAAACAACATACCTTTACAAAGCACCTTGATTTTTCGGTCATCTCTCCAAGGGTGTATGTATTGGACAGTGTGATCCGAATCGGGGATGTTGCTATAGTGGCGTAAATGACGACAAGAGACCGCACGGCCAAATAATATATCTATAAAGGCAGAGTTAGAGGGGAATGGTTATTACTTACCACGGTAGAAGGTTTGTGAAAGGCCTACTCTCGGGTACCTAATGGCCTACCTTACTAATTTTTGGGAAAATGTTTTTGGAAAGTTCCCTCTTTTGTCCTAATTCTGCTGTATTAGCCTCCTTTTCAAAAATATTCCACCCAGGATATTTTTATTCCAACCCCCCCCCCCCGCGGCTAATGAAGTTTTGAGATTTTTCCAACCCCCCCCCCTTATTAGGTACCTGAGAGAAATCTCACAACAGATGAATCTAAATAGATTCAGCAAATGTGATGATCTGACTAGCTTCTTTAACCAATTCATTTAAACAATTATATCCGTATAAGTGCGCGCCGTGCGTAAAGTAATCGGGATCCGCTCGTAGATTGTGACAGGCCTTGTTTTTCAATATAGAAGTAACATGCGAGAGATTTTTCAGGCGTTCGAAGGGTGTGAAATTGAAATGGTGGAGATTGGTACAGCTCTTTTAGTACGTAGGCACACGACATTGATCCACACCAGAAATGAATTTGTATGTGAAAAAGAGGTCTCCAATCAAACTTACCATCAGTTGTTGTCGCACTGATAAAGTTATCTAAAAAAAGTAATGAAATCAAAGAAAAACTTCACGCTTATTGAAAACATTGTAAGAACAACAAACCCGGAGATTTCCAAAGCCTCTGAGCCAAAATTTACTGGTTCTTATTTTGAAAGAAGCTTAGCTTTCTGTTGAAAATAATAAGGTGGAATCTCTGTAACTCGAACACACACGGCGAGCTTTCATTTGCTAGAGTTGTGGATTTTTTGAGCTGCAAAGACTGGTTTATAAGGCAATGTTTAGTGAGGGGAAAATAAAACATATTCGAATTAAGGAGACAGAGGTTTGAGTTCTGGAAGCTCAACTGTAGAAACTTTTTATTAAACTTACCATCGCCTGCAGTTTCGTTGCAGTGTTGACCGGTGAAGGGTGTCAAACAGTTCTTGCATTCATAGCTTTCTGTTGGCCGATCTGCCGCACAATAACTCCCATGCTCACATAAATTTGCATTCTCTGTGCAAGGATTCTGAAATGGTAGAATAATGGCTTTATTTGAAACCTATTTTGTTCACTTTTGTCATTCTTCCAGTTGAGCTAGAATGTGAGAATGAAAATCTGAAAAAACAATTGACTCTCTCTTCGATTATCATCAGAAAATATCGAATTATAGAGAACATCAGCGACCGACACTTGCGATTGGTTTGAAAGTAAGCCGGGACAAATATGGAAGTTCTTACTGTCAGGTGTTATCTAGAAGAAATTTTTTTTAGAAATCAAAGTTCTAATTCGAACGGAAAAAATGGCGAATTAGGATAAATACAATCATGAAGGTGTTTTTACACGCTTTAAATCGAACGAATGAAGTAAAACTTTCGATGGACTTCATCACCCAATATTAACCTTTTCAATTTCCTGAAATGGAATATCGCATGTACTTGTACTATATTTTTATTTTGAGTCAGCCGGACGGGTGCGAAATTTAGCAATAAAGAATTTACCTTAAGCTCAAAGCTGTCAATGTACGTCATATGAGGGTTGTACATACTTCGCAGTCGCAAATCATATAAAGTAAATTTATACAGTTTACATTGGTGTTGATTTTTATGGAAAAACCACATTAAACACCTGTTGTCGTCAGTACAACTTTGAGCGCACTCAGCCATGGTTCTTTCAAATATTACTTCGTAAAATCCATTTATCGCGCAGCGTAAAGGATTTCTTTTGTATATAGCATAGGTTGTGTTGACTACTGAACCTTTGTCTGTGCGAATTGACTTTTGTTTGGGTTGGCTCCAACCGGTAAATGATGCTTCTCCTCTTAGACTCCATGATATTAATATAAGATGATATAAAAACAATGGTGAGGCCAACATTGTGAGATATATCGATATAAACAAATGTTGAAGCCTACAAGTCACAATCAAGGAAAATGAGTTTATCGTTTCTTCTTTCCTATCTACCAAAATCTTTGTTAAAAAAATTTGATGTCATGATTCGTTACCTTTGAGAAAACTTGGAAGTACATTAGTGCAGGATCCGTTGATTCGTTACCCATAAGTAATACGCACTTGATTTCACACAAAAATTTGATTCTTTCAAACATTTTGGTTCACAAATTTTGGTTTGAGAATTTTGATTTTTTTATTGTCTAAAGAAAGTGTCATAATATGAATTCATTTGGTCACCTATTGAGGCAATTGCTGAATATTTTCTAAATGAATAAACATTGACTTTGCAACTATGGCAAAATGAGTTGGTTTACTGGTGTTTTTCATTTATTATGTTAGAATTAATCGAGAAAAATATCGCTGAATTTCTACTACCGGGTGGTCTTACCACTATTGTAACAAAAATAGAACTATAAAGATACCCCCCCCCTCTACTACACGTTTTTTATAAGAATGTCCATGATGAAAAAGGTCAAAAAATTAACAATATGCTAAGAATATCACATCACCATCATGGAATTTTGCTACTCAAGCTAAGAATGCCATTTTTAGAGTATTTTCAATTATAAATTGTCAATTACCCCCAAGTAAGGGTCACTTCTTTCACAAAAATGCAATTTTATGCTTGAGACGTATGTACTAAATGTTAAATCTACTCTGAATTAGGATCCTAACCTAAGAATGCTGTAAGAATATTTTAGGATGATTTTCCCAAAAAAGTTAAGAATATCTATGGTGGCCCATCGTTGTCAAAGTGTTTTTTCTTCAAATAGAAAGAAGTACAAAAAGTAATTAAAAAAAAGAAAAACATTTTTTTATTTCTGAATAAAAATTTTAAAAATCAATTTAAAAATAAAAAAATAATAAAAATTAAAAAATAGTTAAAAAAGAGAAAGAAAAAAATAGAATTAAAAAAGAGTAAATTAAAAGTTAAAAAAATTAAAAAACGTAAAAAAATCACGTAGCCCAGCGTTGTCATTGTCATTTTATCTCCCTAGTATTTGGAGTTTGGGAATTCAAGAAAAATTACAAAGTGGAGAATGAAGAACGAGTGTATTTTAGAGCCACAGAACATCATACTTATTTCGCTTAACTTACGGGCACTGCGCTTCAACCTTGATCCGTGGCGTATTTGGCGGCCACCCACCCACGTTAAAGCAATAAAGGGGGCCAGCATCCCATCAGAGGTGTTTTAAAATAGGAAGATTACGCAGTTGTCGGAATCGACTGACGGCTCAAATAAGGTAGTAGCAGTAGACTTTAATATGCCAACAAAATTAGGAAATTCATCCGGGCGTATGTTTAAAAATTAGGAAAACTACACAGTAGTCGGACTCGACTTACGGCTCAAATGAGATCTTATTTAATCGCCCGCGCGTGTACGCTGTGTCAACTGCAAGAACAAGATTCCCCTCTCTTGAGACTTTAAAGGAGATTGGAGTGTCCTATAGATGGAAAATTCTCATTTTATAGGCACTGGTAGGGTTTACACCCAGGATTGGAATGAGAATCACTCTTTGACTAAAGAGTCCGGGAGTCCTGAGAGTCAAAGAGTGATATCGGCTCTAGCATGTCGGGAACAATTTATGACTGACCACAGCATTTTTGTTTTCAATTTAGTTTTTATAATTCGATTCCAAGGGGGTGAGATTTTCATCGAATAAGGTAACTTTTCGAATAATGGAATTTCTAATTAGAGAGCCTTGACTGTACTTCGTGTTAATTGGGACAATCTCGGTAATTTATTACAACGACTCAGTTCATTTACTCATTAGATGTATCAGGAAAAAGACAAACTTTCTCTACAAATATGATATATATTCTGTTGAATCAAAAATATTCAAATGCCAGCAGGTTCAAACCAATAATAAACAAAAGATCGTACTCATCTGTGCTTAATCGTAGGGGGGGGGTCACTTTGCAATTTTTGGGAAAATCACTCCAAAATCACTTAATAATGACCCCCCCCCCATTTTATGATTTTTCTTCCGGGGTACCCACCCCCTGCTTATTCCACGCCCCCTACAATTAAGCACAGAAGAGTATCCGAAAAATACTAAAATTACTACAAAAACTGAAGACCAAAATCATTAAAAACAGGTGAAAGCAACCTCGTTAAACTTACCAGCACAGAAAAATCTCTCATCTTGGTCATCTTGTCAAGGTCGGCTGATGTCGCGATCTCCGGATCGTATTGATTATAACCACTTCCTTGTAAATCTGCCAACAAAAGCTTTTCATCACTTTCTTGATAAGAAAAATGCACAATGGCTTCAGCTTTATCATAAAATGTCTCTTGACCACTTTTGCGCTTGTATGGAACTCCATTATTGTTAATGTATTTGATAAAGTCTCCTTCAACATAGGGCTCAACAGTGATTGGCTCACCATTAAGAAGAGCAAATTGGATAGTTTGATACTGAAACCAATTCTCCCTAAAGCCTGGCTTTTTCATACACTGTTATTGCTTTGCTGCAGTGTGCATTTGTACCTGCTTTCTTGTGTGTTCTTCAAGGGTCATATTATACCGTGGGCCGCATACGTTCCAAGTTCACTCTTTGAACTTTTTTATGACCCAAATTTTTGTGATTCCATTTTCAGTTGTCTATGCATTGAAGACATTTCTAAAACCTCCCTCTGCAAATTTTTCTGTTTGCATGCGAAATTTGCTAGTTTCACCTTTTAGCCAAATTTTATGTTTGATGTTGAATGACTCTAGTGTCAAAGTTACCTCATTATCCAATGTTTGAGTAACTAATTTTCCTGCTTGTAAAATGCCTCCAATAGAAATTGATACTGGCATATTTTCTTGCAAATGCGGTTTCTTTGGGACCAGAATCGATGAAACCTTTTCCTCTTGCTTTTCACATGAATAGAATTGTTGCTATCTGTGCTATCATTCACTCTCTTTGAAGAAGAAGATGGCTGGTTGATAGCTTTTGAAAAAGAAGGCTCAAGCAAATGGTCATCATTGGTAGGATTCACAAAACGCACACGGAATACTTTCATTCCAGAAACTTGCTCATCATTCGTGCATGAAGGTCCTGTAATATCATACAAAACGTCACAAGAACCTGGTAGTTCATTATAAAATTTTTCACATCTTTTACGTTCTTTAAAAGTTGATTTTGAAAATGCAGAAAAATCAATGAAATCTCTAACTCTAGGTCTCTCAGGTTCATACTTCTTCAATCTTCCAACAGGAACAGGGTTCATTTTTTGAACCATTAGTGTGGACATTTTTGTTGTCTCCTCCTCCGGTTGCGCTTGTTAGAAATATGTCTGCGATATTCTTTCCACTTTTCTTCATTACTCATTTTTCTTATCTGATTTTTACACTAAAATATAAGAAAAGTGATTAATAATTCTAGGAATTTATATGGTACGCAAAGTAGTAAGAAGATTTTAGTCCTTTTCTAAAACTCAGACTTCAAGATGCCAATGAGGATTAGTCAAGGTTATACTACTTTTTTTTAACATTGAACTTAATCTTTAACATCCAAATTAGCAAAACAAAATTTTTTTGAATTCGCAGGAACAACCAGAAGATTCAGGGCAAAGTCAGATTTATGTTTTAAGAGAAAGAAACAGGCTACAGGCATTCACACTATAAAAATGTATTTCCACACTCATAAAGATAAAAAAGTTTGTAAATCCACGCACATAAGGTAGAGTTAGCTCAAAAAATGCGGAAGCAAAGAGCAAATTATAATACATAATGTGAACCCCCTCGATCCCCTTATTATTATAGCATGACATAAAGAGAAATCCTTACCTTCAAAATTGTTGAAACAGGTAGGGGTTGAAGATTTTTCAGAATTTAGGAGGGGTGGCCCAAGAAGGTGGGGGTTAAGACTCTAAAATACCCTGGAATGCCTTGTTTGACAAAAAATAAAAATTTCATACAGCATACTGTGTAAGAGGGTAAATTTCATCAATGTCAGGTATCATCACCTCCAATTTATAGTGACCAATGAGGTCATTATTTCTAAAAATGCTTGCATAAATTTTTGTAATCTCACACAGTTTTGTATAGTTTATAAAGATAAGAAAAAGCTGAAAATTACAGGCAAAAAAGTTACATGAGATTGATGAAATCAAAGTAAGAAATTTATCAACATTAGGCAGCCAAGACAACTTTGCAAATGACTTAAGCACTATGGCTTAGTTGAGTTTTTAAATACAAGTATTTGTCAGCAAGATCTTTGCATTGAATATCACCAGGATTAGAAATTATGGTGGTGAAAAGTTCCCTGTTCTCAGCAGAGAGGTAATCAACAGGGGCTAAGTCAAGGTTTGCCAATCGACCAACTTCGATAAGGGAATCTTCTGATACGTCAACAAAATACCTTTCACATCCAAATTGTTCTGGGCAAGCAAACATGTGGTCAGGTACCCCTGTTGGTAGCTCTAAACCTTTTTGTGCACGGATGCGATGCGAGTTCCACAGCTCTGCAAAGATGTCACATTCACGCTGAACAACAGGGATGAATATAAACTTCACACAATCTCTATCTAGCTGAGATAATGGGTCATAGTTGCAACTATGTAACAATTCTCGTAATTTGTGTTTGATACCTAAATAGCTCCATTCTTTCATGGAGATCTCTCCACCAACGCTCAATTTTATTGCTGGTTGAGGGCCCAAAGACTACAGAATCAGCTGGGTCAGCAAAATTACCATGTTCGCCCATTAGATAGGTTTGAATAGCTCCCATGTCACCAGTTTCTGAACCACAGTCAATTCTTAAAAATCTAGGTATCGCTTTGGTATCCAGAAGATAATCCATGTAGAACTTGGCAATGGTTATTGGACTTGAATTAGAGTCCCATACCTTAATAAACATTAATTTCCTAGAGAAACAATCAAGACAACCATAAATGGCAACGGGAAAGGTAGAATTCTGAAAACCCATTAATTTATCATGACCATCCAACGAAAATATCCAGCCTGGACCATCTGATACAAAAGGCATTTTGGGTTTCTTCTGCTTCTTCTTGACATTCCGAGCAGCAACCCCCTCAGGGTCAAGATCATAGACAACATCTGCAACTAAATTTCTTGGTACTTGAATGTTATGATGCACTCTAAGCTTGTTGTTAAGAGCACGATATCCCAATAGCTTGCCAGGGCCTTGTAGTTCTTTGGCGACAGCATCTTTTACCGCTTCTAAGGGTGTTGACCTGTCAATGAACCTGAGCTTAAAATGCCTCAACCTACGGTCTAAAGTGGAGAGGCTCCATGGATACAATGGATGTTTTTTCCTCACAATATCTAATATTTCTTTGCGCAGAAGGTTTTGCTTTACAAGCATTTGAAGATCTGTTTTAAGCAATTCATTTGCTTTCCAGTCATCAACCACACCAACCACATCCGCCATTTTGAAAAGTACCGCACATGTTTCACCATTCAATTGCTTATCTAGATCAGTAATATTATGGAGATAAATAAATGACGATGACGATGCTGGGCTACGTGAATTATTTTACTTTTGTTTATTCCGCTATATATTTTTTATGTTTCCGAATGCTTTTTTATTTTATTTTTTAAATATTTTTTTATTTTTTTTTTTTGCAGCGAGAAATATCTTTTTCTTTTTTTTTCTTTATTAAAGTAGACATTTCCAAATTTTGTTTTTGTTTTTGTAATATTATTCATATTATTCAAACTTTTTTTTTTTTAATTTCATTTCCTTGGACAAAATGAAAGCAAAAGGTATTGACAACGATGGGCCACCATAGTGGTCCGATAACTGTGGAGATAATAAATTACATCAAGCCTTTTTGACGACTGTATTATTAGCTCCACAGTTTGGAGCGTACTGTACGGCTCCATAACTTTCGACATTTTTGTAAACATTCATCATCGTGAGAACTTTTTAATCTTTAATGGCTGCTTTTGAAACTTGCTGCTGCTGTATCAATTTTTATCATGTTTTCTGGCCTTTTGTAGAGTATTTAAAGAGGTTTATTATTCGTTTACTACTAAGTATTTTATGTTTGTGTAGTTACTGAATGCACCAATAAATCGATAATGCTCAGTAGATAAGTAGAATAAAAAGAGTTACTTTTTCACAACAACAACATAAAACCCTGCCTCTTCTTCACTAAAACTACAAACAGCGCAGGTATGATCTTATTTTCCTTTTTTCACCAGATAGTAATGTGTTAATTGTGAAACCACTTGTGACAAACAGTCAGTTTTAGGAAGTATTTTTTAGAAATCAAGTTAATTGAAATTCAGCGATCATTTTCGTAATCGAACTGTCAAACTACCGTGAGATCGGGTAACTTGCGTCAGTGGAGGCTAATGCATAGCCCCTCAAATGAAGTTAAATGGTAGAGTAGAGCTTCGAGCAGAGCTGTGCAGTTCTTTTGTTTTGTAATTTTGATGGCTATATGTAAGTTTCCCTCCACTGATGCAAGTTATACCCGACTTCACATTATCCATCGAAATCAAACAATAGCTGTTCGATTACGGAACCTTACTTGGTAAGAAATTTTTTTGATTATATAAGTTTGATGACAGTTTTTATTGGTGTCCGATGAAGTTTGATTGGTGTTCGATGGGTTTGGTAAGTAAGTTTTTCCAGCTTTTCCTCCCCAATAGGATGATAGATATTGGCCTGCTCTTTATGGTTTAGCGTGGTCGTCTGCTAATCAGTCGTCGGAATGTAAAAAGAATGAGCAACAAGGTAACAAATCAAACTAATCGAGCTACAATTAAACTTCACCGATCTTGATACACTTTTTGCTAATCTGGATTTTCATTTTGATATATAAAAAACTCCAGTGGTACCGTTGTTTTGTATAAGATTCCCATTTCCGTACTAAGATTCTTGTTGCTTTTCTGGAATCTTTCCCCTATATATTTTTCACGGGATAACCAGCAAGAGATTGGGGAGGGTTTGTTTAATGGGATGCAGTTTAAATAGTTACCGTCAACTGCTCTAACTTAGGACTATCTGACAAAACATGGTACGGCAATTCAGCCACCATTTCACCAAACCTCCAAAGTCATTTGATTTGAGTTAAGGAACGGTGTATTAAAAAATACAGGATTTCTCTTTCGATTTTACAGTAAGTGAAAATACAGTCAACAGTCCCATGTTTCGACCAATCATCCCAAGTTAGAGCAGTTGACGGTACAAAGGAGTCATTGTTGTGATTTGCTTGAAGGGCCATTAATCGATTACGTATAATATTGGTTCTTTTACTGTTTTTAGCAGGTATATACTACTTTCACTTGTGTGTAAACATTTATTTTATGATTTTGTAAGGTTTACGGTCAACCTAGAAATAGTTAAATAAATAATTTTAAAGGTCTATTACATCATCAGAAGAATAATTGTATTACTTTATAAGTGAGGTTTAAGTCAATTTGTATCTGGTGGGAAAATTTTATTTTATTTTAATCTCAAGGAGTATTATTTCTTTAAAGCTCATAAAGTTGGCTAGTTTTTACCCTGCCATTTTCTAGTCCAGAAGCTGGAGCTCAACAACTCAACTGTTTTTTGCCTATAATTTTGATGGTGGTGTGCCCATCATTCATATCAAAAAGTGAGGATAGTATACATCAGATTTTTCTGAAGAAGTTGATATAAACTTTGCCCAAGTGAAACACAAAATGAAGTTTCTGGCATCAAAGAATGAAAAGTTCTTTTTTTATTCTTCATTTTCAAAGAATTTTAAAGTTCATTTTCTCAAGTTTATTACAGTTCTCTGAATTATTCTTCTGAATTGAAAGATTTTTTTACACTTATATATAAAAAGGAATTTTTTAGTCGCATTCTTTTAGGAATCTTTTTGTTCTTAATGGATTGAGATTTTTCATAAGAAAACAGGGTATTTACGACCTGTGATACAATGTGTATTTTTTGTGTAACGCTTCATTCAAATATATAATGCATAATGCTGATCGTTTATGTTCAAATATTATGCGAAATTTTCGACTTTAAGTCGTCTTGTNGAAAGCCATAAGTCGGTGGTCTTTCAGCTACACGTTTTTTTTTTTATTAGAACATCTAAAATTTGGCTGAGCCTGGATGTGCTTATTTTTTTTAGCAATTTTCAGCCTAAAATGTTCTTAAATGCGTTCTTAATTTTTCAGACTACTCTAAATCGACAATATGATACAAAATAAAGAGCACTTAAATTTGGCAAAATTTGGACAATATTTGACTCTCGAATTTTGAAGATCCACCCCTAAATTCGGTTAAAACTGCTTAAAAAGAGGAAAAAATTGTAGTTTTTTGTCATTTTTCCAAACTGAGGCTGGGCATGTTCTTAAGATGTTCTTAATTTTTCGACGAATTTCAGCCTATATGTTCTTATAAACTAGGTTCTAATAAAAAAAAAAAAGTGTATAACGTTTAAATGTGTTCTAATCTTTCGAAGTATGTCGTCTACGTTCTCGTCTACGCAGAGACAAAAGCCTTTGATGTCAGAAGTTATTTAGGAATTAGTAAAGTATGAGTATTTTATCGATGTAATGTTATTGTAAGCTATATAAAAAAATTTTGAAAATACTTTGATTGTTTTATACAAACATTGTTGAATGTAAAGTCAGGAAACTTTTGTTATGCGTTCATGCTTAAAATTTATTACATCAAAATAACCTTAAAATCGCACTTTATTCAACAATGTTATAACCATTGCTGATATTTGTCTACCCAGTTTATTGATAATATATATCATGTTTTGTTAATGGAAGAATGATTATCTAATCAAATGTGTTCATGGTTGCCCCAAAATGTTACCTTCATTGCTCCCCTAGATTTTTGTAGGGCTTTTGGGAAAAAGAAAAGAAAACAAAAGTTATGTTTTAGCTATCAATCGGTGGTCTTTCAACTATAACGCGTAAATGTGCTCTAATCTTTCGAAGTATGCCGTCTACGTTTGGATAGCAGAGACAAAAGCCTTTTATGTCGAAACCTTCTCTGATAACTCCTTTGATCAAGCACCAAGTGTCGAATGAAGGTTTCGGTATGCGACTTTTTATGCCACCTTTCCCTTCGAAGTGATCGTCAAAAGTTAAGTACGATGCAAAGGTCAGTTTTTCTCGTCTTCCCATGTTGGTTCCAATTATTGTCCGCACTTCTCTCCAATATTTGTACGAATTGATATCGTCGAATGAATATTTGTTCTTGTTCAAACGAAACTGGAGCAATTCTTCATTCTTGAGTGGACTCGCAGCCAGTCGAGGGGTGGAACGTAAGTCAACCTCCGATTCTGATGGCTCTGTTGTCTCTAGGAGCTTATTTTCG
Organism: Clytia hemisphaerica; assembly: GCF_902728285.1. Taxonomy (NCBI): domain Eukaryota; kingdom Metazoa; phylum Cnidaria; class Hydrozoa; order Leptothecata; family Clytiidae; genus Clytia; species Clytia hemisphaerica. The sequence goes on from NW_027103911.1 coordinate 419,851, forward strand.
GTGGCGGAATCAACGTCGGCTTCAGTTTCTAGAAGTTGGGAAACATGTTCATGTTCAGTATAGTTAATGATATGAGGACATATAAGACTATCGTTGAATGTTGGTGTTCTCGTTATAGATCACATAAAGTGAAAGCTATTCAATTGAGTTTTGTTTCAAAATTATCCATTATTTCTATTTCAATAAATGTAACCCTTTAAAACGTCCACAAATATTGTTCATGGCATTTTACTATTAGTACTAGACTACAATCCTTTCCATTCAGGTTTTAAAACAACTAGAAAATTACCGGTGTTAGAAGTGATAGCGGCATCTTGGATGAGGCTCTGACTTGGCATTGCTTTTTCAGTAACTTGTTCAGTTTTGCCGGTGACATTTTAGTGGTTCTTTTCCATTTCTGCAAAGATATTGGTCGGGTCTTGGCATTTCTTAAAAAGAAGAAACGAGAAACGTTTTTTTAAATCTTTTTAATTTGATTATTTTGCTTTCAAGCCAGTCAAATATTTTGTTGTAGAGAAAACTTTAGTAAAATTGCCTTGTGTGTATATTTACCTATATCATGGTGTTGTTCATCGATGGCTTCGTTTAATGTTTTTTGTTTTTTAGCGTTTTCGTTGCCTTCACCATCACTGATACTTTCCAAACTTTGCTGCACAGATCGTTTTGACGATGGTCCTTAATAAGTAAAAACATACTCATAATTTCAAAATCAATAAAACCTTTTAATTTCGATTAAGAAAATTTAAAACATGGGTCCACACTTTTGTTGATCATTCGACACAACGGATCTTACCTGGTATATTAAACGCATTTTCTTCGACACGTGATGATGGACGAATGCCTCTCATCTTTTCCTTTTCTTTATCAGGCACGAGTTGTCGTTTCTGAAAAAATAAATGGATGGATTTAAATCAGTGCTAATTATAATTTAATTCTAAATGTTCTTTTTCCACGCATAAGTGGTAGTTTGAGCTGAGGCTGGCATTATGCTACAGAGCTATTGGTCAAATTTGTTACTGCTATTAATTAAAAAAACAACATTTACTCTAGCTTTTGACGTTTTAAAGTTCACGCTAAAATGACTTTTTTTGGCATTTAAAGCAATTTCTTTGATAAATAATACATACCTTGCGAGGGATGAAATCCTCGGGTTCTCTCAGGAAAAACATTTCGGGTTGATGGATCGGCCTTAGGTTTTCCTTGATTTCTTTGACAATCCACAGGAGGACGTCAAATGCGTATTTTTCCATCCACTTTGTCACACTTGCATTTTTAGAAGGAAGCCTTTTCATGTTGAAAATTTCGAAACGCAACTCTACTTCTTCTTGATCTACACCGTAATCTGGCATTCGGTTGCAGGTGATGTAAATTCCTATAGCGCAAGAGAAACATAATTGATAATTCTACAATGTTAAAGCTTGAAATGTTACAAAGTAAAGTTTACGAATCTCAAAGTCTTTCGAGATGACTGTTTTCATATATAGCATGTTGATTATTACGTAACATAATGTTTTACAAACCTGCATTATTTTGAATCACAACTGGGGTAGCTTGCTTTCGAGCAACGGTCAATGTCTCTCCTTGAAAGAAAATTTTTGCCATGTCAGCAGATATCAGTTCTTCCGTCATTTCGTCAATGAATACAAATTGAGTATCGTCGTTGATTTGACTAAGACCAAAAACCTTTTCCTTCGAAAGAGTGCACCAAAATTGTGGATGGGTAAGGGCAGTGATGATTTTAACCATAGAGGTCTTCCCGGAATTTTTCTCTCCAACCAAAAGGGGCTTTTCCGTTTTCATTGGTAGCTGGCCGGGCAATAAGCACTGGTAGAACTTGATTAAGAATGTTGTACGTTTTAGTCGAGTATTAATACTGTTTGAGACGCATTCACCAAAATAATTATCTTCCATGTTTCGGTTGTATTCTTTGTAGATTCTTGGTGAGAACTTTCCCAATTCGTCTGGCTTATATGGGCAAGGAATGAACTGCATGCTAGATAATTTGAAAAATTTACCACCCGTTGTCTCGATGATGTCAGAGTCGAAATACAATTGGGGAATCAACTAAAATAAAGAAGATAATAAAGCTCCAAATAACAAAATATTTAGCACGGTATTATTTAAATGAAAATAAATTAAAGATTGTGCCGTTATAAAGAGGATATCGAAAAGAGATTTTTATTTATACATCACTATACATGTCTGTTTAAATTTGACATACTTACCATGCAGTCTGATTTTGAAAACATCCGAGATAACTGGAATGTGTGTCTTGCAAACTTCCCCATATGACTTGTAATATCAAGGACGGTTTCAATGTAGGCGTCTGCAGTGCACATATGTTCATAAGCATATGTAGCTGTAAAAATACAAAATAAAACTATGAACCTAGGCTGCTACCAATGAATTCAGCATTGAAAGCGGCCGGAAAATTGGATTTTTATAAGCTAATAAGTCAAAATTACACTTACCACCAGCACTCATGACATAAAATGATCCTTTGTAAAAGGCATGTTTCGCATTGCGCACTGCTTTTCGAACTTCTTCAAGTGCTCTTCCGAAATCACAGTCTGGCTCCCGAATTATGGCATCCACTTTCGAAATAACTCCACAATTAACACTACAATTCAGACCAGATGATTGTAAGGCTGGTTTGGCATCACTGACCATTTTATGGAATTCAGGGCAGAAAGATAGCAGCGAGCATGCATCAATATCAGTTTCTGCAAGAAGGTCGGTGCTAAATTGATTGTTGTGGTCCTAAATGAGAATCGAATAATGTTATGCCAAATAAGACCAAATTGCAAAGCATTGCTCAACAACTGCTACAGTGACTCATATTTTTCACTTGATAGAAATGTGGGTTATTACTGAAAAATATTTAAAACGGCTACTTTAAAGGTAGCCCACTCGTAGCCATCTGGTAGCCCACAATTTTTAGCTTAAGATTGCTTGGTAGCCAGTAGCCCATTCAAATATGCAAAAATATAAATTTCCGAGTGACGTCATATCAATAATAGGAGAATGGGATCAAGAATTTAAGAACGGAACATGCGCACTTAATTGAAATTTGGACTTTGTCGTTTTTGAGTAAAACGTTTTTAAATGGGCTACTTTAAAGGTAGCCCACTCGTAGCCATCTGGTAGCCCACAATTTTTAGCTTAAGATTGCTTGGTAGCCAGTAGCCCATTCAAATATGCAAAAATATAAATTTCCGAGTGACGTCATATCAATAATAGGAGAATGGGATCAAGAATTTAAGAACGGAACATGCGCACTTAATTGAAATTTGGACTTTGTCGTTTTTGAATAAAACGTTTTTAAATGGGCTACTTTGACCAGTAGCCCACTCGTAGCCAGCTGGTAGCCCACCATTTTTAGCTTAAGATTGCTTGGTAGCCCGTAGCCCGTTCAAATATGCCAAAATATTAATTCACGGGTGACGTCATATCAATAATAGGAGAATGGGAACGAATATTGGAGAATGACACATGCGCACTTAATTGAAATTTGGACTTTGTCGTTTTTGAGTAAAACGTTTTTAAATGGGCTACTTTAAAGGTAGCCCACTCGTAGCCATCTGGTAGCCCACAATTTTTAGCTTAAGATTGCTTGGTAGCCAGTAGCCCATTCAAATATGCAAAAATATAAATTTCCGAGTGACGTCATATCAATAATAGGAGAATGGGATCAAGAATTTAAGAACGGAACATGCGCACTTAATTGAAATTTGGACTTTGTCGTTTTTGAATAAAACGTTTTTAAATGGGCTACTTTGACAGTAGCCCACTCGTAGCCAGCTGGTAGCCCACCATTTTTAGCTTAAGATTGCTTGGTAGCTCGTAGCCCGTTCAAATATGCCAAAATATTAATTCACGGGTGACGTCATATCAATAATAGGAGAATGGGAACGAATATTGGAGAATGACACATGCGCACTTAATTGAAATTTGGACTTTGTAACTTTTTAGCAAAAGGTTTTTAAATGGGCTACTTTGAGAGTAGCCCACTCGTAGCCAGCTGGTAGCCCACAATTTTTAGCTTAACATTGCTTGGTAGCCAGTAGCCCATTCAAATATGCAAAAATATAAATTTCCGAGTGACGTCATATCAATAATAGGAGAATGGGATCAAGAATTTAAGAACGGAACATGCGCACTTAATTGAAATTTGGACTTTGTCGTTTTTGAATAAAACGTTTTTAAATGGGCTACTTTGACAGTAGCCCACTCGTAGCCAGCTGGTAGCCCACCATTTTTAGCTTAAGATTGCTTGGTAGCCCGTAGCCCGTTCAAATATGCCAAAATATTAATTCACGGGTGACGTCATTATATCAATAAGAGGAGAATGGGAACGAATATTGGAGAATGACACATGCGCACTTAATTGAAATTTCGACTTTGTAACTTTTTAGCAAAAGGTTTTTAAATGGGCTACTTTGAGAGTAGCCCACTCGTAGCCAGCTGGTAGCCCACAATCTTTAGCTTAACATTGCTTGGTAGCCAGTAGCCCGTTAAAATATGCCAAAATATTAATATCCGAGTGACGTCATATCAATAATAGGAGAATGGGATCGAAAATTTAAAAGGGAGACATGCGTACTTAATTGAAATTTGGACTTTGTCATTTTTTAGCAAAAGGTTTTTAAATGGGCTACATTGAGAGTAGCCCACTCGTAGCCAGCCGGTAGCCCCAACTTTTTAGCTTAAGATTGCTTGGTAGCCAGTAGCCCGTTCAAATATGCCAAAATATTAATTTTGGGATGACGTCATATCAATGATAGGAGAATGAGATCGAAAATTTAAAAGGGAGACATGTCTTCTTCTTGAATATTCGATTCCATTCTCCTATTTCAAGTATGACGTCAACCAAAACAGATGTTTTGCCATATTGGAATGGGCTACAGGCTACCAAAGACTTTCAAGCTAAAATTGACGGGCTACCAGTGGGCTACCAGCGGGCTACAATCAAAGTAGCCCATCTTAGAAAAAAGTCGATGAAAATCAACAAAGTCCACATTTTCATGAAGTGCGCATGTCTTGTTCATAGATACTCGCTTCCATTCTCCTAATTTTAACATGACGTCATATCCATAATAAGGGAATGGGTTCGACAATTAGAGAACGAGACATGTGCACTTAATTGAAATTTGGACTTTGTAATTTTTTAGCAAAAGGTTTTTAAATGGGCTACTTTGACAGTAGCCCACTCGTAGCCAGCTGGTAGCCCACCATTTTTAGCTTAAGATTGCTTGGTAGCCAGTAGCCCGTTCAAATATGCCAAAATATTAATTTACTGGTGACGTCATATCAATAAGAGGAGAATGGGATGGATAATTTAATAAGGAGTCATGCCTCATTCTTAGATACTCTATTCCATTCTCCTATTTTTAACATGACGTCACTCTAAAAAAGATATTTTACCATATTTCATCGGGCTACGGGCTACCAAACAACTTCAAGCTAAAATTGACGGGCTACCAGTGGGCTACTAGCGGGCTACAATCAAAGTAGCCCATATTAGAAAGAATTCCATGAAAATAAACAAAGTCCACATTTTCATGAAGTGCGCATGTCTCGTTCCTAGATATTTGTTTCCATTCTCCTATTTTTAACATGACGTCACTCTAAGAAAGATATTTTGCCATATTTCACCGGGCTATTGGCTACCAAACACTTTCAAGCTAAAATTGACGGGCTACCAGTGGGCTACTAGCGGGCTACAATCAAAGTAGCCCATATTAGAAAAAATCGATGAAAATAAACAAAGTCCACATTTTCATGAAGTGCGCATGTCTCGTTCCTAGATACTCTATTCCATTCTCCTATTCTTAACATGACGTCACTTTAAAAAAGATATTTTACCATATTTCACCGGGCTACTGGCTACCAAACACTTTCAAGCTAAAATTGACGGGCTACCAGTAGGCTACCAGCGGGCTACAATCAATGTAGCCCATCTAAGAAAAAATCGATGAAAATCAACAAAGTCGACATTTTAATGAAGTGCGCATGTCTCGTCTTAGATATTCTATTCCATTCTCCTATTTTTAACATGACGTCACTCTAAGAAAGATATTTTGCCATATTTCACCGGGCTACTGGCTACCAAACACTTTCAAGCTAAAATTGACGGGCTACCAGTGGGCTACTAGCGGGCTACAATCAAAGTAGCCCATATTAGAAAAAATCGACGAAAATAAACAAAGTCCACATTTTCATGAAGTGCGCATGTCTCGTTCCTAGATATTCGTTTCCATTCTCCTATTTTTAACATGACGTCACTCTAAGAAAGATATTTTGCCATATTTCACCGGGCTATTGGCTACCAAACACTTTCAAGCTAAAATTGACGGGCTACCAGTGGGCTACTAGCGGGCTACAATCAAAGTAGCCCATATTAGAAAAAATCGATGAAAATAAACAAAGTCCACATTTTCATGAAGTGCGCATGTCTCGTTCCTAGATACTCTATTCCATTCTCCTATTTTTAACATGACGTCACTTTAAAAAAGATATTTTACCATATTTCACCGGGCTACTGGCTACCAAACACTTTCAAGCTAAAATTGACGGGCTACCAGTAGGCTACCAGCGGGCTACAATCAATGTAGCCCATCTAAGAAAAAATCGATGAAAATCAACAAAGTCGACATTTTAATGAAGTGCGCATGTCTCGTCTTAGATATTCTATTCCATTCTCCTATTTTTAACATGACGTCACTCTAAAAAAGATATTTTACCATATTTCACCGGGCTACTGGCTACCAAAAACTTTCAAGCTAAAATTGACGGGCTACCAGTAGGCTACCAGCGGGCTACAATCAATGTAGCCCATCTAAGAAAAAATCGATGAAAATCAACAAAGTCGACATTTTAATGAAGTGCGCATGTCTCGTCTTAGTATTCTATTCCATTCTCCTATTTTTAACATGACGTCACTCTAAAAAAAATATTTTACCATATTTCACCGGGCTACTGGCTACCAAACACTTTCAAGCTAAAACTGATGGGCTTCGAGTGGGCTACAAGCGGGCTACATTCAAAGTAGCCCATCTTAGAAAGAATTCAATAAAAATCAACAAAGTCCACATTTTCATGAAGTGCGCATGTCTCGATCTTAGATACTAGTTTCCATTCTACTATTTTCAATGTGACGTCACTCTAAGAAAGATATTTTGCCATATTTGAATGGGCTACGGGCTACCAAGTAACTTCAAGCTAAAATGGGATGGCTACCAAAGGGCTCCCCAAGGGCTACTCTCAAAGTAGCCATATTTGTAAAAAACAATGAAAAATTACAAAGTGTAAATGTGTGCGCATGCGTTAATTAAAAAAGTCTGCCTCGTTGTGGTGAATTTACCTCATTTTGATTTTGTTACTACTTAAATAGTGTCTTACAGTTATTCTGTCACCTTTCTTTTAATTTGGTGTTCAGAAAGAACAGAACATGCCAAAACGCAAGATTGACGATGTTATATATCTTGACTCCGCTGATTCCAGCGGAGTTGAAACAGAATACGAGACAACCGTGTACACAATTGATGGCATGCCTTGCCTAAAGAGGAAAAGACTTTACAAAGTGCGGTACCAGCGAACTTTGCCACAGTGGCTCGTCACAACAGAAAATGAAGCAAAAGAGGAATTGAAGGAGGTAAAGAAAAAGGAAGAAGCAAAAGCCGAAATGAAGGAACTAAAGAAAAACGAACAAGCAAAACAGAAATAAACATTTGAATCTTGGCAATTTTAGAATGATTTTAATTTTTATTCAGAATAATTTTCTTTATATCGTTATCGAATTGTCGTACAAAGAGTACTGAAAGATAAATGAAATATCATACTGAAAGCTCAGAAACCCTTGTTTTTTATTCTTAAATGCAACAAATTAGAAACTCAAAATCTTTCTTATTTAAATCAAAGTAGCCAAATTTGAAATTCTTCACCAAAAAAGTCCAAGTTTCAATAAAGTGCCCATGTCCCGTTCTTAAATTCTCGTTAAATTCTTCTATTTTTAGTATGTCGTCACATCAAAAAATGTAATTTTTCATTGTTTTTTGTTAATGGGCTACTTTGATAGTAGCCTACTTGCAGCCAACTTGTAGCCCATCATTTTTAGCTTGAAATTGCTTAGAAGCCAGTAGCCCGTTCAAATATGGCAAACTAAAAATTCTGAATGACATAAAAAATAGAAAAATGGGAACGAATATTGGAGAATGAGATATGTCTCCTTCTTATATACTCGATTCCATTCCCCTATTTCTAGTATTACGTCACTCAAAAAATATATTTTTGCGATATTTGAATGGGCTACGGGCTACAAAGGACATCAGTGAAGTTTGCCACAGCGGCTCATCACTAAAGAAAGTTAATTGAAAGATGCATTGAAGCAAGTCCAATTCATAAATTTAGTTATAAAAACATTAAATATCAAGTCAAGTACCTTAACAACTTGGCATACTGCTCGCAATGCATTGGCTTTGGAATCCCGACTTTTGCATCTCGGCCTTATGTATTTTACGTCAGCTGGCACACCACTTTCATATATTGCTTTCAGGATTTCGTCTTCGATAGCTTCTGCCATCATCACCACAAAAAACGCCACACCCGTTTTGATTGCATTCTTTCCAGAGACGCCTTTCTTTTTAGAGTTGCTTTTGGTACCAGTCACGCACGCTAAGACCAACTCAATACCAGGGATCTTGGCTATCTTGGTTTCCATTTCTTGTTTTTTTTCGACAACTTCTGGACCCATTGCCCGACATGACACCATGTGACTATCTCTTGGTATCTAAATTAGGAAAATATAATTCTTTAATAACCTTTTGACGGAATTATCAGTGTTCAAGTACAAAACTTTAATAAAATTTAACACTAAAAAACCGAGTCAAATAAAAATAAATTGAAATGTTGAGACAAAAAAAAGCTTAAAACAACTTACTTGTAGAATGATGTACCTGTGTAATGCATCTTCAATATCATCACTTGTCAAAGATTTTGCTGGATTCGAAAACATCCCACCAACACACTCCTTACGCAAGAAGGAAGTCACACAGTTTGAATTTTTTCTTGCAAATTTATATTCCTTTTCAAAAACGTTGCAATTCGCGAAGGGAATTGAATCAAATCAAATGGTTTAGGCGTACAAACTTTCGCGAGCAGAAACTTTCGCGATTTTCGCGAATTTTGGCCCTTTTCGCGAAAGTAAATGTCTTTGAAAATTCTTGGAGGGGCCATTCGCGAAAGTTTATGCTCGCGAAAAATTTGTGACAAAATAGAAAATTTGTAAAACTTCAAACTTTAAATAAAATGCAGCTTTTATGACACTTTTTAGCCTGCTAAAAGACTAATAATTCCAAGGACAACTGTTTCAAGCCAATCCAAGAAGTTAAGCCATTTTTTCATGTAAAAATTCCCAATCTTTCGTCTTGATTCGCGAAAGTTCATGCTCGTGAAAAATATTTTTCCGTTAAATTCGCGACAGTAAATGTCGTGAATTTCGCGATTTTTCGTCCACGCGAAAGTTTCTGCTCGCAAAAGTTTGTACGCCC